>NC_134802.1:56234790-56399790 GCF_046742065.1 Oratosquilla oratoria | reverse complement strand
ACTCACTGTATGTTTACTGTCTATGTATTTCTTGTGTTTGTAGAACCATCATCATCATCATCATCATCATCATCATCATCATCATCATCATCATCGATAGTGAGCATATGCTGAAAGTTCGTTGTTTTATGCTTATATCGATGCTACTTCCATGATTCAGTCAAGCTCCCATGCAGTTACCTTTCCCATCCCAAATAGCTTACGGCAGGAACGGTCGATTTGCTTTAGGCTCTCTTCACACAAGCGGTTTGAACCGCGCGGAAACCGCGCGAAAAACGCTGCGGTTGTGTGTGAACGCCTCCATTGCCTAACATTGTAATTGAACCGCTTAGTTTCAAACCGCTAGTGAACAGAACCTCATAGTACAGATTCTCACTATAATCCCTCGTCAACAACACAGTATATCTGTGACCTGTGGACCCTCCCGGAGGCTGTTGCCGGTCATCTGGAGGCCGCGGGTCTTGTGAGAGATCAAAGAGAACAGATAGTGACTAATCCCCTTCGTCTTCTCCATCGAAGGTTATCTCTTATGGAGATAACCTAGTGACAGTAACAGCTGGTTTTACGAAACAGTCGTTGTTTTAATACCAAATTGCACTGTTGGTGTCACGCTATGATGTTAATAAAATCATCTGGCGGCCCCATCAAATCAGCATTCACGATCCATCTCCCACAGTAAAACAATGAGCACAAGAGACTTGAAGATTTGGATTGTAGCGATCCAACGTTATACGTTGGTTGGGTGATCCCTTGGATTTTGCCAATCATTCATTAGGTCCATAGTTGGAGCGGGAATTTTTGCCCTAAAATTAGTGTTGATATACACACACTCGTCGTATTTAGATAGTCGATGTGTTCTATATCGACACTCAGTATGTAAAATAATTCGTGTATTTATATACTGAACGTGTGTGAAGAAAATATTTCACCTATTGAATCCGGTGAAGTACTAAATTCACACGTTTTGAGTCAATTGTTGCAGTGCATCGACATGTGTTCCATTACAGACATTTTATTCTAATGTTATGTACTTTCACTCGGATGTATATGAAAAGAGAAAAAATATCAGTTAACTCAACCAATGCCAGTTTATAGTACCTCTTTTGTACCAGGTTGTACTTATTAGTATTTTTTCTATTTCTATTTATTTATTTATTTATTTATTTTACTCTCAAGTATTAATTTTCATGAAACCCTTTTAAATACCATAGAGTTTTAACCATTGCTGTGCACTATCGTACGTTATATATATTTATTCTGACTAAATTCGCACGATTCTATTCATCGTAGGAATAAATACTAAATAATATAGCTAAACGAAATGGGTCTACGTGTTTACTCAATTGCAGAGACGTACTACAAGAAAACGACTCGCTGATGACGTCATGTCGCTTTGTCTCATGTTTGTTTTCTTTGCTTTCAAGGGCGTCGGAGGCTCTGTCCAGTTCCCTCTAGGCTACGTGAAGAAGGCATATGAGCTTATTCGGTCCAAAGGAGGTCTTTGCTTAGCTGACGAGGTAAGTTACTTGAATTAGACGCTAAAATATAATCTATTTCTACAATTTTACAACTTTGTATTTCTGTAGCAGCGGTGTAGCCATTGTCTCCAAGTATGATATTGAGTGTACCTTATGCGTACGAATATATGTGGAAAGGGTCATACTGGATTACCCCCCCCCCCACATTCTATCTCCAACTTCCATTTCAATATCTAGCCCCTTCCGCACTATCACTACACTGGTACGGAATATTGCATGCAATATGTATAAACTATGCCGTTCCGGTGTACGTAATTTGAAGCTAGTATACAGGCGTGTAGCAGCAGTGCTATAGTATAGGGTACGGGGACTTTCCAAGACTCCGCCCACTTTATATGTCACAGCCAATCAGCGTGTAAGGACTACAAGTTTGCTGTCATTATTTCATTATTATTATTGTACTGTTATCATATTATTACTATTATTATTACTGTTATTATAGTTATTATTATTAGTTATCAGTTATTATTATTATCATCATCATTACTACTAGTACTAAGCTGAGAGGTAGGAAAAGCTGGTGGATGGGATTGGAATGGGTGGGAGTAGGTACGCGCCTTTGATTTGGCTACCTCCCTTATAAGGGGGAAAAAGCTTTTGGTAATGTAGATACTATATTATTATTATTATTGTTATTATTATTTTAATATTATTAGTTGATCATTGTTAATCATTATCATGATGGTTATCATCGTTGTGTCCTTCAGGTACAGAGCGGCTTCGGGCGAACTGGGGAACACTACTGGGGCTTCGAGGGCCACGGCGTCGTGCCGGACATCGTGACGATGGCCAAGGGCATGGGCAACGGGTTTCCCCTAGCGGCCGTCGTCACCACTCCTGAGGTCGCGGCCACGATGGGCAAGGCGCTCCACTTCAACACCTTTGGAGGAAACCCCGTGTCCTCCGCAGTGGGACTCGCTGTCATGGACGTGAGTCTAAGGCACTGTTCAGACTAGCGGTTTCAACCGCCGCGGTTTAGTTGCGATGTTATGGAGGGGGTTCACGCTCAATAGCGGTAACCTCCGCGGTTTCTGTGCGGTTCAAACCGGCAGTGTGAAGGGTCTTTTTGTGTTGGTTATTAGGATCGATCAACAGCAGATCATAAGTATGGTAAACGTTAGAATACAGATCGAGATCGCCGTGTATAAACATCTACCTTCATTTCACTTTCTTTCGTTCTCTTTCCTCTTTTCTTTGTTTATCAATTCTTTCGTTCAGTTATGTATTTTTCTTATTTTGTGTTCATAATATTGGAATATTTCTCCTTGCAGGCTATAGAAGAAGATGGCATTATGGAAAACTCACTTCATGTGGGAACGTACTTCTTAAAGGAACTTGAAAAGCTCAGGTGAGGAAAATGTCGCTTAGGTTCTAACGGTGGTATTCTAAAAAAAAATTCTTTCCTTTTAAAAGTATTATATGAATTCTTGGAAGGGAAAGATATATATGGAAAGATTTTTTTAAGAATACCATCGTATAATGTAATAATGATAATGATAATAATAATAGTAATAATAATTAATAATAATAATAATAATAATAATAATAATAATAATAATAATAATAATACTTAATAATGATAAATAAATGCATACGTATTAATAACAGACAAATGATAACAAAACAATATAGAATAAATTACAGTCATTATAGCATTGTGCTTAGGTGTTTGTCCAAACGAATCTTAAATCTTCGAACTAAACTACATTGCATTGCCTCTATCGGAAATTTATTCCATTCATTAACTACACGGTTGACGAGGTTGTTTCTACCCACTTCTAAAACTAAATCTATTTCCTGACAGTTTGAGACAATTGTTTCTTGTCTGATTCTCATTCAGTGTGAAAATTTTGTCACTTTTGATATCAATTCCATTTAGAATCTTAAAGACCTGTACCAAGTCAACTCTGAGTCTACGCTTTTTTAGGGAAAACATGTGTTGTAGTCGATTTTCGTAGGATTTATTTTTGATATTTGGAAACAGTTTTGTGGCTCGCCATTGTACTTTTTTTTCAATCTGTCAATGTCTATGAGATTCGGTGACCATACGGAAATTTTATATTCCAAATGTGGATGAACTATTGATATAGCTTGTTAATGAGAGATGGACTTATTATATATATATATATATATATATATATATATATATATATATATATATACATATATATATACATATATAAATATATATATATATATACATATATATATATATATATATATATATATATTATGGGAAAGGTGGAGGGGGAAACACGGGTCTTTATCTGATTATCGAGTTTATTCCTGACCGGTTTGGCTTACACTCCACTGGAGGAGGTATTGTAAGCGACAACGGTCAGGAATAAACTCGATAATCAGTTAAAGACCCGTGTGTCCCCCGCCACCTTTACCATAATTTGTCCCAATGTCTCTACATATATATATATATATATATATATATATATATATATATATATATATATATATATATAATGTATTTTCTTTACACTTTGATATTTATTTCTCCTCCCCCCCCCATTATAATATCTTCCCAATCCCTTTTATTTATTCGTTTATTTTCTAATTTTTTCGTTCTTCGACGACAGAGACAAATACGACATCGTAGGCGACGTGCGCGGGAAAGGCTTGATGATCGGCGTCGAGCTGGTCAGCGACCGGACCACCCAGGAGCCGCTACCGGCCCCCCAGGTCATGCAGATCTGGGACCATTGCAAGGACCGCGGCGTCGTCCTGGGCAAGGGAGGGTTGTACGGCAATGTGAGTATTTCTGGCTCAGTTTTCATGATCTCCGTTTTTTATCCATTCGCCATATTATTCTCTATAATTTTTTTTTCATATCTTTGTATTTTATTTCGGTTTTTATTTTATTTTTTCTCTCATTCTCTGTATTTTTATTTCTATTTATGTTTTCTCTCATTCTGTTTTCCTTTTTCTTTTTTCTTTTTTTTTCCCTCCGTATAGAGTATCAACTACATCATTGTCAGTTGATGCAGACGGCATTTTAAGAAATCAAATGACAACCCATACCGAATAGAGTCTCACAGCATTCTTGTGTGATTGGAGACTGATTAGAAAAAAATAATGATCATCACTTATATAATTCTACTCCTCTCCATGAGTAATTTATTTAACACTTCTGTGACGTCATCTCATAGTATAGAAGTACTGAAAATGCCCCTGTAACAGAATAGACCTCTAGAGCTACTGCTAGGATTAAGCTCATTGCGATAATAAACAAATAAACGAACGCACATGCCATGCTTACGTTTTCTTCTATTGAGAGAAAGACAGAAAACTTCAACTGTTTTAGGAATAACTTAAGAAAATTAATATATCTTGACCATTTGTCCAATTGTAATCAAATTATGAAGTTGGTGTTGCTGAAAATATTCGTCTTTTTAGAAGTGCATACCTACGTGGTATAGCATTAGAAAATTAAATATTAATTTCTAATTATGATACATCAGCGTAATAGATATTTTTCCTGGCGGAAATCAATATCAGAAAACGTTGATAAAAGCTACAAAGTAACGCAGTTGCGTCGACTCCTTTAGACGCCATCTTTGTTTTGATAAATACGGATACAACGACAACCTGATGACCTCTAGAATTACAAGTACAACTGTACTAAACGCAGGGTAAGTTAGGTAGGTTAGGTTAGAATCGAGGAATTTATCATACTTTAATTTCTTCGACCTCTACCTGTACCAAAGCAAAGATGGCGTCTCAAGTAGTCAAAGCGGCTCTGTTCATTTATAGTTTTTAGCAACTTTTTCTATAATTGATTTCCGCCAAAAACAACGTATATTACGTTGATTTGTTATAATTTACAAACTTATTATCTAATTTTCTAATGCTATATCGCGTAGGTGTGCACTTCTAAAAATTTACCCTTAACTGTAGACCATCCTTTCGTGGGTCATGTGACTTGTTTATATATCTTTATTTTCCAGGTGATTCGCATCAAACCACCTATGTGCATCACAAAGGAAGACGTCGAGTTTACTTGCCACGTCATGGACCAAGTCCTGGAGGAACATATGAACAGAGAGGGACAATAGTCGACATGACCGACCCAAGTCACAAAAATATACAAATATGTGATCCAAACCTCCATTGTCCACGAGAGGGAGATAGAATTCACACAAAATATGATGAGAATAGATATATATATTGAAGGGAAGAAGCGTAAACACCAGCCTCAAAGTGGGAGGTTTATTGTCCGTTGCTGAAACTGGAAGAG
This sequence comes from Oratosquilla oratoria, assembly GCF_046742065.1. Lineage (NCBI taxonomy): Eukaryota > Metazoa > Arthropoda > Malacostraca > Stomatopoda > Squillidae > Oratosquilla > Oratosquilla oratoria. The sequence continues at coordinate 56,394,006 of NC_134802.1, read as the reverse complement.
TTAGCCAGATGGCCACAGTTGTCCGGGGTCGCCCCTAACCGTTCCTTCTCAGCGAGTAACAGGTACATGTGACAACAAAGACATCTGTTCACAATCGTCCTATCATGAAATTTAATCTCACAATGTCATTAAACTTCTACAAGATAAACTCTAATGCACACGCACGTGCGACCAGAAAGAACTAGCCATGTCCTATTCACTTGCACTTAAGAAATTCGACCTTATATACATTCAGGCGTGCACTTCATATTTAATTACCTTGCATGGACAACTGGTCACAATTGCTCACCCGTACATCTTAACTCACAATGAAATAGATCGTGATAATATATGTACATACATGTGACAAAAAGGAATCGGTCAAGTCACGGTCTTGCGCTGAATGGCCTACAGGCTCCGGCGCTTGGCCTACAAGCCAAAAATTTCATCAATCAATCAATCAATCAAGTCACGGTCACACAATCTTATAAACTCAACCTCATAAACACTTAGGTTTGTGCTTGAATTCACTCACGCAAGTAGTAATAATTGGTTACACCCTACATTAATTTTGTCGTCGCGTTGCTTGTGCGTAGGTATATTGGGGTCAAATCAATGCACCTCTTCATGCTCACTTCTTTCGTCTTCAACGCTTCTAATAATATTATTTTCTTGAAACTGTCTATTTGCATCACTTGCTCTCTTTCCCAGTCTATGTCGTGTTGGTGTTCAGTTGGATCTTTACGTCTAATTGCCCGATTGTGTTAGACGTAAAAATCCAGCTTTATCCCTTCGAGTTTTAAGTGCACATGAATGAGACAAGATTAGTTTTCTTTGGTCGTACGTACGTGTACATCCGAGTCAATTTTGTATCAATTTAATGTCATTGTGAGTTTAAGTTTTATATGGGGATTATTGTGAACAGGCGTCTTTGTTATATCACATATACCTGTTACTATTTGACACTGAACGGTTAGAGGGACCCTGGACAGCTCCGGCTGCACTGGCTACCAATCCCAGTTCCAGCAGCGGCCAATATGTTGAATCTTTGATTGCTGTACCCCATCACACCCTTGAGGAAGGTCCTAGGACTAGGACCGAGACGTCAGGTAATAAACATCCCACTTTGATTCTGGTGTTTACACTTCTCCCCTTCAACGTGGACCCCAGACTCCATATCGTCACCCATATATTTATATATACTTCTAATAGTCTATAAAAAAAATTGTAAATCAAGAGCTGGTTTAAGAAATATGCTACGATATGTAGGAGATTTGAAGAAATATATCAAAACAAATGGAGATCACTGCCACACTTTCATCAACATGAAAATCGCCAATATGTGACGTCGATGGATCTGTTGTTTATTTCCAATGCAAACAGAGCGGATGTTGCTCGCATCAAGTCAAAACCGTATTGGATTCTGTGATGTATGAAAACGCGTCCATATGTGGCGAACACCAAGAAATGCATGCCCGGCGTGCCGTTCCCCGTCCCCCTTAGGCAATGAGAACCTGTAACCTACCTGGAGCTCAACTTCGTACAGCAGTTTATCGTACACTAGGTGATAGCGTTATCACACTGGGCTATTTTTCCTTCGACTTTTGGAGCAGATAAATCTGAGGTTGGAGGAAATCTAGCCCAATATGATAACCCCTTAACCAAGGGATTGGGGCCCCAAATTGGGCCTTATTACTAATTAGGACAACCCCGAAATTAGATCCTTCACAGGTATTTAGAAACCTACAGGGGACTTTGTTACGTGGAATGAACCACGCCCTTAGTTCATCTCGCCCGCGGCAGCATTCGAACCGCCACCACCTCGACTTACGCCGCAGGTAACGGCGCTTTAACCTGCTCGGCTAAATGTTGGAATCTTACCAACCTTATTATCCGTCCCGCTGATGGCTGTCGATATATTGTAAAGGCAAGTCAGGAAACTTGATTAACTTAACTTAGAAATCGGGTAAAATTCTAATGTCTAATGGTAGAGAGCCGTCAACAGGGATGGCGTGAATTTTAAGACTCGTCTCGTCTCGTGCGTATAAACTTTTTGCCGTGTGCCGTCCACAACACGACGTCGTGCTCTCGAATAACCATGCGTTCTTACGGACGCTTTCACACGTGGTCGTAACGTGTGAGATCGTCCATATACACCAGTGGTTCCCAACCCCAGGGTCGCGACCCAAATTAGGGTCGCGAGGGTGTTTTTGAGGGTCGCCAATGGGTCTTTATTAACTTTTTTTTTCATTCAAGTTTCAAATGTATTTAAATTCATTGTGCTAGTAAATATAAACTGAACTATAAAAACGAAAGTTTGTAAACATTATGCAAGTACGTAGAAATATAACATGAAATGGTTGAATTTATTATTACAATTAGGGTCGCGACTCCAGGCTAAGAGTGGATTTAGGGTTGCAGCCAAAAGAGGTTGGGAAACACTGATATGCACCCATGGTTACTTGAGTGCACGACGTCGTGTCGTGGACGGCGTACGGCGAAAAGTCGATACTTGTGAAACAAGCCTAACAGTATGGATTCGATAGCAAATTAGGCCTTTTTGGGTTTCTTATTGCTAACCTGGACCGGGACCAATAAATGAAATAATAAAAATGTTCATTCTAGGATTTGTTATCCACGTCTCAAATGATCTATATTTTGATATTTAGAAATAGAGGCGAGGTGTTATTTTGTCTTGTTATTAACGCACTGAAAAGTAACGTTATTATGTCTTGTTATTACTTAGTTATAGCAAACAAGTTGTCAAGATCTCTGTATTAAGTGACAAATTACATTCGATTTTTGACGAAGAATTTTTTTATTCGATTTAGCGTTTTATTTTCATCCACACACGAATAAAAGTTAGTTTCTTATGTTGCCGTGTGCTCTAGAATTACTCTCTAGTTTTCCCGCCAGTCATAGAGGCTCTAGATGAGGCTTTAGAGTATATATCCACGACTGTGCTCCCAAATGCTCTTTCTCTCCCCCCTCTGCCTCTTTCTCTATGCCTCTCTCCCCCTCCGTCTCTCTCTCCTCTCTCTCTCTCCCTCTCTCTCTCTCCCTCCCCCTCTCTCTCCCTCCCCCTCTCTCTCCCTCCCCCTCTCTCTCCCTCCCTCTCCCCTCTCTCTCCTCTCCCTTCCCCTCTCTCTCTCTCTCCTCGCTCTCTCTCCCCTCTCTCTCTCCCTCTCTCGTACGTGCACGCCTGTTAAATCTGTGCGGCCAACTTGTACACAACAAACGTGTTGCCAACATGACTCAAACACATGTGTGGACAAGAAGTGGAGACGATCCCAGGAAAGTTGAAAATCGCATGGAATCCAACAAGTCCAATGTGTATCTTGTAAGAAAAACAAACAAAATAAATTAATACATAAAATAAAGTAAATAAGTAAATATTGATAAGTAGATAAAATTAAAATCATAAAGATAACTAGTGGGGTCTTCAACGGTAAACATCTCATTCACACAAGTAATGTATAATGTTCAATATATATACATCATTTGCTGTCTTCCTAAAGCATGTCTACGCTCGGTCCCTTTAATACTCTTACCTTTCCGAATAGTTTCCTCTATTCCATACATGTTTCTCATTCTTTTCTCTGATCTCTGCCTATATATATATATATATATATATATATATATATATATATATATATATACATACATGCATACATATACAACATGGGTATACAATATATACAATGTGCACCACATCAGTGCATACATACAGTACACTAGTATATGATCATACCACATACAACACATACGCATATCTACGCATACGCACATACTTTTGTACGCACAATATCACGTCCATGAAAACATATCCGTTCCACTTTGTAATTGTTGTTCCTTTTTAATGGTGTCGGTCCTTACTGTCGTGCTGGACGTCACGAAAACACGACTTAACTCTCTCCTTCTCTCTCTCTCTCTCTCTCTCTCTCTCTCTCTCTCTCTCTCTCTCTCTCTCTCTCTCTCTCTCTCTCTCTCTCTCTCTCTCACACACACACACACACACACATACACACACACACACACACACACACACACATACACACACATTCACACATACCTTACACACACAAATACTTTACACACATATACCTTGCACACATACACACACACACAAATACCCTACACACACACGACTCGATGGCGCAGTGGTTAGATTCCCGGCTGCCACTACGACGGTCCGGGTTCGAATCCCGCCCAGGGCTGAAACAATATCAGTATCGCTGCGATGCGGGTCGTTACTCCAACTTTCGTGGGCGGGGAGCTGTGTGTGTGTGTGTGTGTGTGTGCGTGTAAGATCACATTATTACCCATAGACCGATAATATATGAGCTATGAGCTCTCTTCCGGGAAGGAAATAGCTGTCGATCACGAGTCCAACACGTGATCCAAAACCGTGGTGAATCACACACAGACACATTACACACACACACACACACACACACACACACACACACACACACACACGTTACACACACACACACACACACACATACACACGGCTCGATGTTGCAGTGGTACCGCTCTCGACCGCTAATCTAGCGAGTCCCGTCCAGGTCCGAAAATATTCAGCATCGTTTCACTGCGAGGCGGTACTCCAACTCTGGTGGGCAAGGATCTGTGTGTGTGTGTGTGTAAGGTCACAGCAATACCCATAGCTAAGGCCATACACGAGCTCTCATTCGGGAGGGTAATAGCTGTCGATCACGAGTCCAACACGTGATCCAAGGATCATGATACTTTATCCTGCATAGTTTAAATACGCTAAGAATTTCACTCATTTAATATACGTATGCAGATATATGATATACAAATATACAGCATACAAGTATACAATATACAAATATGTACAGTTTAAACACGCTATCGGAGAAATAACATCAGAAGTACGGGAAATCCGTATATTTCGACTACGATCTGTAGTCCTCAACCATTCTGCCGAAGAGGACTACAGATCGTGGTCGAAATATACGGCTCTCCTGTACTTCTGATCTTATTTCTCCGAGAGTAGGTTTAAAGTGTACATTTACAAATGTGTTATAATATTACAGTTTCCCATATACAAATATATTATGGGATAGCTAAACTCCCATAAGAATGTAATTACAGCCCCCCACCCCACCCCACCCCACCCCACCCGGAGAATATTGTAAATATGAAAGTCATAATAAAAATTATAATGAAAGCGATAATAGTAATAATGTTAGTAGAAATAATAATAACAAAAGAGCAAATTGGTTGAGAGAGCAGACAAGAGTGAAAGATATTGTGGAGGCGGTGAAAGAGAGGAAGTGGAATTGGGCAGGTAAGTTAGTGCGAAGGACTGATGATCGATGGAGCAAGTGTGTTACTGAGTGGACACCGAGAGATAGAAAGTGTGGAAGAGGAGGACCAGACAGAAGGTGGAGAAACGAGATCGAGAAGTTTGCAGGAGTGACGTGGCAGAGGTTGGCGCGGTCGTGTAAATCATGTAATGCTATGAAGGAAGCCTCTGTTCAGCAGTGGATTCAGGATGGCTGATTTGATTATATATATATATATATATATATATATATATATATATATATATATATGTATATATATATATATATGTATATATATATATATATGTATGTATGTATATATGTATATATATATATATGTATGCATATATGTATGTATATATATATATATGTGTATATATATATATATATGTATGTATGTATATATATATATATATATATATATATATATTTCTTCACCCAATATGTTCAACAGCAACCCATAAATCTCCCCCATCAATCTGTCTGAGATATGTTTGTTAAGTGACAGGGTATCTCTTATCAACACTTCAAGATCTTTCTCCTCTTTGACCTTTGGTAACTGACTTACTTAAGGGGTTATCACACTGGGCTATTTTTCCTCCGACCTCCGATTTATCGGTGGTACCGCCTACCTCCAACACTTTTTCCGCCGTCAAATCACTATGACAAACTATGTTGTTTAAGAAAACACATAAAATGTCATTTAATATGTCCGGGGGGAGAAATTATTTACCTCCAGCATATCAGATTTTTTTTTCCCGAAAGTTGCGGAACTGCAAATCTGCTTCGACAGTCGGAGGGAAAATAGCCCAGTTGGAAAACGTGTTTTTTTTTTTTTTTTTTTTTTTTTTTCCGAGGATCAACAGGTCCCCGGCAATGCCACGGGGCGGCACTTTTTTTTTTTTTTTTTTTTTTTGTGAAAAGAAAGTAAAGCAAGTTCCCCCTAATGTACTTTTAATGCACGATTTATTTATCATGAGTTGTGTGTATGAATGATGTGTGTATAAACGTTGTTTTGTGGATGAATGTTACATGTGAATCGTGCTAGTGACCATCAGATGTGGAAGGTGGTGGTAGTGGTGGTGTGTGTGTGGGGGGGGAGGGGGGCACTTACCCATGTCGGAGCCCTGCGGATCAATAACAAAAAATTATCTTTAAATACAGCTTCACACTAGGCCATGTCTCGTCATTTGTTGTGAATTCGTTTGCGTATAGACGACTTCAGTTACAATCTTTTATTTTTCTAATTTCCAAATGTCGAAATACTCTTGCGTTCATAAACTGAGAAAGTGAACAATAAACTAAGAGATGCTAAATATACACGGATGTTAGACACATTGTCAAAATTTTCTTGGTTAAAAAAATCTAGAATAGAATAAACGAAGTCTTCTTATAATTACTCAAATCCTCATTAGTTGACGACAAACAGCCCTGTGTGAAGCAGGTGATGTTATCGATTGGAGGCAAAGAAACAATAATGACCTTCAATGGAATCTTATCAGATGATGACGTCGTATATTTGTTTACCCTGTTGAACGCTTTGATACACTTTAACAGTTTTATCATGACCAACTAGCCAGGCAATTTTATTCTATTATTATCTTATCTAATTTCTTTGTTTATCATGCTTAATCTTGATTTTATTTGATTTTGTACTATTTGACCGTATCCATCTAGTATCTGATTATGTATTCATCTGTATGTTCATTTATCTTGCTTAGGTATGTGTTTGTGTATTTATTCATTCGTATTTATTGATTTACTTTTCACTTATTTGTCTATCTATTGTGGAACTTTTACACAGAGAAACTCAAATGTTTTTGTTTTAGCAAACGATAGTTGTCGTTTTTTTTATTTTTTTTTTTATTAGGTCCTGAAGTTTTCTTTAAGGGTCTCCATTATGAGAAATGTTTATATCTTGACAAGTATGAGACTGTCAGCACTTTCATTAAAGAGTGATAGAAGTGTCTATGAATTGCTGTTGATGATCATAATATTATTGTTATCAACAATCACGAAAACCCTTCAAGCATTATCTTAAGAACTTTGAGATCTCTATCTACCTATATACCAATGGCTTCTTCCACCTTATAAGGGGGGTAGCCAAATCAAAAGGCACGAGTTCATTCCCACCCATTCCACTCCAATCCACTACCCTTTCCTCCCTCTCATCTTAGCTCCTCGTGGATGACGGGTCATCCCTGCATCCCGTCCGCTGCTTTGGCTCAGAAGCAATGCAGCAAGACAATGTACATCCACAGCAAGGCCGCTTCATTTAAACTTAGAGATGTTTCTATTTATACAAAAACCTACCCAATAAAGTCAGAAGTAGAGAGAAAAAATATCCAAATGGTTATATCTAAATGCATTTTATTCAAGAACAGCCTTTCGCTGAATAAAACTGCTTCCTCCTCTAACCAGAAAACATCCTTAAAGTTTTCAAACGTGACCCGAAGCTTTCATGTGGTTGGGGGCTTATCTGCGTTCATGGCGATAAGATAAACGATAACACAATCACCCATGCGGTTGCCTGCTTCCGCTTCTTGTACCTTCTCTGAGCGAGATTGTGTCCACAAGAAGAGAAACACTAGTAAACTACAGCCATGACAACAATGTAGTTCCTGTAGGTCAAACATACATACTTCTTCTTCTACTCCCATAGCCTTTCTGGTGTTAAACATGAACTATAACTTCATAATAGTAGTAGCAGTAGTAGTAGTAGTAGTAGTAGTAGTAGTAGTAGTAGTAGTAGTAGTAGTAGTAGTAGTAGTAGTAGTAGTAGTAGTAGTAGTAGTAGTAGTGGTGGTGGTGGTAGTAGTGGTGGTGGGTGGTGGTGGTGGTTGTGACGGCGGTAGTAGTAGTGGTAGTAGTAGAGGCAGTAGTAGTAGTAGTAGTAGTAGTAGTAGTAGTAGTAGTAGTAGTAGTAGTAGTAGTAGTAGTAGTAGTAGTAGTAGTGGTGGTGGTGGTGGTGATGGTGGTAGTGATAATAGTAGCAGTAGTAGTTCATAAAACGGTAGAAGACCATGTTACAATGCCACAAGAGATGCATCACTCCAGTCAAAGTTGTCACTCACACCACATGTGATCTTTTTACAGCCATGGCAAGTGGCAGTCACTGGTAACCGTTGAGGGAGGAGGTTGAACTCAGGTTGACGTAGTTAAGTTAACTTTATGAAAGTAACTGAGGTTTACATGTTTGTTTCAGACTTCAGTAATGAGGTCCGCAGCGGTGGAGCCAAAGAGATGGCATTCTTAAAATAAACTCCTTATATAAATCTTTCTTTACATAAAGGAAAGATTTTCTTAAGAATACCACCGTAAGAATCTTACTGTGGTATTCTTAAAAAAAAATCTTTCCTTATATAAATCTCATATAAATCCTTGGAAGGGAAAGATTTTTTTTTAAGAATACCACGATATGTATCATATATAAGATACTTTTCAAGCACCTCTCCAACCTTTTTTTTAATACAATGATATCCTTAAAGAAATATATATACTTGTATAAAGGTCTTATACGCCTCGTGTTAGGTTCATTTGTCCACAACTGTACTCTGAAAGACTCTAAACTCATTGGAAATTCATTGTAGTTTCATGTATCATTCGTATAGGATGCCATCTATTGGTAGGTAAGGGTATTACTAGATTGTCGACGAGCTTTTGGATCTAGCTGTGCGTACAAGGTCGGCCAAATCTAGAAGTAGACTAGACAACTGCTTAGGGTCATAGGCTCCCGTGGATCTAAGCAAATGTTTGCTTGTACATCTTAAGAAGTCTTTAAGTATCCACTTAAAACCCACTATCGGAGAAATAATACCGGAAGTACAGGAAATCCGTATATTTCGACTACTATCTATAGTCCTCCGATAGTGGGTTTTAAATGTATATTTACAAAAGTGTTATAACATTTCAGTTTCTCAAGCCTCTAAGTGCTACATTTTTTGGGGGGTCGGGGTGGAAATGGTGCGCTATTCTTAAATGCCCCACTTCCCCTAATAATTAATAGGGTCCCCCAAGGACCTGATAGACGGCTATGGGTTTATGAGATAGCAGGATTTAGGTCAGCGGTTCTTAACCTTCTTCAGTGTCCTTAGTACCCCTTGATTATATCAGAATATTTTCTCGCACCCCCATCCAATATAAATACAATGCAAACATATGAAAAGGATTAGTGATACAAACCTTGCTGAGATATGATTAGATATATTTAATTACTGAACAAAGGTATTTTTTATTTCAAATTAGAAATGTCAATTAGTAGGATACAATGAATACACATTATGGTTTCTCGTGGTAAATGTACAGTAAATGTACAGACGCTTCGTGTTTGTTTACATTGATACCCTCTGTTTATGCATTCCAGACAGAATATTGCCTTTGTGTTGCAGTTAGTACAGCTGCGGACTTTGATCTGCAGGGGAGGAAATAGCAATATTCCGTAAAATATTTGTCTTTGTCCAAACCGGGGGTGATGTTGGCAAAACGCCCTTTTGTGGGCATTCTGTTGTTGGCAATGGCTGTTGTTGGCGCGCCGTCTAGCGAGCCATGCGGTCTTCTCGGAGCAACTTTGGATTTCCCATGTTTTCATTATTTTGCGTCGCTTGTCTTTCATGAAACGTAGTTTTTACAACGAACGAACAAAGTTGGCTAAAGCTTTCTACCTTCAGAGCGTAGAATCTTATAAAAAAAAAACATTTGGCTACATTTATTAAAAAGAATACAGGTAGATTCTGTAAGTAAAGCAGCAACCAAAACAAACTCGACTACAAAAAAATCTACTTGCTTATGCTAGAAAGCGCTTCATTCTTTTCTGTTCCAATTAGTATCATGTTGGCGTAGTTGGGTGAGCATGTGTATCTATGCAATGCGACATGCTTTGTGCCCTCTGGGGTAAACACCCTGCTCTTACGTCTACAAGTATTTTGGGCAACTGGAGTGCGCACGTGTGTCTAACGTGACGGAGCGTTTGTTTAGCCTTGGGGACAGCGCCCGCGTGCCCCACCTACGTAGGGTCAACCTACCGTCTTATGACGTTCTGTCTTATCTTATTCTACTTAGTTTTATTTGTTGTTTTATTAAAAACTTTGTCCATTTTTCTTTCTTTTCTAATTTTCTTTTCTGTTTTATGTTGTTTTTTGTTTTATTAGATTTATTTTTGGTTTATCTTATTGTATTTAGTTTTGTTTTATGATTTTGTTTTATTTTTCGTTTTATTTAATTTCGATAAATTTTTGTTTTATTTCATTTCGATATATATATATATATATATATTGTTTTATTTCATTTCGATATATACATTTTGTTTCGTAGTATTTATATAATTTTTCTATTTTCAATATTTCTATTTTCTTAATCTATTCTAAATTCTTTTGTCCTAAATCATTATATTTTATATTTCTTTTGTCTATTCGTGCATTTATTTATTTTTACCTCAACACAAATTTCCTGGACAGTGGAAGGAGGAGGAGGTGGTTGAGGGAACGTGGGGAAATACGTACCTCAAGGGAGTGAAGAATGGAGGAGGATGATAATCTCAGTGGGGAACCGAAGGCCAGGAAATTCGCATTTACCACACGGGACCACGCTTGCTTCCTCACAGCAAGCGTGTATGTACGGAAATCAAAGAGGGGTGTGGGGACAACTCATAAAGAGAACCGTCCTAGGCTAATGAAACCCAGAACTCCTATTGTGAGTTTTAATGAATTGGATAATTAGACACTAAAATTAAGCTACTTGACATTAAATAAGGGTTTTAACAGTTGGGTTCACATACATACATACATCCTATCTATTCCCTGCGCGCGTTCCTAGCTTAAGAAATTGTTAATTAATGTGTACTTATAATTGTCTTGCTTGTGGAGACGTCTTCAATTAGCATGATCTGCTGAGCTTCGATCGGCGCCACTTCGTTTGGTGGGGGCGGGGAGTGGACGGCCTGGGCGCGCTGTGATGGGGGTTGAAAGTCACTTCGTCGGCGTACCTTTCCCGTTCAATCGCACTACACTCAGTTTTTGCTTGAGGGGTTTATACCCAAATAATCGTCACTCGATTTATTCCAGAGGATATAAATCCCCAACAGTCACTTGATTTAGTAAAGGACGCGCTTACTATTCCGAGATCGAGCGGTCTGACCTCCTTTTTCGAACTCGATGCTTAGACTGCCTGTGTCCTGCGACAGGTCAGGTCACGATGTCCGCTAGCCGGCTTCCGACGTTGCCAATAGTACTATGTCTCCGTCCCTAGTTGCGAAGGGTACTACGAATAATGTTCATGCGGGAGGGTGACACAGTTCCAAGTGTTCTTTGAGGTAGACACTGTTCACGAGCGGGTTAAACACAATCCTAATTATTCTAATTACCTAGCTTAAAACAAATATGTGGCAGCGCGCAGGGGCGGGGAGGGGGTGTGTTTGAGTGCTTTGTGTGGGCGCGAAAAACGTTGAGCATGGCTCCGAGAACACAAATCAAAAGGGGGGGGGGTGTTTCTAGATATTAGAAGTCTCTCCCTTCGTTAAGGCATTGAATTGGTTGTCAAAAATGACATGACAAATAAAGAGGATAACGAGGAGAAAAGACAGGATGTTGCTACTAGAAGTCTTAAGGACTGGAAATTCCCCCGAGTATGGGGAATTAAGGGCTGATACGGAGAGAAAACAGACGAGAAAATGGGAAGGGAGACAACGAGCTGGGTGTCACAATTTAAAAATTGTGACACAGGTTATGAACCAGAAAAGGGGGGGCGGTGGGTGGACGGCCTGGTCATTCATCAAGAGTGAAAGAACCAGTTTCTGGCTTGCTAGGCGGCCGTTCTTCTTGGTCGCGCTCTTGTTAATGGAGCCGCTGCTGGCTCGTTGAGTGACGTGGCTGAAGCTCTCGTTGTGACGTCGGTCATCGTGGCCGTGCGGGGTTGTAGCGTAGGTGGCGTGGTGAGGTACTCGTGTTCACAGGCGACTTCAATCGGGTCGTTCGCCGCCGGAGAGGTTCCGTCGTCTACGGTGGCCGCTTCGCCTTCCCCCGCGGGGGGAAGGTGCTCCGCGGTCGGTTTGTGATGGTCCGCGTGGGAATGAGGGGGCGTGTCCGCGCTCAGATTGATCTCTCGAGGGATGATTCGTATGACAGACCGCTCGTATTCTCCTTTAAGAGTGCGGACTCCTACGGATCTGATGACGTCGTCTTCTCTGGGGACCGTAGCAGTGGTTCCAGGATCAAATGGTGTAATGTGAGGACTTCGAGCGTCATTATCAATTGGTGTAGTCCCAACGATGATCGGGACTGCTTCCGGTTCTGGATGTGAAATGTCATCTGGTGCCGTGGAAGCGCGGACTGAAGTTCCTAAGATGGGAGCCGAGTGTAATGAAGAGGGGGTGGAGGTGGTTTCCGGAGCGTGGCCTACTGGGGGCGTGGCACAGGAGCCGTCATGTTGAGAGCTGACAGCCGTGGATGAAGTAGAAGCATAGGTGGCATCTTGTGTAATTTCTATGAGGACTGGTACTGGTTCCGGGTCCTGATATAAAGTGGCATCTGGTGCCGTGGAAGTGCGGATTGCAGCTTGCGGGACGGGAGCCGCGTGCATTGAAGAGGGCGTGCAGGCGACTTCCGGGGCGTGGCCTTCTGGGGGCGTGGCACAGGAGCTGTCGTGGTGAGAGCTGACAGACGTGGATGATGTAGAAGCAGAGGTGCTCTGAGAGCTTGGGGCGTCAGTGGCAACTTGTATATTATCAATGAGGACTGGTACTGGTTCCGGGTCCTGAGATAAAGTGGCATCTGGTGCCGTGGAAGTGCTGACTGAAGTTGGTAAGATGGGAGCCGAGTGCGATGAAGAGGGGGTGCAGGTGGCTTCCGGGGTGTGACCTACTGGGGGCGTGGCACAGGAGCCGTCATGTTGAGAGCTGACAGCCGTGGATGAAGTAGATGCATAGGTGGCATCTTGAGTAATTTCTATGAGGACTGGTACTGGTTCCGGGTCCTGATATAAAGTGGCATCTGGTGCCGTGGAAGTGCGGATTGCAGCTTGCGGGACGGGAGCCGCGTGCATTGAAGAGGGGGTGCAGGTGACTTCCGGGGCGTGGCCTACTGGGGGCGTGGCACAGGAGCCGTCATGTTGAGAGCTGACAGCCGTGGATGAAGTGGGAGCAGAGGTGGTCTGAGAGCTTGGAGTGTCAGTGGCAACTTGTGCATTCTCAATGACGAGGACTGGTGCTGTTTCCGGGTCCTGATATAAAGTGGCATCTGGTGCCGTGGAAGTGCTGACTGAAGTTGGTAAGATGGGAGCCGAGTGCGATGAAGAGGGGGTGCAGGTGGCTTCCGGGGTGTGACCTACTGGGGGCGTGGGTACAGGCCGTCCAGTGCTGTGCCTGGACGTATGACCTTGACTCCTCGGTGGCGTCGGAGCACACGTCAATGTCTGTCGAGGCTGGCGTGTTGAGGATTGAGTAGGAACGGGTGTGGGGGTAGCTGCGGCAACTGGGCGTACCAACACCGGGGTATGGAGCCGACTGCCCGTGATGGCACCCGAGTAAACTTTGAGTGCTGATTGAAGCTCTGGTGCACTTAGTTCAGAAGTGCCTTTGAACAGGTATATTGATGAAAGAACCTGTCGGGGTAGTTTCGGCACTAGGACATCCTCTACAAATTCATCGGAGAGGGCTTGTCCTACTGCGTTCCTGTACCTTTCGCCCAACTCATCCCAATCGGCGAGGAACCTCGACAAGTCCTCACATTCGTCCGTAGGTGCGGGAATGGCGACGAGGCGTTCCTTCAGACTTCTTCGTACTGCCAAGGGCTTGTCATAGGCATTATACAGCCGTCGGATGGTGTGTTCATACGCGGTGTTGTTGAACACGGGGTATCCAACAAGACGCTTGGCACGCCCCGTTAGAGAGCGCATGAGAGCGCTGAACTTTTCTCCCTCTGTGTACCTATTGCTTTCGTGAACAATTGTCTTGAAAATGCTCCACCAGCTGGAGAACATTTCCAGATCCCCATCGAAAGAGGGGGTATGATTTTCTTCCCTTATGTATGTGACCAGTGGGCTTTGATTAAGCTGGCTGTTTGACGCTTGAACGGCGGTATTTGCGCCGTTCACTCGCGCATCTGCTCGGACTTTTAGGTTTAATAGGACCTTCTTGAGGGGTCTCAGTTCCTGTTTCAGTTTTGTGAGCTGATCCTCGTGAGGATGACGGGCCCACGCGGGCTCCAATAACCGCCATGTTTGGTGATGGTCTTGACCTTCTTGAAGAATTTCCGTAGCCGCACTGGGACTCAGGCTCTCAACGTTGATAGTCCCGTACGCTTCAGAATATTCCGTGACAGCGTCAAGGAAATTCTGCGTGATGGCAATGAGCTCGGTCAGTGTTGCGTTCGTAATTGCGTCTTCGTTAGGGCTGTAATAAGACATGGTGGCCGCCGTCTGAGTATGCTTGCGGTCACTGAATCATAAGCCGAGAGGGGGGGGGGTGTCCGCTCTCCCTCTAAAGAACGATGCAGAGTCGAGCGAAAGAATCGCACGACGAAAATGGAGAATCGAAGGGGGTGACTACAGAAGATTGTGCTGTCATACGAGCTGGTCTGACAAAGGAGGTGGGAGAGAGGATACTCGCGTGAAACCGCGAAAGTTTAAAAATAAGGCCGCTTGAATCCGGGCCGATGCGAGCCGTTAGCGTCAGGTCATCCGTAACGGTAACGGCTAGGCTTAACACAAGGACGTGGTGGCGGATGGCGCCAAAAGGGGGGGGGGTATTTGCGCCGCTTTGGAAGGCTGGGCCGAGCCGAAACTAAATTAAGCCGAAAATGGCTGAACTTAAAATTACGATGTGCGGCTGAGGATGCCGCTGAATGAAGAGGCCGGGCGGAATTACCCGTGAAAAAGGGACCAGTGTAATTTCAGCACAATCTAATTCTACTTAGGGGGCGAAATGTTGCACAAGAGAAAGGTAAAAGTAGGAAGGGTAAATTAATGTGACATAAAATTACTATATCATGGTTGACCTAGTGCGTGCCTTAACGAGCAGGAGTGACTCCTGTACAGTGCATTGAGTTGCTAACCTATGCGCAGGGAAACATGTTGTGATCTACTTCATGAGTTGTCATACTGATTATTGAACTAGTGAAGTCGCATTAATTTACGAGTTCTGTACATAGGTAATGGAATGAATATCCGGTTCGAAGGACCACTAATCGTGTCGTATTACAAATTTCCTGGACAGTGGAAGGAGGAGGAGGTGGTTGAGGGAACGTGGGGAAATACGTACCTCAAGGGAGTGAAGAATGGAGGAGGATGATAATCTCAGTGGGGAACCGAAGGCCAGGAAATTCGCATTTACCACACGGGACCACGCTTGCTTCCTCACAGCAAGCGTGTATGTACGGAAATCAAAGAGGGGTGTGGGGACAACTCATAAAGAGAACCGTCCTAGGCTAATGAAACCCAGAACTCCTATTGTGAGTTTTAATGAATTGGATAATTAGACACTAAAATTAAGCTACTTGACATTAAATAAGGGTTTTAACAGTTGGGTTCACATACATACATACATCCTATCTATTCCCTGCGCGCGTTCCTAGCTTAAGAAATTGTTAATTAATGTGTACTTATAATTGTCTTGCTTGTGGAGACGTCTTCAATTAGCATGATCTGCTGAGCTTCGATCGGCGCCACTTCGTTTGGTGGGGGCGGGGAGTGGACGGCCTGGGCGCGCTGTGATGGGGGTTGAAAGTCACTTCGTCGGCGTACCTTTCCCGTTCAATCGCACTACACTCAGTTTTTGCTTGAGGGGTTTATACCCAAATAATCGTCACTCGATTTATTCCAGAGGATATAAATCCCCAACAGTCACTTGAGGGAGGAAAGGACGCGCTTACTATTCCGAGATCGAGCGGTCTGACCTCCTTTTTCGAACTCGATGCTTAGACTGCCTGTGTCCTGCGACAGGTCAGGTCACGATGTCCGCTAGCCGGCTTCCGACGTTGCCAATAGTACTATGTCTCCGTCCCTAGTTGCGAAGGGTACTACGAATAATGTTCATGCGGGAGGGTGACACAGTTCCAAGTGTTCTTTGAGGTAGACACTGTTCACGAGCGGGTTAAACACAATCCTAATTATTCTAATTACCTAGCTTAAAACAAATATGTGGCAGCGCGCAGGGGCGGGGAGGGGGTGTGTTTGAGTGCTTTGTGTGGGCGCGAAAAACGTTGAGCATGGCTCCGAGAACACAAATCAAAAGGGGGGGGGGTGTTTCTAGATATTAGAAGTCTCTCCCTTCGTTAAGGCATTGAATTGGTTGTCAAAAATGACATGACAAATAAAGAGGATAACGAGGAGAAAAGACAGGATGTTGCTACTAGAAGTCTTAAGGACTGGAAATTCCCCCGAGTATGGGGAATTAAGGGCTGATACGGAGAGAAAACAGACGAGAAAATGGGAAGGGAGACAACGAGCTGGGTGACACAATAGAAGCTTTTCAAGAAGGAAAGATATATTGGCCAAGAGAAAAAACAATGTTGACAGTAAACTGTGACATGTTAGCATTATCACTGCAGCACTGTGGCATCTCGCCTAGTTGAGGTATCGGAATGTGGTAATTTTCATCGTTGACGTTGGGTTTGTTTCATTTATTACACTGGCTTCCACGGGCTTCACTAGCGCCGACCGTTGAGCGTTCGTTTGAGAAAAACGACTTCGGTTTCAATTTTTTATTTTCAGATCTACAAATATCAAATTATATTTTCGCCATATGTAGCTACGCTGAATGAACACGATATTGTAAACCTACTGTTGAAATCTTCCTAGAGAAGTCTAGATTTCTGTAAGTTAAGTCATATTCTAGTTCTTTGAAAGGGGCAAGGAGGTAGGAATAAAAAATAGCCCAGTGTTATCCCTTTACCGTTTGGTTCTGAAAATGCATTCCTCTCACGAAATCAGCAACTTATAATAACCCGAACACATTTATTCACTGAATGAAAAATACAGCGATAATCTAATCTTCTGTGTTCTGCCATCTTCTCTTGTCCACCAAAGATATTCGTATTTCCATTTAAAACTCCTCGCATATGACTAAAAAAAAAAAAGTATTTTGAAAAGTTATGGATAAATTTGATTGTATCTTTAACTATCAAGAGACTATGACCTTAGGTTTTAATTTTGATTGCTGAAAATGTTTATCAATGTACAGTTCCTAGTTAATGTTACTTCTCACTGACCCTACCTAATAACAAGATCTGTATACAGACCTTGCCTAATAATACGCAACAGCTGAATGCAAACGTCTGTCAGGAACTACAATAGAAGGGAAATTACTACTGCACGAGTCTTGTTCCAATACAATTCAGTATCTATAGTACCGGGTATATGTCACTGAGTTAATAATTTCTTCATGCCGTACGGTTATTGTGCAGATCAGGTCTCTAAAGTAATTCTTCTCCGCCATGAAATTAGAACGTGGTTCAATTTCATTCGTACCCTACCACCCCTCCAATCACACCAAAACCGTTTGTTGTCTAATACAACATCACCCTAATATCTATCAAATGCGTTTATGTGTATTTGAAAAACCACGAAACTGATGCATTGCCGGTGTATTTCATACCCTCTGTCGACCTCCATCAGTGGATTTCCTGAACTTCACTGGTTTCTCACGCGCGTGAAGGCACGACCGACCAGGACAATAATCACATGACTCTCCATTTTTTCCCATCGGTCATCTACTGAAGGTCGAGATGACAATCATGACACATCTCGTCAAACCGTGCTATGGTGAACGAACATGCACAAAGTAAATAATTCCAGAAAGATAGTTTCTTAGTTTATGTTTATTTATTGTGCCAAAAACACAAGGATATCCTTGTTCCAATGTCTGGATTAATTTTTGAAATGTGCTCGTAATGAAACCGCTAGATAGCGATTTGGCAGCGCATCAAGATCTTAAGGGTTTGTTGCCATGTCAATCAAAGAAACGACATCTCAGCTCACACAATTTTCAAACATCAGAAATTTTATTTTTCACCATGTTAGAATAATGTTTAATGGTAAGTGACTGAATTCATGATTGTGTTTGTCCATTTTGACGTAGACTATGAACCAAAATAAAGACGCAGTTTGTGAAATTGGACTGAGCAAGAGATCATTAGAGCTATTTTAATTTCTGTTATTGGGTTGCACTGACAGCTGTCCGTCTGTCTGCCTGAGTGTCATCTATAACTTTGGGTTTGTCCTCCGTCCTTTGGCGTGATCTGAATAATACATTAAGAGAGGATGTTTCCAACGAGATGGAGAAATTTAAGAATCTGATAAATCCCGGTTGTTGTTTATGTTTTTGTGTCTGTTGATATTGATTAATGACTAATATACAACTTCAGCATTGTGACACACTTTCCCATCTTTGTTTTAGATCAAAACAGACGCATTGGTTAATCTTTGGGGGTCATGAAAATCAATAAATACGTGCAAATCTTCTGGCGGACATTTTTTTTTTTTTCCTTATTGTCACTCGTTGATATGCTTACAGAAATCTACACGAATTGATTTAGTTAAAAAGGGTTGAAATTACTAGAACAAATTTTCCAGTCACTAATGTAGTTGAGCAAAATTAGTATCCCCCTGAATTAAACCGCCTGTTATTTGCCTAAATAAAATATTTAGAGTACGTCACCGCGCTAATAAGAGATGAAACCCTTCGTTACTGTAAAAGCGAGGTGGGGAGCCACGGTAATGAATATAACAGCCTTGCGGCAGCCAGAATAGAAATGAAAATGTTACCCTGTAAATAAGAGGATTGTCGAGATAGGCCATGACACTTTTATTACCAAGAGGTATCCATGGACACGGTTAAAATTGCCTCGCGATGGAAGGAATGGTAGGACAATACGCCACGCGTTCATGACGGTATTGACATGGCGTCGGTTGATGGAGCGCGCGAGTCCTTGAAGCTTGCTTTTTACCTCCACGCAACAGTCTCTGCCGCCACGAACGCAAATTCCGACGTTTAGCCTGCAACAGGTTTTTTCCTCTTCACTTTTCTCATATCAACCATCGTGTGTGCTGAAGAGCACTGCCTTGCTAGTCCTTGCTAACCTTCTTAGCATCAGTCGTCATTTGTTTTATTTCCTGTCTAAGCGACTTGTTTGCGACTGTGTTTTTGTTTGTTTATCTATGCATGTTTGCATGATGCGTTGAATTTTTATTTGCGTTTATGCGATAACTTGGATATAATTTATTTATTTTTACGCTGTTTGTTTATTCATTTGTTTATTTGTTTATTTATTAATCCATATATTAATTTTATCGTTTATTTGTGTATCTATTTGTTCATTTCTATTTAGTTATCTGTTGATTTATCGACTTCTCTGTATTTTTGTATTCGATAATTTATTTACTTATCTATTAATTCATATAACACACACACACACACACACACACACACACACACACACACACACACACACACACACACACACACATATATATATATATATATATATATTTATATATATATATATATATATGTATTTATTTATTTATATATATATAAACTCGGTGGCGCGGTTGGTAGAGTCCCAGACTGTCAGTAAGGCGGTGCCGGCGGTACCTGGTTCGTATCCTGCCCAGGACTGAAATTATTTCAGTATCGCTGCGCTTCGAGTCGTTACTCCAACTTTCGTGGGCGGAGAGCTGGGTGTGTGTGTGCGTGTAAGGTCACTGCATTACCCATAGATCGATCATCTGAGCTCTCAGCCGGGAGGGAAATAGCAGTCGATCACGAGTCCAGCACGTGATCCAAAGACCAAGGCGAATACACACACACATACATGAGGTCTGAGTTCTCTTTTGGAAGGGAAATAGCTGTCGATCACGAGTCCAACACGTGATCCAAGACCATGGTGATTCACACACATTTATTATATATATATATATATATATATATATATATATATATATATATATATATATATATATATATATATATATATATGCGTCTATTCATTACAGTGATTAATCAAAGTTGGGTTGCCAGTCAGGAAAGACAGGCGGATCCCGGTGTGGTTTTGAGAATTTGTGTGTGCGTGCGTGCGTGCGCGTGCATTCGTTTATGCTGTGCTCAGGGTGCTTGGTCGTGTGTTGTGGGTGGCGTTGAACTAGTTACACGTGCCGAGAGGAAGTTTCTTTTGCTTTATCTTCTTCTTTAGCAGCTGTCGCGTCTCCCCTAGCGCACGCGGCGTTACCAAAATGTACCGTCTATATATTATACAAGATGAGGTCGAATGCAGAATAAATATATGAACAATGAACAGGCAAACAAAGTGGTAAACAAACAAACAACAACCGGCGAGCTGTAATATGTCAGTTGGTAATTTTATTTCCGTATTTGTCTGTGTGCATTTATATTTATAATTATGTATTTTATTTTTTCCTGCGTCCTTCGTCTCTTGTCAGTTTATATTCCTATATATTTCGTGTTGAAATATATTTACCTGTTCTAAAGAGTGCATGCATACTAGCCCATTGCATACACGCCCTTTCTGTAAACGTATGAGTTAAGGTAAAGAATAGCATTATGTTACAATCTGAGAAGACGGGTTCTACAATGAATACACCAAACATGACGTCATGTCGACGCAGTCTGGGATTTTATCTGCCCACTAGTCTCGCAATGACGCTCCTGCCCGCCGTGTCAGTGCGCATTTATTTTTAAGTTCCTTTGTCTCTCTTCCGCGCACACAAGTTAAATAAAAAAAAGAATGCTAAAAGGGAAAAGTATCGGAGGATAGGTGGGGAGAAAGGAGGTGTGAAAGAAATTCAATGACACGACGCCATCTCAGATTCTGTGGTCTGCGTTTTCTGTTGCGTTTCGTTCAGACAAACGGTTCTGTTTTTTCAGAGTTGTTTCGTAGGTTAGAGGGCGGTCAGGATCCTGTTTCTTTGAAGAGAAGGAGAGTGGATGAGTGTTGGTGCAGAGAAGGTTGGCAGGGCCAAAGCGGATGTGGGACGGTTTTATGTGAAGCGAAAGGATTGGCAAATTATTGGGAAGCAAGACTGCGAGGATGGAACCTATGTAGTTTATTTTTTTTTTTTTTTTATCAAATCTATAAAAAAATATATATATATTCTCCTGGTGATCTTGTGCAATTTCCTTTTAGTTATCTGGATCTCCATATACATATATTCTGGGTTACTCTTACTAACAGGATTTTTCGTTTTGGCCACTAAAACACGGGCTAAGCAACACAACTAGTGTCGATCACTGCCAGGTGCACATGATCGCGCGCAATGGCCTACCACTCAGCACATGGTTGGGTGATCTGTTTCCATAACTCATGGATACCAAGGTTCCTTGACAGTGAATAACACTGAGCGGTTAGATTACCTAGACCTTGACCATCCATTGGACTAAAAGAGATGGGTTAACTGATGTAAATTAAAATATTTTACCACCTTTTGCGAACTTAGCAGAAATAGAATTTATAAATTCATATTGGAGTTAGAGAATAAGTGCTGTTTGAACATTTTCTACAATAGATAAATCACGTTGACAATAAATGAATAAATGCATAAGTAGATATATATATATATATATATATATATATATATATATATATATGTATTCACCTCGGATCTGCTGCAGCCTCTTTTCGAGACAGCCAGACACCACCCTACGGCAGTGAGCTCAGAGCTCATTATTAGCAGATCTCTGGGTAGGTCTGAGACCACTCACACTCCACCCACCGGGAATGCAAGGTCACAACTCCTTGACTAACGTCCCGTACCTACTCGCTGCTAGGTGAACAGGGGCTACACGTGAAAGGAGACAAACCCAACTTGTCTCCGCCCGGCCGGGGAATCGAACCCCGGTTCTCCGGCTTGTGAGGCCAGTGCCTTACCAATCCGCCACCGGATGTGTGTGTGTGTGTGTGTGTGTGTGTGTGTGTGTGTGTGTGTGTGTGTGTGTGTGTATGTATATATGTATGTATGTATGTATAAATTTGGGAAAGTTGAGTACAGTTGGTAAGCCTGTAGGGCAATGAGAGTATAGCATGTAAACATGTTATACCTGAGCAACGTTACTTTTCACCAAACTGCATTTCAACAAATTACATAATACCAAACGCATTCCACCAAACCATTTCACAGGCGACCTGCCGCAAAACTTTCGATAAGCTTAGGTTTACTTAGATGAGTTTGACGAAACGAGAATTTAAACATGCATTGACTGTTCTTGCTTGACATGAAATATATAGACATGTCGTCTGCGATCTTGCCATACAGTGATCACCTCGCAGCCGGGGGAGAAGGATGAGGAGAGGTGGGGAGGAGGGAGGAGTGCTGTCGCTTTGAGACAATCCTTGGTGACGTGCATAAGCGTACTGACGTCAACGGCAGCCTATATATGCCGGCCAGCTGGGAGCATATAGCTTCCTGCGCGGTCGGTAACCCTGCTTACAGGATCATCTGTATCCATCTGACACTTTGAGGACATGCAGGGTGTGGTTTTGTAACTGAATGAAATTACTTGGCAGCGGTTGAAAGATATAAGGAATTGAAATATTCTATAGACGATCGAAATAGGACATTGGTGAGTCTATAGATCTGGTACAAGGGTGACAATATACAGGATCGTATCTCCTAATAAAGGATCGAAAAATGAAAGATTTGTATGTGGTGAATTAAATCGCCTGGCGTTAAACACATATACTGAATTCAGATCTGTGCCCTGAATGTCTGTCTTTAACTTAATTAGGGTTTCGGTCATATACGAGCTCCGAGCTCTCTTCCGGGAGGGAAATAGCTGTCGATCACGAGTCCAAAACGTGATCCGAAGACCATGGTTAATCACACCCACTACTCGTGGTGCAGTTGGTAGAGTTCCCGGCCGCCACTACGGCGGTCCGGGTTCGAATCCCGCCCAGGGCTGAAATAATTTCAGTATCGCTGCGCTGCGAGTCGTTACTCCAACCTTCGTGGGCTTAGAGTTGTGTGTGTAAAGTCATAGCATTACTCATAGATTGGTCATATACGAGCTCTGAGCACATATCTGGGAGGATAATAGCTGTCGATCACGAGTCCAACACGTGATCCAAGACCATGGTGAATCACAATGGTGACATTCGCAACTAGGGAGTTCGATTCCTGCCCAGGGCTGAAATTATTCCCAGTATCGATGATCTGCGAGCCGGCATTCCAACTCTGGTGGGCAAGGAGTTGGATGTGTGTGTGGGTGAAAGGTCCATACTTAAGTTCTCATCCGGGAGAGGTAGTAGCTGTCGATCACGAGCCCGACACGTGATCCAAGAGCACGGTGATTTGCTTTTGTTGAGATGTTTTATGATGAAGAGCTCGTGAGGTTGTCCTCTTTCCCTCTTGTAGAAGATTCGTTCTCCCTTCCTCCTCCTCCTCCTCTTCCTCCTCCTCCTCGTCCCCCTCCTCCTCCTGCAGAAGATTCCTTCTCTCTTCCTCCTCATCTTCCTCCTCCTCGTCCCCCTCCTCCTCCTGCATAGGATTCCTTCTCTCTTCCTCCTCCTCATCCTGCAGAAGATTCGTTTTTTCTTCCTTCCTTCCTCCTCCTCCTCCTCCTCCTCCTCCTCCTGCAGAAGAATCGTTCTTCCTTTTCCTCCTGCTGTGAGATTAGAAAGTTCGATACCCAAAACAGTCTCCGGCCGCGTAGATTTACCGTACAAGGAAGACTGTTGGGCAAAAGACCCACGGGACGACACACCACCACTACACCGTCAGCACCACTGCCATCATCACATCACCACCACAACGTCACATCACATCACCACAATCATAACCACCACCATCACATCACCACAGTCATAACCACCACCATCTCATCACCACAGTCAAAACCACCATCATCTCATCACCACAGTCATAACCACCACCATCACATCACCACAGTCATAACCACCACCATCACATCACCACAGTCATAACCACCACTATCACATCACCACAGTCATAACCACCACCATCACATCACCACAATCATAACCACCACCATCACATCACCACAGTCGTAACCACCACCATCACATCACCACAGTCATAACCACCATCATCACATCACCACAATCATAACCACCAGCATCACATCACCACAGTCATAACCACCATCATCACATCACCACAATCATAACCACCACCATCACATCACCATCATAGATGTCTCCTCCGGAGGGAAGACTAGACAAGTTAGAATTGGCCACACCGAAAGGAAGAAGAAAAAGGGGATACATAATTACTGTCTTCAGGACTATGAAAAGTGTGGACAAGATGGACAAGGAAGATATATTGTTATGGGACAAAATTGTAGCAAAAATAAAAACACAAGAAACTAGAAGATAGAACATTCGAAGGATATCTAGAAATAACTTTCCGCTTAGATGTCTTCGTTCTAAATCGGAAGAACACGATCCAGACGAATTATACAAAGGAATAATAGTCTGCTCATGGAAGACAGAGACGGAACACTACGAGTATAACTTATAGTCTGTAACGATGAAGTAAATGGATTGAGTTGAAGGCTACAGCTAAAGAATTGTTAAGTCCCATTCTGTCTTAACGTACCTATTTTTTATATTTTGTTGTTTTGTTCTTTACTTTTGTGGGCATATTACTTCTTAAGGTAGTTTATTCCAATCCCCTTTCTTATTATTACAGTCGTTCTTGGGTTACTTTAAGAAAATTATGACATTTATTATGGAACAGATCTTGGGGTGAAAAACATAAACAAACTTATTCTGTTCTGTTACAAACCAAGTTTCAAATTTGGGGAAAAAAAAAAAGACGATATATACTTTTTTTTATACCGGGAGTAATGATTACGCTCATGAAAAAAAGCAGTAGTCGTAGACAGCACTAAAAATATAAATAAAACAGTGAGAATCCCCATATCATTTATTGTGAGGTTGATAATAATGATAATGATAACGATAACAGTACCGTTTATAACTGACAATGACCGACAAGTAACATAAACATGGGTTTCGTTATTTACACCAATGTTGTTGTTGTCGGTAATTACCATTGTCATTATTATTGTTGTTGATTTTGTATTTTTGTTTTTAGCCTTGTCATTTTTGTCATTATCACTTCTTTGTTGTTGTCTCCGACAATGTTATATTTTCGGTCAGGTGTGTGTGTGTGTGTGTGTCAGCATGAACACAATTTCAGAATGATTAATCTTATTCCTAATAAGGGACCGAAAGAGAGCAAGTTGGGTGAGAGAGCAGACTAGAGTGAAAGCTATTGTGGAGGCGGTAAAAGAGAGGAAGTGGAATTAGGTAGGCAAGTTGGTGCAAACGACTGATGAGCGATGGAGCAAGTGTGTAACTGAGTGGATGCCATGAGATGGGAAGCGTGGAAGAGGGAGACCAGACAGAACGTGGAGAGACGAGATCGAGAAGTTTTCAGGAGTGACATGGCAGAAGTTGGCGCGGTCGTGTGAATCATGGAATGCTATGAGGGAGGCCTTTGTTCAGCAGTGGACTCAGGATGGCTGATTTGATTGATTGATTGATTGATTGAGGTCTAGCTGTGAGAGGGTGAGCAAAGACGAGTTCCCCAAAATTTTCCTATATGGGAATTATTCTCCTGACCCAGCTTGACCTGAGAAGAGTGTCTGAGCTCTAGTAGGGCAGGTTTGAGGGTTAAAGGTAGAGAGGGGTCGTATCAACGTAGGAATGAGTGACCTGGGATGAGGTCGTTGAGTTCGAAAGAAGATACGAAGAACAAGAGACCTATTGGTCCTTACGGGGCTGCTTTCGAATTTAAAGGTGATGTCTATCTATCTAAGCAAAATAGACCATTTGGAAAAAAAAGAAACTAACGAAGAAGAGCGCTTTCGTATATTACATCCAGTGCAAAAGGATGCAATATACGAAAGCGCTCTGCTTCGTTAGTTTCTCTTTTTTCAAAGTCAAAGGCGCGTACTTACTCTCACCCATTCCACTCCCATCCACCGCCCCTTCCCACTCTCATCTTAGCTCCTCATGGATGACGGGTTGTCCCTGTATCTCGCCTACTTGCCTAGGCGGGATGTGTAAATGGAGTGTAACGGTGGAAACAATTAAGAACCATAGAGTTAATTTACGTGTACAAGCTCACGATGATGAGAAATAGATTAGTTTGTAATCGTTTGCCAGAACTGTTAAAGAAGACTGGCCTAGGCTATGGTGGATTGAACATTGTTTTATTACTTACTAGCATTTATCGCAAGTGATGGATTTCTGAATACAGGAGGAACACACAGAAATCAATTAATAACTATGGGTACAATTCATTTTCCCCATTCAAACACTTGTGGTATTCAGCGGTCACGCAATTATCAAAAGCAGCTTCCGTCAGAACGTCAAGGAATGGAAAATTACTGTTACATTTCAACTCAGCCGCGAAACTGAATTCAGAAATGTTTTGAAGGATTTTTTTTTATATAATTATTTACAGTCGTGGACGCTCAACCTACGCCAGGAGGCGCGTAACTGCGGCCGAAGCCGTCACCTTTGCCCTATGTACTTTGGGGAATATTTGGGCAACATTCACTGGTGGGCATTGGAGAGGAACGCGAGGTTTGACCCCACGAGTAGAGAAAAAAATAGTGAGGTGACTACGCCAGCCTTGGTAAGTTACAGTCTCGCAAGTCCTGGTCGTTATGCTTTCGATGAAGCTCCTCCCACTCATTGTTGTCACGATGAAGGTCCAGGTGATACAGCCCCTAGGGATGCTCTATCAGGGTTAGGTTTTTGTCGTCACGGAACCGCTGTCGCGTGGATCAGCGTCCACAGCAAACCTTTTGGGGATTTTTCTTTAAACTCGAATTATCTGAATAAAATCGCCTGATGGTAGCTAGAACAAGTATTTAAGTCATGTGGAACTAAATGGTTAATTTACGCAGCCTCGAATCAGCTCTACCTCTTTCGGTGCCAAGAAAGTTGACCCATCTGCTAAATAGAATATAAAACACAGTGAAATGATTAATCCTTTCCATAAAACTATTCAGTTTATGGAGTCTGAAAGAAATGATATCATCATGGTCGATTACAGCACCGAAATGCGTTTCAGATGTTGTTTTATCTTCAAGTTCTCCCGTCACTGGCATGGAGTGTAGGCACAAAGATCTCTATTTTATTTCAATTCATTTCGTCTCATCTAATCATAAATTTCATTTGCATGTGAAACCGAAGTTCTTGTTTATGTGTGCGAATAAAATCCTGTTGTAATCTTAACAGTGCGATTGCTTGTGAACAAAAGGCTTGGCAGCAGGAAGAAGTAAGCTTTAAAATTCGAATTCGTCACTGAAAGGCGTAATTGACGCATATTTAACACCAGGTGAATAAAATCCCATGGCGGCAGCCAGATCAAAGCTCAAAAGACGTTTTCGACGGTGAGAAGACGCAAACAATGTTTGAAAATACTCGCGCGAAATATTCTAAATAGGTCATGTCTGAAAAGGCGCTTTTAATGGATAGATTCGATTTTGACAAATCAGAATGTTGAAGAAACCGAATAGATTCTGAAATTACGAAAGCAATGATGAAAAAAGCTATGTTCTATTTAGATGTAAATGCGAACTTGTAACCCGTGATGATGAACGTTATAATAATAATCAACATTTGGATGCTGATTAAAGAAAATACAAGTCTAGCTAGGGGCATTAGCACAATTTCTAATGGATGTATTCCATAGGATTCAAAAGATGGTGCCAAGTCGTCAATTTATCCTTAGTAACTGATAAACCCTTGATCTGAAGCTAGCCGAATCATTGTTTTGTTATATTGAATTTATAGTTAAAACGTGCAATTAAATCGTGCTGGTTTTACGCTTCAATACTCTATGCGCAAAACTTGTAAATAAAAAAAAACACAGCCAACAGCGGGGCTTTGCAAACACCAATGTTTTGATGCCTGTGACGTCACAGAGCAGCTGACGAAGGAAAACAGAATAGCGATTGCAGTCAAGGCGGAGAGGATTCGTCGCAGTTATCATTTTGTTCCGTTTTGTTGAGATATCTTTAGCGAATGATCTTAAATACGTTACCAGCTTTTAGCACAATTTACAAGAAGCAGCTTGATTCGTGGCAAATACCAAGGCTCTTCGTCATTTTCTGTTTAAAAGCGTTAAAAGATGTGTCGTTGTAGTGCTTGGTAACAAAGGAAGTGAGTGAGACAGCTACCACTAGGATTCCAGCTTGACGTGATGAATGAGAACATGTTGCTAGTCAGTGTGGTAGAGTGTTTTGCCATATGTTTTTGCCCATGATTTACATCAAGGGTTTAACTGTTGTGTATATTGATATTTCGGGTGATTATAACTTTTCTGTCCTGGCATTTGTGACAGACCTGTGTAGGTGAATCCAAGCAATCTTGAGTACATTGCTAGGTAGAGAATGGAGTCACAAAGTAGTGAACATAATTGTGATCGGTCGTGCATTTAACTCGTAATTCATTGGACATAGATTAACCTCATTGTTGATGTGATAGAGATGTATGATGCTAGTGAAAGATACTTGGTGTTGATAATGAAAAAATATCATAATTGTACTCAGTCAAAATTAGTGAATTCAACACAGGTCCTTTCCATTTCATGTTACATATATTTTTTAATTTATGTGAGTGTTGTTGGTAAAGTGATATACTTCAGAAATGATTTAATATGAAATTGTAAATTATGTGAAAGTTAAAATGTGAAAGGTAATCTTTGTGTGACCCAACAATTTTAATCAAGATAAGGAACTGGGTTCATTGACCTGATTTCATCTGTTTGGATCTGAGGAATTATTAGTATTTTGTTAGCAGTTAGTGAAAAATAGTAATAATAGTACTCACTGATGCCTTGAGTTTCACTGATCGGACACTTGCGACCTGACAGTAGGTAGAAGTGGTATTTGGGCCTTGCCATAGATCTCTGGGAAAAGAATGGCTGGTCTGTTGTCTGTGTCATATTAATGTGGGCTAATACAAGAAGATTAAGGAAATGCATTCAAAGTTTATGAAAAATATTAGGCTCAGTCCAGAGTGTCAGCGTCTTGGGGCTGCACGTCTAGATGAACGCAGGATCAATGATGGGTTTCGAAGTTGGCAGTAGAGAAACGAGTCTCGTAGATGGCTATTCTGGAGGACCACTACTTCTAGATAATTAGCATTGAGCGATCATGTCTTCTCCAAATAATAGTTCCCAAACTTTGAACCTTCACCTTATAATTTCTTGAACCAAGCACTTCATCAGTCTTTTCTTGCACCCATGGAGGACCTATACCAAAATTGCGAATAAACACCACATCATCCAGACTAGTCGAGCATGACAACAAGCTTACCCAGATGTAGCGAGGTTTTAATACAACATACAAAACACTACAAAAAAATGTTTCAAAAGGAAATGGCACAAATACTATTACTCTCAATGATTATGACAAAATAAGAAGAATATGGTATGCAGGGCAGAGGGCAAGTGTCCAAAGAACATTGGAACTGAGGGTGAGGAGATTGTGCATGCCGGAGCATCGGGAAGTATTCACCAAGATTATAAGGAGTTTTTATGGATGCTACCCCTAATTATGTATTTACCTAGTTGTATTATACGGGAAGGGGAGCTATGTCCGTAGTGACCCGTCTTTGTATCTCACAACATCTAGTTTGTTCTTAAATTCTCGTATGGTGTTTTCCTTGATTTGTGTCCCTTGAATACTTTGCATGTAGGAAAGTAGAAAATTGTCCATCCCTTTCTTGTCTTTCAGTTGTTTCCTCTTGACTCATCCGCAAGATCAGAAAACATCAAAAACTCTATACCAGTGGGGTTTTTTTAATTTCATTGATTAGTTAGTTTAGATCATTTTTCTTTCATTTTGAAGGTGAATACTGTAGGGTCTCTAGATATGAAATACAGTAATCTGTTCTGTAGCCCAGGTAGTTAAAAGACTTGTTCTGTATGTCTATGGTGGTGTTTTTAAAGAAATAGTATAATAAAAAGTATTAAGATTTTGAGTACAAGATAAAAAATTGAAAAAGTTCATTCTATGACAGAAAACAAATCCACTTTGGCAACTATGTGTATTGTGTATGCAGTTTTATGTTTGAATTTCTACTAATTTGGATTTTCACCTCAAAAAAGGAAATAGATTATAAATGGGGACTGGTGTTGGCCATAATGATACTTTGGATTTTAGATGTGGATTCAGTTGAAACAACTGCTAGTATAGCATTACATGTACTTTTCCCTGAAAATGTCTCAATTCATTAAGCATCATATGTTTTTAAAAGAGCATTTATATCAAAATTAAATATGTCCAATAAAACATCATGATTTTTATGGAAACAGGAACAACAGATTCTTACTATAAATGGTTTTGGGATGGATACAAAATGGGGGCTGGCATAAGGTGTTAAACCAGCGTTTGGTATTTATTTCTCACATTTCTGACAGGCTGTGTACTGTAACACCATGAATACAGAAATGAACTGGCAGCAAAGTTCACATGCCATAGATGTAGTTGCTATAGATAACACAGACTGACGAGTTAAACACCATATGAGGACGGAGCCTTTATTTGTACGACGTTTCGCTTATTACAGCTTTTTCAAGTACAAGTTGAGATACAAATGCTTGAGATTAGATAACACAGACTACTTGATTTTACATTGCTCAGCATAAGCCAACCCAATACCTATGACTGAATTCCTGAGGACTGTGAGTCAAATGCAAGTTTTAGGGCTGTGCCTCAAGATAGAGGTGAGGGTGGTGATGGGTTTTGAAAGAAGGGTGGCAGGGAGATAGTTTTCTCTGGTGTCCATTTTGTAGGATCATCACTTTAAGGTACTTGTTATTTGCCCCTCCTTAGCTGATTATTAGCATATAGGTTTATCATTACTACAATCTCTTTGCTATTTGAAGAAGGACAGAGAGACTAGATAGCCTGTTGGTACCAATAAAAAAAAGAAAAATGTCCTATTGTGACAGAGAGATGAATAGAAATGTCTGGTGGTAGAGTAAAAGAGTGCCTTGAAGTCTGGCATTATGAATTTACTGCTGTAGAGCATTTTAAAATTGAATTCATCTGAGGGGGGGGGGGGTTTCACTTTACTGAATGGCCAAAGTGATGCATTGTCCACTTTTTTCTGGTTTGGACATGAGAAGGATACCACTGTTTAGAAGTGGTTGATGTGTCAATTTGTTGCCTCTGGTCTCTCTTGCACAAGACTTACAGCTCCCGAGTTTCATTCAATGTTCCTGTTTCCCACTGGCGATTTTCATCCACCTTTAGCTATCTGTAATTGGCGCCAAATTGCCACTCCGGTAAAGACTCTTGTCATGTCTCCAGTGGTGACTGGTAAACCTTGTCAGATTTGCTGCAAGTCACCACGGTCTGTAGTTTGTACCAATACAACCCGAGTAGATTCCTGCACATGTGCAGGAATCAGTGGGAGTTAGTGCCTCTGCATGCAGTGCACTGTCCCATAGTTCCAGTTTCAAAGTCCTCTAGCATGAAGATGTGAAATCTGTGGGTAACAGGTTAAGCAAGTGGTTACTCAATGTCCATTGTGGCTAAGATACTTTTTCATCCATTAGCCACAATGGCTAAAAAGATTTTAAGGCCAGTGCTAACCCTGCCTGTGTATGTAGGTGAGGGTGGGTGGGTCGGGACTTGAATCTAATACTAGATAACCTAGTCCACCCCCTAACCCACTGTGTCATAGAGCTATGGAGCTGTGGGTGAGTGCACTATACAGGAACCACTGGGGGAGACCCATGGGTCACTCACAGAATAAATAGTGTATTGTTGTTTTGGGATTGTTATTGTGGGGCATGTGGTGAGGTAATCAGTGTCTTATGTTTTGGTGGTTGTATCTGGGGCAGTTTGATTCTGTGGCCAGGCCTATTGTTGTATTCAAGGTTAGTTTGACCTTAGAATGTTATTTGTTATGTGTTATTAAACAAGGTCATTGAGTGAATTTATTTTAGAAAATTGAAAGTTAATATAACAAAAGAGTAAGATATTGTTGGAATCCAAGATTTGAGGTTACAAGGTTGATGTAAAATACATTTGCATTGGAGAAAAGAAATGGATGAGGTAGTGGGTTATAGACATCTGGAAACAGATGTACATGAGAATGGAAGATAGGAAAAAGTCGCCCATAGGATGAGGGAAGGTAAGAAGTTCAGAGATGCCATGAGAGTGTTACAAAGAAATAAAAGGATATCAGTAGAAGTAATGAAAGAAGTGTATGAAACAGTAGTTTTGCAGACTCCTAAGTTGAAGTCTACTACGATGTGAATGAGCTCCACCTTGATGGAGACCCTTGGGCGAAACCCAGGGGCTGAGGTTGTGTTCCGATCATCCGTTCAGAAATTGCGTACTTTCGTACATTGTCAGTTCTCATGTGAACAGGTGGTGGGTAGATGAATTAAAGACTTGGATCTATATGTAGAGGCAGACCAGGTGCCTGGCTCTCAGATCCGCAGCCTCAGGTGGCGGTAAGGGTACTGAGAGGTTTTGAGGATAGACACCAGGTAGATACTCCTCTTTTACATCTCACAGCACCACCACAGGCTAGTATATACCTGTTGTTGGTCCCAGCAAACATATGTAGTGATACCTAAGAATCCGTACTATCAGTACTCATTTTTGTGTCTACCCTGACAAGTCGAACTCAGGTCACTTGCATGAAGCAAGAATAGTACTACTTAGCTCCCCATGACCTCTGTATTGACTGGTTTTTAAGGGAATGTGTTATGGGTGATGAAGACTGTGATGGAGTTATGAGATGTGGCAAATTAAAGAATGATAGGACTTGTGAAGGGACTGAGGTGAATGAGATAGAATATGAGATGGGTTGGTCATATTATGGGAATGGATGGATGTTGATATCCTTAGAAGATGCACCAATTGTTGTTTTTGGGACTTTGAGGGCAAGGAATTAATAAAAAAAAAAAAGGGGGGGTGGATGGGGGTGAATCAGACAATCAACCCATAGCCCCAGATCTCTTGCTAGGTACCCATGGCTGTAAGGTCTCCCACTACAGCTACTAGGTTAGCCAGTAGGTTTTTCTGAAAAAGGTTTTAAGAGAGTTGTCTGGAATAAGTGTATCACAATGTAAGCCACAGTGACATTTAAGAATGAAATAGGCAAGATTTGGTTTACTAATAGGGTGGTCGATGAATGGAATAAACTTAGTAACCATGTAGTAAGCGCTGAAACTCTCAGTTGTTTTAAAAAACGATTAGACAACTTTATGGATGGGGACGACAGGTGGTGATGGATATGGAGCTGCCTAGTGTAGGCCTTATGGTCTCTTGCAGTCTCCTTTATTCTTATGTTCTTGTGTTAGTGTGATGATGGCAAACACTCACTATCTAGTGTTAAGCCAATTCTGTACTTGTACTGTTTTAGTGCTCAATGATGACCTGATTTTCTGCATGCTTATGTTACACTTGTGTGTCCTGGTAGTGATTTCTTCTCTGGGTATCTTAGTCTGGTTAGGAATATTTCTTTTATGATCCATGTGTGTGTGTGTGTGTGTGTTTGGATAATGCATTTAGTGACGTTGTTGTAGGTATATGATTATTATGCAGTTGGGGTTGGTTTCTGCACATGTCCTCAGAGCTGCACTTGTGTGGTGTGATGTGATACATGACTGAGATGGAGGGTCTTGCATAGAATTGTGTGCCAATCATTCTTAAGTGCTGCTCTTTTGTTGAAGATTTTGGTTACTGGGTGTAGATGTCTTCTTGGAGTGTTTTGCTGCAGACAGTTATTATTAATAAGGGTTTGTTTTGTTCTGTGTAGGCTTTTCTTTTACTTATTTATTTATTTATTTTTATTTATTTTTTTTTTTTTTTTTTTTTTTTTTTTTTTTTTTTTTTTTTTTTTTTTTTTTTTTTTTTTTTTTTTTTTTTTTTTTTTTTTGATGGGTGGAAGTATAGTTGTTAGTTGTTGTTACAAAATGATGAGTGATACTTTGTGGAGATTTCAGCTGATTGGCCTTAGTTACAGGATCTGCTGTAACCTCTTCTGTAGTGGGGCCTGGTCTGGTAAGATGGCAAAGGAGGACTGTCTTCTGTGGGAGCTTGGCTAGGTGTCTCTTGAAGACTTCTATGCTGCAAATTGACATATCTCTCAGACATTGAGGAAGACTATTGAACAGGTTTGGTCTCATCCTACTGAGGCTGCTAGCCCTGAGTGACCTCAGGTTTTGGCAGTTTGCTTTGAGACCTTTGATGTAGCATCACCTTCCTCGTGTCCTATTCGGGTGTCCGTTTTCCAAATTGTTAGCTAGTAATTGTGCTAAGCAGGGTCAACTGCTTCATTTGCCTTCACTAGGAGTTCTTTAGTGTGGGAGAATAGAGGTCATGATTGTTGAATGTGAGGCTGAGTATTTTAGGGGTTTTGACCAGCGGAATGGTTGCCCATTCAATTTGACCAGCGAATAATTTTTATTTATTTATTCATTTATTTATTATTCATGGTTGTCAGGGGTGAGCAGTGTGACTGATGATTTTAGAAGATATACATACATTGTTTTGTTTCAGCCATATTTCCAGTGCTATCTTTTAGTTGTGGTGTTGTGCAATTATCATTATCTGCAAACGTGAGAACATCATGTGTACAGAAGACTGCATTTTACATAGTCATGCACACCAACAACACTATAGATGCTATATAAAGGATTTGTGGGAAAACTCCATTCCAGCCATGGCGATCCTCAAGGAGACAAGACTGCTCAGCCAGACAGTCTAGGAATGACAACAACAACAACATTGTGTTCTGGGTGATGGGAAGGTAGTTTATGATATATAGAAAAGAGGTATAGTCTGCTTCCTTCAGTTAAACTTGGCTTTAATTTTATTTACGAGTGGACCAAAGGGATTTCTCCCCATGGGGAGGAGGGGTTGCCATACAAGTGAAGTGGCCCTGCTGTTGATGTGCTGTGTCTTGCTGCATTACTTGGCTTCCTCTTATATAAAGGGGAAAAAGCCTTTGATATATAGATAGATAAATGGGTGGAATATTTCTTTAACATTCCACAAATCATAACATCAGTGCAGAGAAAGGTATTGTTTTATTCTTTATATACTGTACCTTGATTTTTTTTTCTGACCTTTCCATTTCTCCTGATTATTCTTCAGTCCCACACTAAGAAATAATTTATCGAAGTTATCTTCATTCCTTTCATACTTTTTAAGAATTATCATATCTTTTATCTCTATAAATATTGGCTTATCTTTCTGATAACTATCAGCTAGGATGTGAATAATTTTGATTGCTGGTCTTTGTAATCTTTAATCATGTGGGGGCAGGGGTACACCAGTGAAGTTTGAAAAGATTGATTTGTGTCTGTGAATGTGTGGTAAAATAATAAGAGAAGGGAGAGTGGTAGAGAGGTCCTGGAAGCCAAGATGGGAGTGATGATGAATGAGTTTTATTCATTTACAATGAGGGTGTGTACTTTCATTCACCAATGTGTATAAAGGGGGGAAAAGTTCCTTGAGGGTATTTATCTAGTTGTATTATATGGGAAGGGAGCTATGCTTGTAGTGACCCTATATATCTCTCAGCATTTAGTTTGTTCTTAAATTATTGTATGGTTTTTGCTCATACTATTTTTTCGTCCAATTTGTTCCAGACATCTATCACTGTGTGGAAAACTATTTTTTCAGATGTGTGTGTGTGTATATATATATATATATATATATATATATATATATATATATATATAATATGTATATATACACACATACATACACGTACATATTGTAGATGTGTACATATGTAGAACCGCTTGATTGATATATATATTGCTATAAATTTGTGATGATCAACATGTGTTGTTGTGTCATAATTGAAATGTACATTGGAAGAGAAGAGTTTAATCACCTTTTGTGGCATCCCTGCCAACTTTTAGATGACTTGGAAACTTTCCAATTGATACTATTTTGTTGTTGCACATGGGCTGTTGGCTGTTAATCTCCTTGTTGCATTTGCTAAATCTATCACAACAAATAATTAATACATTTTGACTGCTCAGTTTGCATTGCATTAGGTACTGATAAACATATTAAAATTTTATTAATTAACTGATGAGTGAGAATCTGAGGTGGGGGAGGGGCAAATATTTTTTTTGCAGAGAAAAGTCAGGAATCTAAGTATTAGTAACATGTTATCCATGAGAATATAATAATTAGATATACAGTACTGTATATGGTATTGCTCTGTTTAGGAAATGCCTTTAATAATGGAGGGTGGCCAAGAATGAATGCCAAGCTAGACACCACAAATGTATGGATATCTGTGTACATATGCATAAATATACCTTGGGAGGTCATTAATATTTATGAAAGAATTTGTTTCTTTTTCAGATTGTGGTTGAATTTCTTGGAATGGAGTATTAGAAGCTGGTCAAGCCCCATATGTGTGGGTGTATGAAAAGTGTTAATTACAAATAGATAATTGAATGCTTTTGCGGCAAGTCAAAGTTAATATGTCGGTCAGCTAATCAGTAGTGCTCTGCATAGGATTTATTGTAGCTTAGGTTCTTCCGCAAGTTAGTGAATTGGTAAATTATCGTCATGGGGGGTGCAGTGAGTGCTGGCACTAACAACGATGATTTAGTGGACAAATTGAAGGCGGCCGACTATGTTCGGTCTGAAATGGTGGAGAGAGTTTTTCGGGCCGTGGACCGTGGGGATTACTTCACGTCGGATGCCGTGGAACAAGCATATCGGGATATGGCATGGAAGAGTGATAGATTACATCTATCAGCACCTTGCATATATGCCCAGGTACAGTAGAACTCATTGACTATTTATTTTACCACTTATTTAATGAGTAATTATGCTTACTTAGTGCTACTCAATCAAGTTTGGGCAAGAACAAGAACATATACAGGGATTTCTTTATTTATGCGTGTTTAGAATATGCAATTTTGGAATAACACGAGATAGAAAAACCTAGTCATTTTTTCATGTAACACAGATTATTTAGAAAAACACAGTGTAAAAATCAAGCAATAGTAAAACTTAACTATTCTCTATATTTGATTTTTACATTACGCAATCCTTTCAGGAACGTATCCCTTGCATAAAATAAGAAATCCCTGCATTTGTGTGTACTCAAATCCTAACTGAAAAATATCTGTGTCATATCCAGTTATTCATATATTGTGTAATGATCGTAAATTTAATTAATTGTAGGTGATGGAAGGACTGCAGCTGTCCCCTGGACAGTCTTTTCTCAACTTGGGTTCAGGCACGGGCTATTTGTCCACCATGGCAGGTCTCATCCTTGGTAAGCTGCACCTGTATCGTTAGAAATCATAGGTTTTAGAATCAAAGTACATAGAAACTTGAGCAAATGAACATGCCATTTGAATTCTGGAACCTGTATCATTAAAAATCATAGGTTTTAGAATCAAAGTACATAGAAACTTGAGCAAATGAACATGCCATATGAATTCTGGAATCTGTATCATTAAAAATCATAGGTTTTAGAATCAAAGTACATGGAAACTTGAGCAAATGAACATGCCATTTGAATTCTGGAACCTGTATCGTTAGAAATCATAGGTTTTAGAATCAAAGTACATAGAAACTTGAGCAAATGAACATATATGAATTCTGGAACCTGTATCGTTAGAAATCATAGGTTTTAGAATCAAAGTACATAGAAACTTGAGCAAATGAACATGCCATTTGAATTCTGGAACCTGTATAGTTAGAAATCATAGGTTTTAGAATCAAAGTACATAGAAACTTGAGCAAATGAACATGCCATTTGAATTCTGGAACCTGTATCGTTAGAAATCATAGGTTTTAGAATCAAAGTACATAGAAACTTGAGCAAATGAACATGTCATTTGAATTCTGGAACCTGTATAGTTAGAAATCATAGGCTTCAGAATCAAAGTTCATCGAAACTTGAGCAAATGAACATGCCATATGAATTCTGGAACAAACAAAAAAGAATATATTAGTTTTGTGTATTGTATTTGACTTCTTTGCAACTATAGCTCTCCTTCTTTCCATTCCTGTACCCTTCATTTTCTTCTATATTTTTCTTCTGTTTCTCTCTTGACATTTCTTCAGTTCTCCCTTTCTCCTTTATCCTTACCTAAGAGAGATCAATGATGGGAATAACGCTGAGAGACCAAAAGAGAGCAAGTTGGGTGAGAGAGCAGACTAGAGTGAAAGATATTGTGGAGGCAATAAAAGAGAGGAAGTGGAATTGGGCAGGTAAGTAAGGGCGAACGACTGATGAGCGATGAAGCAAATGTGTTACTGAGTGGACACCGTGAGATGGGAAGTGTGGAAGAGGGAGACCAGACAGAAGGTGGGGAGACAAGATTGAGAAGTTTGCAGGAGTGCCGTGGCAGAGGTTGGTGCGGTCATGTGAATCATGGAATGCCATGAAGGAGGCCTTTGTTCAGCAGTGGACTCAGAATGGCTGACTTGATTGATTAAAGAGAGCATATGTATAGACTTGTGTCTACCTCCTTGCAGCTGGTGACTGAATGACAGACATTATGAATAATCCCTCTACCCTTTCCTCCTACTATGCTGTATTGACACTGTAGGTCTTCCTCGCTCTGTGCAGTGATGGGGGAGCAGAACTGTTCAGCAGCTGCCTGGACATGTGAGCAGCCCTTTTTATGATCTATTTTCCCCTCCTCCCTTGCATGCACATGAACACATACAGCTCGAATTTGAGTCTAGGAATGTTAGAAAATTAGAGAATAGGAGATGGGACCCAATGAGCATTGCTCCTTTCCTGTAAACTACAATTAGGTAAATACACACACACACATGTATGAACAGCAGGCCAAAAGAGATGCCCCAAACATAGCCTGTCCTATTTCCACCCATCTGGGGACCTGCCCTATTGCTGTCATGATAAGCGAAGGAGAGCGACTAACTGCCGAGGGGAGTGGGTTGGTGGCCTTGGCACCGTCATGCCACAACATCTTACCACGTAACAGCCCCCAACCCACTACCCCAAACAACAGGGGAGTAGGTCACCTCCCCTATTGCACTTTGGTCTCACTTGACCCAGTGGCACAGTGCCATTCCAACAGATGGCGTGATGCCCACCACAGCAGAACACAACCACGGGTTATTGGCTGCTTCTCGTACAGCAATGAAAGACATTGCATGGCCACGATTACTCCCAATCCTTGCAGAGATGAAGTAGACTGTAACCTTCTCTCTCTCTCTCTCTCTCTCTCTTTCTCTTTTCCCCTCCTCTTCATTTCTCTCCACCCATTCCCTTTTTCCCTTTTTTCCCTCTCTCACTTTCTCCCTCTGTCTCCCTCTCTTTCACATTTTCTCTCTCAATTTTTTCTTTCTTTCTCACTTTCTCTCTCACTTTCACCCTCTCCCTCCCCTTCTCC
The DNA here is from genome assembly GCF_046742065.1 of Oratosquilla oratoria. NCBI lineage: Eukaryota > Metazoa > Arthropoda > Malacostraca > Stomatopoda > Squillidae > Oratosquilla > Oratosquilla oratoria. The sequence continues at coordinate 56,354,347 of NC_134802.1, read as the reverse complement.
CTCTCTCTTCCTCTTCCCCTCTACCTCTCCCCCTCACCTCCTCTCCCCCCCCCACTCTCTTTCTCTCTCTCTCTCTCTACACAAATTATTTATTCAAATAGTGGGGATGGGGGAAACAACTTTTTCTTTTTGTCCATTTCTCAGCAGAAGGTATTTACTTGTGAAATATATTTCCAGGACCTTATGGGGTGAATCATGGTATTGAGCTACATGCTGATGTTGTCAGCTATGCACAGAAACGCCTTGAAGAATTCCACAACAAATCATTAGCACTAGATGCCTTCTCCTTCTGTGAGCCTCAATTTTTACAAGGTAATTTCCTTCTTTCAAGCTAAATTGATAATGTGGGCTAAGCTTTATGGTTGATTGATTTTTATATATATATATATATATATATATTAAAATTTTTATTTTTATTTGTTTATTTTTGTATTTCATTTATATTATTATGATAATTGGGGGGTTGCCAATTAAGTGAAGTGGCCTTGCTGTGGATGTCATTTATATATATATATATATATATATATATATATAACATAGAATTTATTTTTATTTGTTTATTTTTTATTTTATTGATATAATAATTGGGGGGTCACCAATTAAGTGGAGTGGCCTTGCTGTGGATGTGCTGTGACTTGCTGCATTGCTTCTGAACCAGGGCAATGGGCAAGATGCAGGGATGACCTGTCATTGAGGAGGAGCCAAGAAAAGAGGGAGGGAGGGATAGTGAATGGGAGTGGAGTATGTGGAGATGAAATGGGTGGATTTTTGCCTCTGAATTTGGTGACCTCCCTTGTAAGAGAGGAAAGACCCTTTTGTATGTGTATGTATTATAATTATTATAAATTTTTCCTCAGTCTATTATCCCATCTCGTACATTTCTTACCATGCGCAGGGAACAGCATACGTGGGTGGTTGTTTCTTCATTTCTCTTTCTGTTATAAACTTGATATGTTATACTGGTCAAAGTCTGAGGATTCACCTTCTGTTTGCAGGAAATTGGGTGTGCCTACTCTCTGATATATCTACTTTTTATATTTGCAGGAAATTGTATGTGCCTGCCCCCTGATATGCCTCAGTATGATCGTGTTTATTGTGGAGCATCGTGCCCAGAAACTCATGAAAACTACATGAAAAGTCTCATTAAGGTATTGTGTACCAAGCAGTGGTTATAAGTGTTGTAATTATTGCATATGAAAAATATAATTTTTTAATGTATTTATATTCAGATATGTTGAGCCGAAGTTACATTAGAGTCGAGTTTAAATGTAGAATACTGTACCTACCTTAGGGTATTGATTACATGGTAACATGCGGTCAGTGCTTTTAGGGACTGTTTTGGGGCACCCCTACAGATTAGAAACATGCATCATATATCCATGTTAGAATTTAAATTCTCTGCTCAAAAAGGATATTTGCTGGCCAAATGGATCAGACTGTTGCTGATGATGATATGGTTTAACATCACACTCTCCCCCCCTATTGGGAGGCTAGGGCGGTGCCCCTCACAGAGGGCTTTGTAGCATGGAATTTAATGAACCATGCCCTTGGTTCAACTTCACTGGTGGCAGGATTTGAACCGCCCTCACCTCAACCTTCGCCGCAAGTAACAACGCCCTAACCCGCTCAGCCAGCGAGCTATTGCTACTTATGGCAAATTTTAATGTGACAGTAGATCAAACCCTGCTGCCAGCGAGTTGGATTGGGGGGGGGGGATGGTTCATTAAATGCCACACTATTAAGTCTTTTTAATCACTTCAGTATTACTCAAATTCTTGTGTGCAGCATTGGCTGTCAAATTTACGATTCATCACGGTACTCTCATTATAAAATATAAAGTTACTGCTGTATTACTCATTCTCCTTTACTCTGAGTAATAATGAACACAGAAAACATGATCAAACCAGTTCAGAGAATCCAGGGGTACTCATGTACAACTGCAAAAAATATATATAATCATGATGCTGATGCCAGCATCCTCGTATACCTACTCACGCCACATGACACCTATATGGACATCATTGTACCAAAGTGGTTAAGAGGTTCTGGCCTATGCTTCGGATGTGGAGAGCTTGCGATGTTAAACCGAATCATAAATGGTGCATACTTTTGTATTTTCATCTTTTTATTCTCTTCTGTTGTAAAGGTTCGTTCTTATCTGAGCCCCTATGTCAGGTATTGATTCCATAAATTCTATTCAGTCAATATGTTATGGACTAAAGTTACTTTCTCCTCTACCATCCTTCCTTCCTTTCAGCAGTACTCCATAAATACTTCCTTTATCACTCTCAAGTTCCTTGTTGCAATATTGTCTGCCAAGATAGGATCCAGGAGGTGCCAAGATATGAGGGAAGGAAGAGGGTAGAGGGGATGGAGTGGGTGGGAGTGGTTTCTATGCCTTTGTTTTTTGGCTACCTCCCGTGTAAGGGGGAAAAAGCCTTTGGTATATGTATGGTATATATGTAAGATAGAAGCACTGGTCAGCAGTGAAGAATACTAATTTGTGATGTGAAACAGTATATTTTATCCAGTAAGACAATTGTGAGTAATACGCCATGTATTAACAGTAATTCTCGTTTAAGGTGGGTGGTGTATTGGTTATGCCGCTCAACGACCAGCTCTTGAAGATTACTCGTCGAAGTGAGAATACCTGGGATACAGAAGCACTGTTGCCCGTCTCATTCTCATCATTAGTAATGCCTGGGCCTTCGTGTCCTCCCACCAATATAATATTGCGTAAGTAGTAACATCTGGAGGTCATTCAGGAGGTGCCAAGATAAGAGGGTAGAGGGGAGTGGAGTGTGTAGGGGATGGAATGGGTGGGAGTGGTTTCTATGCCTTTGTCTTTTAGTTACCTCCTGTGTAAGGGGTAAGAAAGCCTTTGGTATATGTATGTATGTAGTAACATCTGGGGTGGTTGCTGTTTGTAGAGATTTAGGGGAAAATAGGAGGAGGAGTTTGATCATAGAATGAAGAGTTGGGGAGGTCAGAGGTGCCCTGAGATTGATATAGAGAAGTGAAAGGAGGCCATTAGAAGCAACAAAGGAACAAACTAATCCATAGTTGCACTGACTTATATTAACCCCTTCACTCCGGGCAAAAATCTCGCGGGCAGTGTTAGCTGCCAGACGTGCAATGTTGCGTCATAATACTCGCATTATAAAAGATAAAGTAACCCCTGTATTGCTCGTTCTCTTTCACGCGTGAATTTTGATAACCATAGAAAATATGATGAAGCCAGTTTAAAGAGTATGGAGGTCATGCAGGTACAACTACAATAAATATAATCAAGATGTCGATATGGCAGCCTCGTGTACCCACTTGCTCCTCATGACGCCTACGTAGGCATCATCGTATGGAAGGGGTTAAGAGAGTGAAGTCTGGGTGATGAATACAAGAGTTAAAATGCATTTGGAAACGGTGGGGACGAGGTATTTGAGGGAAATTATTTTTTAAAACCTGGCAACCCTTACCTCCAGTTGGATACGGTTGGCACTAGGTCTTTGGACGTGGCCCAGGATCTTTACCAAGCAACTTCCAACTACATATCCCCCACCTTTTCAAATAAACAGAACTTTCAGCTGAGAAGGGATTTCTCCTCTTTCTCTTTACTTAAACACAAGGGTTCAAGGTCGGAGGCTCATCATGTAAACAAAGTGATTGGGGTCAACCAACTTCAGATGTTGGGCCTTTCAGTGGAAGTGCATTGTCTTGCTGCATGCTTATAACTCAGGTAGTGGGTGGGGTGTAAGGATGCTTTTTCATCGACAAGGGGCTAAGTGAATTTTAGTAGGGAAACATATGGGGCAGGAGGGGGTGTATGCCTTGTCCTTATAAAAGGATGTGATGAGTCAAAGCATGCACCCATTTAACCCCCCCCCCCCCCATCACAGCATGTTGTGGATGGAAGGTCACAGAACAAGTTCCAGTCAAATACAACAAAAAACAATCCACAGTTTCTTCCAAAATAGATCTATGGGAGGGCCCATAGCCAGTGAAATGTGAAGTACCAATTGTTACTTTTATTGTCCTAAATCAATCAACACCCCAAATTCAGAATAGTGTATGATGTTTGTTCAGCCTGAATGTGGTACCATTTTAATCTCTTAAGATATGATCCTGAAGCAGTGGGAATTTTTATGTGCAATCTCATATTTAATACTAACTATAGTATTCTTTTTTTCCCCTTCAGCTTCTGCATCAGATCTACAAAATTTGTGCCGCCATGAAATACGATCAATCCTGCGTTCCATAATTGATGAAGAACACCCTGGTCTCGCAAAGGCAGCCAATAGACCGGTAACTGTACAGAAATCTCAGAGAGAAAATCAAAGACCCCTAAGTAGGATGATCATACCCTATGTACCTTATTACGAGTCGGACGACGAACGTGGCACAGGATCCGGCGAAGATCGGGACGAAAGTGAACCGAAGGATCCGTTGCCCGAAGCGCAGCACATATCCGCTGTGATCGAATTGGTTAGAAGTCTGAGTGGAAGGAGGAGGAGAGAGAGGGAGAGGGAGCAGGAGGAAGAAAACTCAGACTTGGATAGCGACCAAGACTTGGAGGACACTGCTCAAACTTTCACTGAATTTGCTCATCGTTTGGTAGAGGATGGTGAGAAACTAGTAAGTTCCTTTGAGGATACTGTAGGTGATCAGGGTAACCATTCCAGTGGACGTGGAGAAGGCAGTACCAAGAGCCAGGGGAGGGGTGATACCGTCAGTCGCCCAGAGCAGGAACAGCAGCCAAACTCTTCGTCAAAATTGCAAGAGAACGGGCGTATCACAAGCGGTAATTCAAAATCAGATTCTCAAGCCGCCTGTCCAGGGTTTGTGACAGACGCCACACTTCCAGTGCCAGATATGAATGAGCTACCAACTCCAGACAAAGAGGATAAAGAAGACGAGGAAGAGGAGGAGGAGGAGAAGGATACAGTTGTAGTTGCCAAGACTAGTAGCAGCAGCAGTAAGGAAAATTCTGTCGAGCCAGCTCCGACTCTGTCGAAATCAGACCCCATTGCGATGACTTGCCCATTGTTTACCCACAAGGCTGGTAAGAAGCGGGAGAAGTTTGACAGCGGCGTCGGCGATGAGCTGGAAAACGGCAAGGGACCAAGTTCAGCATCAGAGCAGGAAGATAATAGCATGGATATCGATTCTGACTCTGACTACTCAGACCATTCTATACCAAAGTCTGAATTTTCTCACTGGCTGGATCCAGATGACCCGACAGTAGACTTGAACGACCCTAACGACCCAGACTATATGTGTGGTGGTAATTTCAGGAATTGCAAACCAGAGTCCGGCAACAAAGTAGAGTCTCCCAGTACATTCTCACCCCCGGCAGAATCTTACTCGACCTATATGAGGGAAAAAATTAAAGGACTTCCTCTTCCGATGGCCCTCAAAGCATACCTTAATTATAACCGTGAGTTGTAGGAGCAACAAGAGCTTTTGAAGGGTAATGGGTGATGATAATGTTACGGATTTACTTTAGATGTGAGTACAAGTTACGGGAAATCTTTAGTAAGCTGGACAAGGGGGACAGAAAATGGCTTTGAATGTGATAGAAAGAAAAAAATGTTCAAGTTGAAAAACATGTCCAAAGGCAACACAGTAGCCCTCCTATGCCAAAGTGTAAGAAAGTTGTTTGCACAAGAAGCAGCGTGGCGAGTACGACATGCATCGAGAGAAAGGAGAAATGGATGACTTGTGAAGATGTGACAGAAGTCCGAAGGAGTAACAAAAAGGGCAGTGTGAAGTGACAGACAAACTGAAAGAGTGGAAGCAGAGGTAAGGAAGAGAGGAAGTTACTGTGAGAGAGAGAAATGGCATGTGGCAGTGCGGACTGGAGGGGTTACCTGAGGGCGGAACAGGGTATTGGCCCCAGTAATTGTGATAGCCTTTTTATTTTTTGCTGCCCCGCATTTTTCTTATCACAGTTTTTTTTTCTCACTTTTTTTCTAAGTAGGTTTCATACAATTTTTTTTTTCCCCAAATGTATAGGTTGGACTTTAGTGGTACTCATTACATAAAAATGATAATTTAGTTTCCTACTCTTGATGTCATTTAGCATATCCTACAATTTTATTTACAGTATTTTAAGTTTGTATTTTTTTTATTGGTATAAATGAATATCAAGTAAAAGATATTTGTATGTATACATATATACACCTCCATATTATCCAGCCTAGTTACTCCAATACATATTCAGCCCAGTTCAAGACTATACAGTTAGACTCGTGAAAGTAAGTGGGGGTATGGTAGCCCATCTATTTGACGAGATATTATCAGTCATACCTTTCCGGGGCTTTGTGCTTGGGAGAATCTAGAAACACTTAATCTGGGATCTTACCCATGTCTGGCATTTGTTAATTAGCGCCACAAATCTTACAAGATTTATGGAGTTGGTGGTTAATGCTTTGCTTGTCAAAGGAAGTTGCAATGAAAAAACCTTGAATTTGATTAAAAAAAATTCCCTGGATAGTGACCATCAATGGGATACCTACAAGTGGTGATCCTGTATGATGGTCATCGGAGAATTATTTCCCATCTACCTTCGAAGTTCGTCAACACATTTCCACCTGGAGGACCAGCCCTGAGGCTCTGTTACTCAGCATCTGGGCAGGACCTTTGTTGACTTTGACTGTTTCCTCTACCTTATTGCATAAGTAGAGTTTAGGGTCAGTGATGGCTCCCCTACTCTTAATACTACAATCTGGTTAAGGAAAAAGTCTCGTGCTTAGACAACAGTTCAAAGGTTCCTCCCAGAGATCCTCCAGTTCACCACAGCCCCCATTTGCAAGAAACCCAACCACCCTCTTCCCTCACCCAAACACCTGAAACCCTTTTACATACATATACCAATAGCTTTTTTCCCCCATACAAGGGAATAGCCAAAAAAACAAAGGCATAAAATCCACTCCCACCCATTTCATCCCCGCATACTCCACTCCCACTCATCCCTCTCCTGCCCTCTTATCTAAGCTCCTCGTGGATGACAGGTCATCCCTGTATTTTGCCCACTGCCCTGGGTCAGAAGCAATGTAGCAAGACACAGCACATCCATAGCAAGGCTGCTTCATTTAATCAGTGGTCCCCCTTTCTGTCCCCTCATGCAGAAAAAGAGAAGATGGGGAGAACTTCCTTCAGGGTGCATCAAAATATCATTCAAACATACTCCCTTCCCACTCCTTTCCATGCATCACAACATTATCCATACACAACTATTTTCCAGAAGAAAAGACTTGGCACTCCATGATAAACTGAGGAAGATGAATACGTCACCTGTACTCCAGTAAACTTTCCACATCAAAGTACCAACAAACCATTTCCTCTCGAGGTCATCAAAAGTAAATCACCATTATCCATACTACCCACTGAGTACTTGCAGCCTCAAAACTGCAGATACAAGCAGAAACCAATCCTACTCCATTGCCAGTTGTACACACCAACACTAAATCATATATTAGGCATCTAGATGTCCTAATGCCCCCTAATTGAAAATAATGAGTACCAGTGAAATTCAGACACGTCCCATCCCACACACTTCTCCCATAAACAGTATCAAAGTACACTTAAAGACTTCAGATTACAGTGATCACAAGTCTTTCACCAGTTCTAGTAGGTACATGACTCATAACATTGACCATGTCACACCAAAACAGTAGTACACTCCATGACTCAACTGCCAAGGACTCAACCCAAACTGGGAAAACTGGTGTTTCCTTCTCCAGTAATATAAACCCAACTGCATTTATTTACACTCTCACCACCTAAAATTGTGCACCACATACTTATTCCACTCCCCATCTCCCCATCCAAACCATATAAGGCAGTACAACAATTCTTATCTATCCATGCATCTCATCACTAATATTTACACCCCAAATCATCCACTGACCACCTACTCTCTATCTCTCACACCCCCATCAGGAAACATTACTTTAAAAATATCAAAACAGTTGTTTTGAAACTGCACTAATATGCTAAAAAAAAAAAAAAACTATACATTCCCATCTCATGACTCTCCTACTTGCTTATGTGAATCTTCCCTCACAGTACCACACATAATACTGTAATGTACAATTTACCTTGGGGGATTGAAGGGTATAATGAGACAGACATTTGGGAATGGATGCTAAGGGGTGATTGTGCCGACAGCACTGTATGGGGCAGAAACATGGAACATAGGAGAGGAAGATGGGGGTGGGCGAGTGTGTGAAAGCATAATTTGATGCAGCCCAAAGGGATTTCTCCCAATTTTCTTTTTTCTGCACGAGGGGACGGAGAGGGGAGTCATTGATTAAATGAGGTGGCTTTACTGTGGATGTGCTGTCTTGCAACACTACTTCTGACCCAGAGCAGTGGGTGAGATGCAGGGATGACCAGTCATCCAGGTGGAGCAAAGATGAGAGGGAGGGAGGGGGCTGAATAAGAGTGGAGTATGTGGGGATGGGATAGGTGGGAATGGATTTTATGCCCTTGTTATATGGCTACCTCCCTTGTAAGGGAGGTAGCCACCTATTCTTTCATTTACTTTTTCAAAGAACAGTGACTACATACCAAATTTTGGGCAGGAAAGCATCCTAACTTCCTACAAAAACAAAACAGGATTCCTAACCAAATTATGAGCACTCCAGACTTGCTAGACCAATGCATGAAATACATGATGATTGGGCAAGATTGGCTACAAGAATAGAATTGCCAGTGAAACACAGTCCATAACATCCAGCTCTCAGAGGTATCTGCGGGAGGGCTCAGGGACAATTTCCAGCCGGTTCCAGGTTTCCAGATAGTGAAACAAAACAATTGTCATTAACATCTCTTTGGACAAGAGGCACAGTGATGATCAAACCCTCCATTTGCTAATTACAACCAACAGATGTATCTTGTTCCGAGTTGACATAGGTGGACTAGTACACATTTGCAGTGTTCTACCTCCTATGTGCACAGCTCTGCTGAGGTATGATAGACCAGCCTCTCTAATAGATGGGTGGGCCCCTGATAATTTCAATGGTTCATACAGTACACTTAGTATTTAGGCCACATGAGAATATGCATTTAAACCAAACAGAATTTTGTTCTGGTGGTAAAACAAAGATGTTTCAATAAACTCTGGATGTTGTCGAGTGTTTAAAAGCCCAGCATGGCTACAAGAACCACAAAACACCTTTATCTTGTTTGGCTTGTTTGTATGCTCAAACATGGGAATGCAAGCTGGTTATAATAACCATATAGGTCGAAGGGAGAGGTCCATTATATGGAGAGTTTAATGAACTTTTAGAAGGCCTAAACTGCAGTACTGTATTGTACCTTTGACAAGTAAAGGTTTTTGGTAATGTTGCAGTGTTCCCAAATCCATAGTAATCCCAAGGTAGGGAATATCAGTGGTGGTGGTAATAACCCTTTGGGTTAAAGTGTGCTTTGAGCTCTGAAGGGATGGAGAGCCCTTCTGGTATGAAAGTGGTGAACTGGCCATGCAGATATTTGGGACACAAAGTGCAATTGACGAATGAATGAAGATTACACCACCACCTATATTTATATTCACTGTAGACTCCTATACTCTCAGTACAACAAATTCCTGCCCTTAGGATTTGCTTCTAATTCCACATTTCAAACCTTTGCATTGTCAAGGATATTTGGGAAATTGGTTATGTTGGTAAATTGTGTGTTGATAGGATAGGTAGGACCCTAGACACTCTAAGGTTTGTGGAATATGTACTGTGTGGTGATTCATTTTCTCTAACACTGACAGTATCCATGGATTATGGTGATGCAGGAAATGATTTTATTTTTATTTATTATTATTATTATTTTTATCTTTTTTTTTTTTTTATCAAGCAAAGGTAAATCTACTGTTGCTTCTGCTGTTCTTAAGAAGTGAACAGTCACTTCACAATTGAAGAAGGCATCTGTGAAGAAGTGTTAGATTAATCAAACATCCCTACAAGATTACAATAAGTAGAGGTTCGTCCCAGTTCTCTGAGTGTCTAGTAGACATATCACAGATGTGGATAGATTGTATGCTGACAAGCTGAAACAGTTTAACTTGTCAAGATTGATTTTACAGAGAAATATCGAATGCATACGAAAAGATCATGTAGCTGCAGAGTTATATGTCCCATGTACATATTTCTTGTGTGTATAGCCTTTGTGCAAGTTATATTTAACAATAATATATATTGCGTGATTTATTAAATAAATTATACAGAAATGTCAGTCATGTCAATAAATTCCTTTTTAGAGTCTATAGAAAATTATATAAAGCTTGTGCACAGTCTGCAGAGGTACAAATTTTGGTATTGAATTAAGATATATCCTTATCCATGAGATTGATCTGAAATGGAAGAATTTGACACTTCCTTTCCAGAAATTAGCACTACTGTTGGATAATGGTTCTTGCCAACTAGGTCCGTGGCATTTTGCAACATTTACTTTAGTTGCAAAATATTGGGCACTGAAAATATTCTAGTTACTGTATCTAAAATGAATTGTGGCATTTTAACACAACTTGGTAGGTAATGCCATCTTGTTTATATTCAGGCAGTTTGATAATCTGCATGCACTGTGCTGGTCACAGTAGGCCTTTTGACTTGGCTACCTCCCTTGTGTATATTATTTTACATACATATACCAAGGCTTTTTCCCCCTTACAAGGTAGGTAGCCAAAAAGAAAAAGGCATAAAACCATTCCCACCCATTCCATCCCTAAATACACTCCATCCTCCCTCTTATCTTAGCATCTCCAGGATGACTGGTCATCCCTGCACCTTGTCCACAGCCCTGGGTCAGAGGCAGTGTCGCAAGACACAGCACATCCTCAGCAAGGCCGCTTCATTAAATCGGCAACCCCCCATGCAGAAAAGGAAATGTACTGATTTACCGATGTTAAATTATCCAATAATTTAACTAGCATTCCTGTTATCCAAACAAGTCCATGAAGGTTGCCATGTAAATGACGTGGTCCTGCTGTGGATGTACTGTGTCTTGCTGCATTGCTTCTCACCCAGACAGTGGGCAGGAGACAGGGATGATCCTTCATCCTCAAGGAGCCAAGACGAGTGAAACGAGGTTCGGTGGATGGGAGTTGATTCTTGCTTCAACTGTCTACCTCACTTAAAGGGGGAAGGAAGCCCTTGGTATATAGATAGAACCTCCTTCAAATGTTTAATTACATCTCGTAGCTTCTGGCCACTTTTCCATTAAAGGGTCTTTTTTATGACTAAACAATTAGATTTCGGTCTTCTGTAACATTGGTAGCCCCAGAATATTCAGTGTTTATTAGTTGGTTTTATCAGCAGTATCTGGAACCATTGTAGTCATTGCTCTCCAAATTCAGTTGTGTTTATACCCATGTTTGTGGCAACGTGCTGAGAGGAATGCCCAACAAATCATGCCCGTGATCCTGTTTGCCATCTAACAAGATTGAACATTAGTATGCCAAGAACAAATTCCTCTTTCACCCATGCTAGTCCCTTGCAACATCCTCCCACATCCCTATCTCCTTTTTCTAAACTAATGACTCGTTAGTAATGAGCTTGATGGGATTTCTCCCGGTCTTCTTTTTCTACACAAGGGGCCGTGCTGTTGATGTACCATCTTGTTACATCGCTCCTGACGCAGGGCAGTGGGCGGGATGTAGGGAGGACCCGCCATCTATGAAGAACTAAGATGAGAGGGAGGAAGGGGTGGTGGATGGGAGTGTGTACACATCAGCTTGGCTACCTCCCTTGTAAGGGTGAAAAAGCTCTTGGTATATAGAAACTTAAGTGGCACATGAAAAGATTACGATTACTCCATACCATGTTCACCCAGCAGCTCAGGTACCATACATTAGAAATTTTATCCCTTAATATAATTACTTTCACCCTACCAGCTAACCCAACACTAGTGTTCCTTGGCAATAGTGCAAAATTTTCTGTAAGGCTGAAACGGTGTTCTGTAAAACTCCAGGAAACTACCGTCATCTTAAATACATTGAGGACCCTTCACCACCTGGAGATGATAATTTGAACTCTAGTAAAGATCTTAGAACTTTTAAAGTGCTTATAACTGCTTTTCATTCTACAGGACCCACCACCTTCTACAGTCAAACTTTTCCCAGAGATTTCCGAGAGGGTCCAAAGACTTCCCTACATTTTACTTACCTGCTATACAATTTGATACAACAGTTTTCAAATTTTCCTTGCAGGCCAGTCAGCTTCATTCCCCTTGTATTTAGTGTCATGTGGCATTTGATACTTGGTGTTAGAATTTCATCCAGATCAGTTCCCGACTACTTACTATAGGTTAGCATTTCCCAACCTGGGAGGCTAAAATCAATTACAGGGCGTGCATACATATTTTTCTTTATTAGTTAAGGGGTGCTGGACTGCTTAGAATTGACTACAGGGGGTTGGAATAGTTTGGGAAACACTGCTGTAATTTATACCCAAATTAGGACCGAATGATATAACATGAATCTACTGGGAAGGTTGGTACATTTGATATTCTGTAGGGAAGTTAAATTTCTTATCTATTTCTTTCCATTTATTTAGACCTTTGCAAAGGTACAACAAAAATGTACTCGTGCATTCACCTAAACCTCCAGCACCAGTTTCGCATAGTGTCTGATACACCTCTGAAGAGACTCCAGTTGTTTACCGAGCCTGAAAGAACACTGGAAAGGTCTGATCAAGCTACACATCACCTCCATGCTCTGATCAAACGTGCCGGGGCACTCGAGAGCGAGATCTGCCTCGTGCTGCGTCACGTTCCCCTCGAAACAAACTATATCCAGAGACAGGTCATGGTTGACGGAGACCTGGAACTCTTCCAGTAAGATTGTCTCGATTCTCTTGGAGTCTCTTTTGCTGGATGCTGGATCAGACACCGTGTACTGGACGTAAGAGTCCGAGCAATTTGGCAAGGCTTGCAGTAGTTCTTTGACCAGGTTAGGAGTGACATCATACCAGGAACTAGGAGAGTACGACACAGTCATCTTCAGTTCCTTAGGCATTAACGTCGCAAACCTCTTCCGTATGGCAACTGGATGATCTCGTCTCATTGCATGGAATCTTCCTCGAACAGCATACGGGTGGAATTGATCCAGACTCTCGCCACTGTCCTCGTCCAGCACGAGGTCCACGAAATGACCCTGAGACCGTCCCAGGTGTGGCGTCAGAGCGAGGTTTCCTGTAATGCCGGTCCAGGTGCAAGACTCCCTTGCGAGCAGGACGCTTGCCTGAGTGCCATCTGCCTCCTCGAGAGTCCGCATAGAATCCGCCGTCCAGGGGCCAATCCGGACAGCGATCAACCCTGCGTCGTAGATCAGAGCCGTCTGGTAAGGATTTAAGTCGCTACCTTCTAAGAGGCTAACTTTGTCCAGCACCTCCTTACGCCACTCCTTCGTGGAGTGATAGTCTCCAGTAAACACGACACTACTGATATTCAGGTTTTGGAGAGCCATCTGCTGGTCAACATCCAATTCACTCCACACATTTGACTGAGCGAACATTGAAGTGACAAACCACGATAAGTTGCCAAATTCCGAACCTATTTCGGAAGCGAGAAGTCCGAGTTCTGCTCCGCCAGACAGGAGGAGGGCAGCGTTCTCATCGTCCTGGTCCATGGTGCTAAAATAAGTGTCGATGTTGCTTATCAGTTCTTTAAGGGCAAATGACGACTCCACGATTTCTTCAGCGGAATACCAAAAAGGGTCGGCTACATTAATGCCCAAGTAGTCAACCATCTCCTCCAGTTGTGCAGCCACTTCGTTGCCCCTGGCATCGTACCCCAAGACGGGGAGGACCCTGGTCACACCTTGTCTCTCCATCTGAAAGAAGACTTCAGTTGTTGGACGTCAAATTTATTCTTAAATTTACCATTTGGCGTGGATGTGGTACAGATGAGAGTAAAAGGGAAGAGATAGGTAGTATGTTTGTGAGAAGAAAGTTGGATGTGTTGGCTTTGAGTGAAACTAAGTTGAAAGGGAAGGGTGAGTATGTTTGGGAGTGTAAGTGGGAGGTTATCAGGAGTGAAGAGAGGGCGAGGGAGGGAAGGGGTGGCTATTCTTGTAAGTGAGGAGATAGGTAAAGGGGTAGTGGAGTGGAAGGAGGTTTCCTCAAGGATAATGTGGATGAAGGTGAAACTGGGAAAGGAGATGTGGGTCTTTGTAAGTGCATATGGGCCGGGCAGTGAGAAGAGCATGGAAGAAAGGGAGGCCTTTTGGATAGATTTAAATGAGTGCATAGAGGGTTTAGGAAGAAATGTCAATGTAATAGTACTGGGAGACCTTAATGCTAGAGTGGGAAATGGTCCAATCGATGGAGTGGTTGGGAAGTGTGGAGTTCCAGGAAAGAATCGTAGTGGAGAGTTGATGGTGGAAATGTGTCTAGAAAGAGAGTTGATGATAGCAAATACAGTGTTTCGGAAGAAAGTCAAGCATAAGTACACATGGGAGAGGGTGGTAGATAGAGCGCTAATGGATTATGTAGTGGTAAATAGGATTATGATAGGAAGAGTTAAGGATGTACATGTGCTAAGGGGAGAGGGTGGGGGAATATCAGATCATTTTTTGGTGGAAGGTAAGTTGAGAGTGGAGGATGGATGGAGAAGGAGGAAAGGGACAAAAGGTAGGGAGGTTCTTAGAGTGAACTCCTTGAATGAAAAGGAAAAGGAGAAGGAGTACGAAAAGAAGCTGAAGGAGGAGTGGGAGGGAGTAAAGCATAGAGCAGAGATGGGTGTGGAGGAGGAATGGGGATGGTTCAAGGAGGGAGTCTTAAAGTGTGCAAGGATGGTGTGTGGAACAAGAAGGACAGGGGGAAATAGAAGAAAGGGTAGTGAATGGTGGGATGAGGAAACAAAGAAGGTTGTAGAAGAGAAGAAGCGAGCATTCACAGATTGGTTACAAAAGAGGACAGGGGAGTCATATGAGACGTACAAAGAAAAGAAAAGAGAAGTAAAGCAAAAGGTAAAGGAGGCAAAGAGGAGAGCAGATGTGAAATGGGGTAGGAGTATGACAGAAAATTTTGAAAGTAATAAAAAGATGTTTTGGAAAGAAATTAAGAGAGGAAGAGGAGGCGAATCAAGTAGGGAAGAAAAGGTAAAAGGTACAGATGGAGAGTTGATAATGGAAGAGATGGCAGTGAGGGGAAGATGGGCAGAATATTTTAGGGAGTTGCTGAATGTGAAGGAGGATAGGGAAGGAAAGATAGCTGCAGTGGGAAATACGAAGAAAATGAGAGTGATGAGTGAGGAGAATGGAGGAGAAATAAGGAAGGATGAGGTGAAGGCAGTTGTAAAGATGATGAAAGCAGGTAAGGCACCTGGTCTGGATGGATGTCATGCAGAATGTCTGAAAAAGGGAGGTTCAGTGATGGTGGACTGGTTGGTGAGATTATTTAATGTTTGCTGGAGAGAGGGTAGAGTACCGGAGGACTGGAGTAGTGCCTGTATAGTTCCTCTTTACAAGGGAAAAGGGGACAAGTGTGAATGTAGTAATTTCAGAGGGATTAGCCTGTTGAGTGTAGTAGGGAAGGCTTATGGGAGAATCTTAATTGAGAGGATTAGGAGAGGAACAGAAGGAGTAATTGGTGAGGAACAGTGTGGATTTAGGACGGGTAGAGGTTGTGTAGATCAGATCTTTGTGGTAAGACATATGTGAGAAAGCTATAGGAAAGGGGAAGGATGTTTTTTGGGCTTTTATGGATCTGGAAAAGGCTTATGATAGGGTAGACAGAAAGGCACTGTGGGAGGTTATGCAGATTTATGGGATAGGAGGAAAGCTTTTGGGAGCTGTCAAGAGTTTTTATGTGAGTAGTAGAGCATGTGTTAGGATTGGAAATGGAGAGAGTGAGTGGTTTGAAGTAAAGGTGGGACTTCGTCAAGGATGCGTTATGTCGCCCTGGCTGTTCAACTTATACATGGATGGGGTGGTGCGAGAGGTGAATGCTAGGGTAGTGAGTCAGGGATTGGAGATGGTTAAAGAAAATGGAGAAAAGTGGGAGGTGAGCCAGCTGTTGTTTGCGGACGACACTGCGCTTGTGGCAGGGTCAGAGGAGGGATTGAGGAAGCTGGTGGCAGAGTTTGGGAGAGTATGTGATAGAAGAAAGCTAAAGATAAATGTGGGTAAAAGTAAGGTGATGAGATGTACAAGGGGTGAAAGTGGCAGTAGACTGGAAGTGAACATTAAGGGAGAGCGACTGGAGGAAGTGGATAGTTTTAGATACTTGGGTGCAAGTGTAGCAGGAAAAGGTGGAGTGAAGGTGGAGGTAGAATGTAGATTGAGAGAAGCGAGTAAATGCCTTGGTGGTTTAAAGAGTGTAATGAGAAATAGACATTTGGGAATGGATGCGAAGAGGAGACTGTATGAAGGAGTGATTGTGCCAACAGCACTGTATGGGGCAGAAACGTGGAACATAAGAAGAAGAGAGAAGGAGTTTGAATGTGTTTGAGATGAGGTGTCTGAGAAGTATGGTGGGGGTTACTAGGCTAGATAGAGTGAGAAATGAGGAGGCGAGGAGGAGAACAGGGGTGAAAAAGGATTTGGGAGAGAGGGTTGATGAAAGAATATTAGGATGGTTTGGACACATGGAAAGAATGAGTGAAGAAAGACTAGTAAAGGAGGTATGGAAGGCAGATGTGGAGGGAGTGAACATGAGGGGACGTCCTAGGATGAGGTGGATGGATGGGGTGAAGGGGGCTTTGGGGAAGAGGGGAATGTCTGTTGAGGAAGGAAGGGAGAGGACGGAAGACAGAGGTGAGTGGAGAATGGTTGTATATGGATGATGTTGTGACTGCATGAGGAGGAATGGGCGGTGGGGGTGGGGGGGAGGGGTAGTATGTGTGAGTAAATTTTGACGCAGCCCGAAGGGATTTCTCCCCGTCCTCTCCTTATATGCAAAGGGGGACGGAGAGGGGGGGTCGCCGATTAAATGAAGCGGCCTTGCTGTGGATGTACTGTGTCTTGCGACACTGCTTCTGACCCAGGGCGGTGGGCAGGGTTCAGGGATGACCCGTCATCCAGGAGGTGCTCAGATGAGAGGAAGGGTGGGAGGGGTGTGGAGTGTATTTAGGGATGAAATGGGTGGGAGTGTTTTTATGCCTTTCCCTTTGTGGCTACCTCCCTTGGAAGGGGGAAAAAGCCTTGGTATATGTATGTATGTATGTACCAATTAATACCTTATAAGGGAGAAAAAGCCTTTGGTATATGTATGTATGCATGCCAATTAATACTACAGAGTGATATTGATATGGTTTAATGTCAAACTCCCCCCTACTGGGAGGCTAGGCTGGTGCCATTTACAGAGGACCTGTAGAATGGAATTTAATGAACCATACCCTTAGTCCAACTTCGCCGGTGGCAGGGTTTGAACCACCATCCCTTTGACCTAAGTAACGATGCCCTAACCTGCTTGGCCAGGTTAATGTTAGACAATTTTGTTAATTTCAAGCTCCATCCCAAACCCACACTTTCACCAACTACATTGTCACCACCAACGACGTGCCATTTTTTCTATCTTTGAGGACAATAGTATTCAAGATTTATAATGGAGATATGTAGTCTGCTGGTATTTACTATTTGAGTACTATTCCTCTGCTAAGGTATTGTTGTGCGAGGTGTATACATAGAGTTTAGAAAGGAGTCCCAGATCTTGTAGTGATATGCGGAAAGAGGATAGGTAATGGTGTCCATTCTCCTAAAGTTACCACAAGTATAGTGTAATCATTATTTAAGGGGGGAGGTGAGGAGTTGTACAGGTAAGGTATTCTACAAAGATGTGTTGTGGAAGAGTACAATGAGAGAATGCCCTGTTCTGCGTATTAATGACAGTTACATTGGTGAGAGGACCGACACTTGAGGTTTGTTTTTCAAACTGGATTGTCACATGTTCAGCATTTTTGCTGTTGTGACTTTTGACGTGTGCTACCAGTAGTAAAATGTTGTATTTTTAATAAAACAATGCTGGGGTAGCTTCTAGCTGTGTTTGGTGGGCTAGATTTGTGTGAGGTCATGGGTGGGTGGATTCAAGAACTCTTCAAAGAATTGAGTGCTGATCACTCACAAGCTACTTTATGGAAAGTAGCTTGTTTTCCGAGTACAGGTATACTGGCATTTGATTCGTGAATGTATTGACGAGTTGTCTGTAGAAGTGGAAGTAAAGCAAGCTACATTTGAGGCACTACTAGCACCTTAACATGCAAGGTAAACAAAATGGATAACAAATAGAGCTGCTCAGATATGCAGGTATGTACCAAGCTACGTTGCTCCCTCCCTCCCTCCCTCCCTTCACTCTTTGCACAGAGCAACCACTAAAACTGGCACAACCCATGTCTAGGTTGCAACAAGTGGTTTCCAGAGATCACTCCCAGTCACCATGAAACTAGCTGGTTACTGGAAAGGCAGGAAATATTGTTTAGTATGGGAGGAAGTGGTATTAAAGGAACCATTTGTCCTATCACTGATATTGTGCATGCCGTTGGAATAAGCCATGAGAAAATAGCATGCTAGGATTTAGGAGCCAGAAGCTATATATATTCATACAAGTCTAACCATACATAGACATTCCTGGAATACCTTATGTTCCCCAAGGTAAGAAGTACTGGAAGATGAATACCACCCCAGTTGGTTGAAGAAAGAAAATGTCTGGATTGAAGTTGATAATTCTTATGTAGACTATTTTGGGAAAACCCAAGGAGAGTGCTTCATTAACTTGCCCACCTACAGAATAACTACCAGACAGCCCCAGGTGGGTGGAGAAAAAAAAAAAAAGTATTGAAGTTGATAATTCTTATGGAGACTATTTTGGAAAACCCAAGGAGAGTGCTACATTAACTTGCCCACCTACAGAATAACTATCAACTAGACAGTGCTGTACTCGCCTGCATGAAAAGTAGTGGAACTTCCTCCAATGCCAGTGTAATGACAGTCACATCTTCGGTGGTGTTGCCCACTGAAAACGAAAATCAGAATTTATGTTAAAATGACACTATTTATATAAATTTCAATCAACTTTCAAAACTGACTTCCCCACCTCCCATCAACCTGCCTTAGGAGCCATCTTTCCACTCCGCCTAGAACCCATCCCCGAGTACCAAACAGTAGCCATTCCCCCCGAAGATCCTGTTCGCAACCCGTCCAGAGGAGATCTTCTGTGGGAGACTTTACCTGTTGTCAAAGCTGAACCCGATGTTGGTGTAACAATCCACAGGTGAGATCGGGGTGAAGGACGACCTCTTGCCCACACCAGGAGTTCCTCCAGGTCCTCGAGAGTCTCAGGCCCAACGAAGACCCGGATGCCTTGGTCATGGAGTTCCTGCGCCAACCTCGACACACTTTCCTGAGGAAGCCCAGACCTTGCAAATTAAAAGTTCCAAGGACCACCATTTGGTACATAGAAAAGGTAAAATTCGTACAATGGTGAGGAAGGGAAACTGATGTAGGGAGGAAGGGTAGTAGGAGAGGGGGGGGGAAGTGGGGTGGAAGGCCAGGAGGTGGAGGGAGAGTGGGGAGGAAGGGCAGGTGGTGGAGGGAGAGTGGGGAGGAAGGGGAGGAATGGCAAGAGGTGGGGAGGAAGGGCAGGCGGTGGAGGGGGCGTGGGGAGGAAGGGCGGGGCGTTGGGAGGTAGAGCTGGAGTTGGAGGGAGCGTGGGGAGGAAGGGTAGGAGGTGGGGAGGAAGGACGGGAGGTGGAGGGGCCGTAGGGAGGAAGGGCAGGTTGCAAAGTAATTTTAAGTGGGTGGTTGGACGTGCTCTTTATGAAGTAGAAACTGTTTACGAAGTCCGGGAGGAATGGGGGGTGTGTGTGTCAGTTTTTAGCAAACAAGCTTTTTATAGAGTGCTGATGAGGCGTGCTGCCTATCTGCCGCACGCCCACCCGCTCAGTACTACTGCCGCAGATTACCCGTCGCCCCCACTGGCCAGAAGACTCGCCGAAGCACCCCTGGATTACCGACACTTCGGTGTTAGCAAGCTCGCCGTCTGCGATGGGAACCCCGTGTACCCCACAACACTCACCTCCGCCCGTCTTGCTTTGCTCGATGGTAGCACGGGTGCTGCAGTTCTATCGGGATGGCCTTTCCCTTAGCCGGTCGCACAGAAACCTGTGTAGGTGGCACTCTCATTGTCATAGATATACTTGGTATTTGCCGTGTGTTTTGCTCTTCCCCTCCACCTCATGCCTAATAATTATTATTATTATTATTATTATTTTTTTTTTTTTTGGGGGGGGTTGTTCAATGTCATAACGCGCAAATAGAACAGAGGTCCACTTCTTTGGTGAACTCGTTTGACATGTGGCGAGGTTAGGCCTATTCCTATGTGTACTCTGAATGATGGTAACTTTAATACTAAGGGTAAAGTTTCCTCCGAAACCCAGGAGGAAGTTTGTGTAGGACCCCTAGTTTCCAAGCAATTTTTTTTCCCCAAGTCGCAGTATACAGCAAATATTATATTTGTTGGCGCATTGCCGTTTCTTTTAGTACTATGTCTGCAGTGCTGCAGCAGGCACAGAAGCCCGTCTGAAGAGGTGATACGAAAATGGCGTTCCAGTTGCCATTGTCCGAATGTGATGGCAAGTGGATAGAGAATATGCGGATCATTCTAATAATTATGCAAAAATAAACAAACAAATAAAAATAAAATAACTTAAATATATATATATACACACAAACACAAACAAAACTTATATCTGCTTACGTTGTGCATTTCTGGCAGCTCCAGAAGACTTACGCGGCAGGGAGGGGGTGATAATCGGGATTCGCGTTCCTGCCTAACGGCTCTCCTGAGGGCTTGGCGGGAATGATCGCCTTTTACCAATGACCCAACTTGAAGTTGAGGAAGTGCGTTCGATGCCAGTTCTATCGGGACAAGAATACTATTAACACGTTAAAAATTTGTCCATGTCATCGAGCCAAATTAGTCTTCATCACTAACAATACAGCGTCCACCATAAGCAACGGTGGAGCGTGCCGACACTTTCTATTCTATACTTCGGAAGTGAGGGAAGAAATGGAAAAACCCAAAAATTAAATAGGACTTATGGCAAATAAAAGCTACAATTAATATTGATATTGCTGTGGTTTGACAGCGAAGGATATTATTTTAATCGAAAACATCCAAGTTTAACATGCATCAAATTCGAACGCTAAAAGACACGTTTAACAGTGCCAGAAATCTTACCTCTTTTGCACTCCGCCCTAGCTTTTTCAACAGCTTTCTCCATCTTGAAGGCTGCGAGTGTGCTGGCCTGGCCATAGCCGATGTGCCAAGACGACAGGCCCACGATAATGCCCAAAATCAGCATCAAGAAGAGTACGGCAACGACGGGCACCCATGGTCGAAGACTACCCGTTCCAGCACTACTTCGTTGTTCACCCATGTCGACTGCAGAAAGAACATAAGATTCTTCAACTATCGTGGCATACGAATTTTAGATATTTTCTTCAGCCTTCGTTGGTGGAATACTATTCCATCCTTACATGGAATATTTATCAACTAGTTCCAGGTTTGTGTTCACCTCGTCGAATAAAGGAGTTTATAGTTTGCTACATTATCGATGGGGAAAATATACTTGCATCGACACTCGAGGCATCAACAGCTCCAGCGTTTATGACCATTTCAAATAAACTATTCTTACTAACCCTTCACTGCCCAGTTTGTATTCAACATTTCAATTAAGGGAACCCTGGGAAAGACATTGATTTACCCTTTCTCTGAGCATACGGTACATAGTTGTCAGTGTGCCATTTAATGACATCCCCGGCAACAAACGGGTCGACAAGGCTGCTCGAGAGGTGGCATCAATCCTATCCGATGGCTTCACCCCACAAGAAACCCCGGCCTACAGCCTCCCACGCCCCTCCTACCCCTTCAAATAAACACGCTACACCATATATTTCATAACTTGCGCGGCCG
This sequence comes from Oratosquilla oratoria, assembly GCF_046742065.1. Lineage (NCBI taxonomy): Eukaryota > Metazoa > Arthropoda > Malacostraca > Stomatopoda > Squillidae > Oratosquilla > Oratosquilla oratoria. Next base: position 56,332,445 of record NC_134802.1, on the reverse strand, counting down.
AGAAATCACATTCTCAAATATTGCGCAATACAAATATCCACGTGTAGATACAATTTCTGGTTGCATGCCAATGACCAATCTAATGGTTACATAAACCATAAATTTTCTTTACACACAATTACTGTGTACTAGGGTCTTCAACTTAGACCTGACTACAGAGAATAAGGTTGCAAAGCGTTGAACTAGCACAATGAAGTTCTAAAATCTTACCTTAATCAGAACGTTACTATACCAGAAGACTGCAAAAACTTCTACGTGGGTCAGCGAGTACAAAGTAATTCCCTAAATAACAAGTCCCACCGAACTTACTCACTCCAGTTTTTCATTTCAAATGAACGGTCCAGTTGGCTCTTGGAAGGAAGGATTCATTAAATGATTCGTAAACCTTTTGGTAAACACGGGTTCCGAAGCGTCTACAAAGCATACGTAAACTTTTGGCGTACCGTCGTCAACAACCAGACGAACGCGCAAACTCATTTGTCCTAGATGTCACAAATATTAGACAATAAATTATACTCAATTAATGCTTATCGCTGCCTTAAATATGGAGGATAATGATAACAGGCTTTCAGTACATAATGGCAAGCTTGTAATTTTATTATCCATTGACAGTCCATTAATGTGACGACTGATTAGATTTAGCTGTTCCATATTGTGAACAGATAACACAACTGGGCATATTTGTTTTATATACCTTCAAAGTTAAAAGAAATTAAATACAAATAAGATATCCTTTATGAAAGAGCTTAGGGTATCCAAATATGTGTGTATGTGATATAACTGCGTTATAATATAGTACCAGCCATGGTGTACGGATATGAGACTAGGAAACTGACAACAGCGATAGAGACAAAGCCAAGGAGTGCATAGAAGGGAATGGAGAGAAGATTAGTGATGCGTATAACGTTGAAAAAGTAAGAGTGCCTGTGATGAGAGAGAATGGAGTAAAAGACACTGTGGAGGCAGTAAAAGTGAGGATGAGGAATTGGGCAGGAAAGATGGCGCGAAAGGATAGCCATGGGGCAAAAGTGTTACTGAATGGACGCCACTATATGGAAATCATGCAAAAGGAAGACTACACATAATGTAAAGGGACGAGAAGTCAAAGGCCTTTGTTCAGCAGTGGACTTAAAGTAGTTGATTGATTTATCTTTGTCACACTTTTGTTTACAATCCAGATAGATTATCGTGCAACGACAACCGAGTTGTGGATTAGCTCAGCATGCATGACAAATTTTCCGTAATATCGTACATTTTGCAGCACAACAGACAACGTTTGCAATTTGAAGCTGTTCTCTTTTCTTCAGTGGATTGGTCAAGCATTTGGCATATTACATAATGCTTTTATTTCTAGTGTTCTAGTTGTCATTTACGAGTAAACAATTTGAATAACTTGAATATGACTTCGCTTACAGAAACCTAGACTTTTCTAAAAACATTTCAACGGAATGTCTAACATTTGTATAGGTTTACAATCTCTTAATTCATCATACAGCCTTGCTATAAATGGCGAAAAGATAATATGACTTTTGGAGATTTACAAAATAAAATATAGTAACCGAAGTCGCTTTCACTCAAACGAACTCTCGGCGGTCGGCGCCCATGGAAGCCCAATGTGATAATCCTATCAGTGACCGGCTGCACAATACAGGAGCTATACTAGAAGACTATAGTCGTATTCGACAACAACCAATGTAATGATCAAATATTTGCCAAATCTTTTATATGTAAAAATGAAATTATTATAACTAATTATGTCATTACCACTGACACTTTGGTACTTAAAGCTTGCTCTCAGCATATTAAAACAGTGCAATCCTGTTTTACAAATAGAAAATAAACGGTAAGATTATTTGGTATAAAATGAAACGTATAAATATATTATGTTTGTAATATGTTATAATATGATGCAATATGATGATTGGGAAGCTCACAGATAGGGCTAGTAAAAACACGTGACATATCCCAGTTACTTAGCAACCCCAAAATTAGACAAGTAGACGCCATAATTTTAGTCTTTGCCAAAGCCTTCGACAAAGTCCCTCACAAACAACTGCTACCAAAAATAGATTATTGTGGCATGCAAGGACCACTTCTTCATTGGATTAAGACGTTCTTGACTTTTCGATAATAGCGCGTTCTTCAACATTAGCGTTTCCCAACCTTTTCCGACCATAGCACCCCCTGTTGTCATGTCTAAGCAGTCCAGCACCCCTAATTTGTTATTAGAAGGATAAAAGAAATTGAAGTGTACTGCTTGATGATTTATCTTCTTGATCCCTTAGAACTGAAACAAATTGACAATATTGTTTGCAGAAAAAATATGAACACCCTAGAATAAATAAAATAGAATGGGTAAAGTCAAATATGCACAACTAGGTAATCAATGATACATGTATTAATGTGATTTTTGTGTGCATCACTTCCCAGCACCCACCCCCCCTATAATTGATTTCAGCACCCCAGGTTGGGAAAGCTATTCTAGAGGGTAGCCAATCCTTAGCTGTTCCTGTAACTTCTGGTGTTCCCCAGGGACCTCTTTTCTTCCTTTCTTACATAAATGATCTCCCGTTATCACTATCCTCCACTACTAGACTCTTTGCGGACGATAGTTTAGTATATATAGGCAGATAGGTAACAGAGACGATTGTTTTCAACTACAAAATGACCTACGGGCCCTTGAAGACTAGGAAGCCAAGTGGCAAGTGACATTTAGACCTGACAAATGTCACCACACCAAAGTCACCCGTACTAACCAACCTATCCAATTTATCTATACACTACATAACGCAAACCTAGGCATAGTTTCCTTCCCCAAGTAATTTGGGGTTCACATTTCATCATCAGACATGAGGTAGATCACACATACGAGCAGCGTCAGGCCAATTGAGCTTTGAGATTCTTGTTTACTATTAAACTTTACACATTTATTTGTTTATTTATTTTATTTATTATTATTTATATTATTATTATTTAACTTAATTAATTATTTATCTATCATTATCATATTTTTTCCCATCCGATCTAGTTATGGACCAAAAGGTCTCTTCTCCTTTGCGATCCTTTATAATCCTTTGACATCAAAATTCTTGCTTATGAAGCAAGGTTTACACGCTACGATAAATTGTAGCGATTTATTGTAATGAAAAGGTTGTTACAATTTGTCATTACGTGTAAAGCAAGGTTTACACGCTACGATAAATTGTAGCGATTTATTGTAATGAAAAGGTTGTTACAATTTGTCATTACGTGTAAAAAGGAGATCGTAGCGTGTAAACCTTGCTTTAGATTATTGCAACACCGTCTGGGATCCACACACCAACACTGACACATACAAATTAGAGTTCACACAAAATAAAGCAGCAAAATGAACCAGACGTGATTACAGACACACTACATCAGTCACTAGGTTAAAACAATACACTAAACTAATATCACTTGAAACAAGAAGACAAATACACAGACAACAAATGATGTACAAAACCACAAACAATTTAGTTGACATAAACAAAGAAATTGCACCCAGCAAATACACGAATAACTAGAGGCAGTTACAACCTAAAATACCACACATACCAAAGAAGCACCAACATATTCAAGTACCGTACTTACTTTCCCCTCACAGCATCGAAGTTAATAGTCCCACTCTGGATACTTTTAGAAATAGGATCACCGATCACTGCCTCCCTCTCCTTAATCCAAATCCCAGTCCTGACCCTAATCCTACCCTTAATCCTCATCCTAACCCCATTCGTAGCCCAAATCCTGTCCTCATCCTTTAATTCTCCTTCTCAGCGCAAGCAAATCATATCGCCCGTGAGCGGCCCTCTTCGGGTCCCCCCCCCAAAAAAAAAGTATATACATATATATATATATATATATATATATATATATATATATATATGTATATATATATATATATATATATATATATACACACACACACACACACACATACTGTACACACACACTCGGTAGCGTAGTTGGTAGAACGCAGAACTGCCACCAAGGTGGCCCGTAGTTCATGGTTCGCATCCTGCCCAGGGCCGAAATTATTTCGGTACCGCTGCGCTTCGGGTCGTTACTCTGACTCTCGTGGGCGGAGAGTTGGGTGTGTGTGTGTGTGCAAGGTCATAGTATTACCCATAGATCGGACCTACGAGCTCTGAGCTCTCTTCCAGGAGGGAAATAGCTGTCGATCACGAGTCCAACACGTGATCTAAAAGACCAAGTGAATAAAAGACCAAGTGAGTACACACACACACACACACACATATATATATATATATATATATATATATAATATATATATATATATTGTTTGGGATTGGGCTATACTACTTCCTAATCCTTACACATCTATATGGAAAACCGTAATTCTTCACATCCTTTAGACATGTGGTCTTTCTTAATTTCCTCCTATGACCCCTTAAAGCCCTCCCATCTTTAATCAGGAGATCTCTTCTTTCAATGCAATTTATCCCCTTTAGTGACCTGAATACCGTAATCATATCATCTCTTCCTCTTCGCTCTTTCAAAGTTGGTAGACTCAGTACTATCAGTCTTTCCTCATATAGTTCATGTTCCAGGCTGGGGACCAGTTTGGTTGCTGCCCTTTGTCTTCTCTCAATCTTGTTTATATCCTTCACTCTGTGTGGGGGACCATACCACTGACGCATATTCCAGTCTTGGGCGGATCAGAGTTTTTATGATTTTTTTTTTCATCATCTCTTCATCCATATAGTGAAATGCTACTTTAATCTTCTGCGGTAGCCCATATCTTTTCCACAATCATGTTGATAGATTTGTTAGATGATAGGTTGTCTTTTATCAACACTCAAATACTTATCTTCTTTTGGTTTTGTAATGGGTTAATTTCCCAAGGAATAGTTCAAGGATGGTATTTTGGCACTATAGCTAATTTCCAGTACTTTGCATTTTATTTTATTATTTCATTTTTGTATTGAACTTCATTTCCCATTCTTGACTCCATGCAAAATAGTGTCTTGATATCTTTAAAATAGTCTACCGTCATCGTCATTTGTCACTCTTACTTTCGGTATACTTTCGGTAATTTTGTCTGTTAATGACACGGCTGAAGTCGGCTTCCGCACGTTCCAAGTTGTCATTGTTTCTGCATTGCTTCTGGCAGGGTGTTGTGGTGGCTGTAGGGGTAGCCTGGTATCAGTGGATGGTCTGGTAACCCATCCAGCCATTTGTCCAGCTTTCTCTTGAAGGTGTCCGGTCTAGTGTGTCTGGTCCCGGAGATCTCTGGGGAGGCAGTTGAACAAACGGGGTCCATTGTGAGTGAAGGAGTTGTGCTTTAGAGTCCTCACTCTTTGTATGGAGCCTACAGTACCCTTTATGAAGCAAAGTCTTCCTTTTCTAGGATGATAGTTTGACACTATCCCCACATTTGGCACTCTGCCCTCTAGGATTTTCCACACATAAATAATTTACTTGGTTTACTTGGTGTTGTTCTGAGGATGATCCCTCACAGTCACGGTGATCCGCCACTGAATCTGGTTTTGGCGTCCCTAGTTCACTTGATCCACTTGATCCGGGATGGAGTTTGAGGCTGCCCGACAGATGTCTGTGTAGCCTGGTACCGGTGGTTCATCTGGTAAGGATGTTAAGTATCTGTCCAGGCCAGCCTTAAATGTGTCCACCGTGCAGCCTGTTATGTCTCTTACTTGTTTAGGGAGTGCATTGAAGATCCTTGGTCCTTCATGCCCCAGGCTGGCAGCAAGTAAAGTCTTTATTCGCTCGGGGGCTTTGGTTGGAAGGGTTCTTCTTTTGCACTTTCGCCCTGTTCGTTTATTGTACTGTGAGTGCAGTGTAGAGAAGTTTGTGGGGTCTGGTGTTTGCTTTTCCAGGGTCTTCCACAGGTAGATGGCCCTGTACCGGTCCCTCCTCCTTTGTTGGGAGAACAGATTGAGTTTCTTGAGGCGGTCCCAGTAGTTTAGTTCCCTCATCCCCTGGATCTGCCGGGTGAAGCTTCTTTGAACTGCTTCCAGTCGATGGATTTCCCCTCTTTTATGGGGTGACCACAATTGACTGCAGTAGTCTAGTGTGGGTTGGACTAGGGCTTTCCATAGGGTTAGCATAACCTGTGGTTCCCTTGATGAGAAAGTAATTATGTAACGTTCCCTTCTCCTCTGCAGAGAGTACAGTTTTAACTGGTTTAGTCTTTCCCAATAGTTTAGGTGCTGTACTTCCTGAATTTTTGCAGTGAAGGAACGCTGGATAGCTTCTAGGTTGTCTATTTCTTGTACTTTGTAGGGAGACCATAGCTGGCAGCAGTACTCAAGCCTTGGGACTACCAGACACTTCCATAGGGTCTCCAGGCACTGCCCTTCTCTGATTTTTGCGTCATCTGCAAACGTGTTGGCATAGCTTGTTGTACTTTCCATCATGTCATTGACAGACACAAGAAGACAAATAGCAAGGTTACCTTCAAGAAAAAAGTCAAGGGTTACTATATGTCTCAGCTATGGACAGAGAACAGCCTTGATTTTGTGTACTACTAGCTTAGTGAGGGATACCTGATTCCATGAGTAATACCATCCATATCTGCGTTCACTCATAACTGTTTCTGACCTCCCCTCCCCCCCTTTTTCAGAAGTTTAGTTCAGCATAACAATGATTGATGTTTACAAATTGGTTTCCACCTTTGTTTTGCCAGTCATAATATGGCATATGTCTCAGGTAGGTTCCGAGAACAGTTATGATCTGACCTTTTTCCTCATTCTCCATGTTGTTTTACTCATTCGAGTACTGGTCCCCTGTACCCTACCTCTGGTGCTTCAGGTTATAATGTACTACTCATAGTAATTGCCCACTCCGTCCTGAGATTCAGGTAAAATGTTAGATTTAATTAATAGGTAACCCTAGCTGCAGTGTAGGATTCACTATAACTACATGTTGTTACAGATGTAGAATATTGTAGTATATCATTAATGGTCCTACTCTGATATAGTACTCACTCATACATGTTGATACAGATGTAGAAAAATGCAATATATTATTAATGGTACTACTCCGATATAGTACTCACTCATACTGTTTTGTTACAGTTTAACATTATTTTGTTGTTCCTTTGCTTAATGCAAGGTTCCTTTTGGATGGTGCTCAAATATATGGACTCAATGTTCCTATGTGTACAAACATTTCAGTAATATTAGCAAAATTATAACAATGTTTACGTGTCATATGTGTACTGACTGGTATTACTCATGAGTGTCTCTGGTCCCCTCAACCCCCTATGTATGTTTGTCCGTGTGACTTAATGTAGAAACAATACAATGGAAATAAGCGTTCATGCTTTTTGTGTTATCCTCGGCAATTTACATTTATTATTTCGAACTATGTGTTCTTGTCATTATTTGCACTTCATGTACATTGATTTATTGCCAAATAAAGTCTATCTATCTATCTATCTATCTATCTTCCATTACTTTGAACCATATTCACGTCACAAAAATTATTTTCTTTTAGTCACTCCTCTGTTCATAGAAAACAATAAATTGTATCGACTTCATTTATTTGATATATTCTACTTTAATTTAGAATACAAATTTGATTTAAATTTGTATAAATATCTTTGAATCTATGATTATGATTTTATTTATTTTCTTCTTACTATTTGTGTATTTAATGTCGAAAGTTTGAAATTGATGTTGTCAAACAGGCCGCAATCGGTGAATAAAGGTTCGGCAAAGGAAGAAGTAAAAGTTCGCAAATATGCCTGCAGAAAATTTAGAAGAACAGGGTTTAGAAAAGAACCCAGACTTACATCTAGCACAACTTAAGTTCAGCCTGAACCTCCCAGATTTCAAAAATGATACTAAGATGAAGGAAGAGCTTCTAAATGCCATCGAAAAAGATAGTAAGTATAGTATTACTATTAGAATTAGACAATTATTAGTATAGCTTGATATCCACCTCAAAATAACTTTCTTTCCGAAGTAATTTCAGCTAGCTCTTGCAGTTCCATGAAATCTTAACTTTTGTGAGAGAATATTTTTATCTATTTCATACGTGTAACCATTATTATTCAAGGTAAATTACAAAGTATTGCGATGGGTGCATGAAATTGATATGAATGATCAATGTTTTTCGATGTGGTTCATGCAGTTTAGTTTGTGCTCTTACTTTAAAGAGCACTCTTTTCAGTTAGGACCACATGTATATTATGACATTATTCCTCCCTAGATACAGTGAATGAATAGAAAAGTATGATGGTCTCAATGTAGCCCAGCTTATTTATTTTGATGTTTTGAATTGGCAAGTACAGAAATACTTAATTCCCATGTTTTAATTGTTTTGTAATTTGGAGACAGTTCTGATTTGTCAGAAATGGAAGCTATCTGAGAAAAAAATTGGAAAAGAGTGATCAGTAAATTTTACAGTTAGTACGTTATTGTAATCTTTGGCACAAGTTAAGTAGTGTGGTCCCAAAACTTTGTAGTGCAAATCTGCAAATGCCACACCATGTATGCATATGATAAAATCGTATGTTAACACCTAACCTTACCAGTCATAATCCAACATTGGGTTAAGCCTAAGGGGCTATCACACTGGTCTTCCATGGGTTTCAGTTCACCAATGCTTACAGTTGAGAGTTTGTTTGAGTGAAAATGACTTTGGTTACAATATTTTATTTTTCAAATATCAAAATATCAAATTATCTTTCCATTATAGATAGCAAACCTGAGTAATGAATGATTGTGAACCTCTATGAATGTTCTATAGACATACTGTAGAAATGTTCTTAGAGATGTCTAGATTTCTGTAAGTGAAGTCATATTCTAGTTATTCAAAAGGAGGTCGGAGGTTGGATGTTGGAGAAAATAGTGCAGTGTGATAACTCCTTTAAGTTTGGAATCTTTCTTGGTACAGTGAGTCCTCGTCATATGGTACATATATGTTCCTGAAAACCTTACCATAAATTGAAATTACTATATACCAAACCCAAGTTTTAACTTATGGCAGACGTAACTTCTCCCTGCTCTTTCCTCTTCAAAATATCTAATTTTACCTCCAAAACATGAGTGGATACTGTATCTGTGAATTTTTCTTACCGTAAATAGAATCGAGGGTAGTAATTACCAAATACCGTAACTGTGAATTTACCGGATATAGAATTACCGTATAAGGAGGACTCACTGTAGTATGAAGTCATGGGGCATAGGGGAGATACAATAACCTCCGTCGCAATTAAGCTCCTATAGATTTGAGCTGCTCCTCTTGATCCCATTAGTAAAAGTAATTGGCATCAACTGATTTGCATAGCAAGTTGGGAAAAGGGGAAATTTGAACTAAATATAATTTGGGGTAAATGGTAAATTAGTTAAATAGATTAACCCATGTTTACAGTAATACATATACCAAAGCTTTTTTCCCTTACACGGGGTATAGCCAAAAAGAAAAAGGCATAGAAACCACTCCTACCCTTTCCATTTCCTATATATTCCACTCCCCTCCACCATCCCTCTTATCTTGGCACCTCCTGGATGACGGGTCATCCCTGCATCCTGTCCACTGCCCTGGGTCAGAAGCAGTGTTGCAAGACACATAATAACTAGTATATTTCATTTCAGACATGGCACCATTTTATGAAGAATGCTGTAGAGACTTGGGCTGGTCAGTGAATCAGACCTTGTTAGATAAAATGAAGAAAGCAAATGAAGCTGAACTAAAGACTCTCAATGAAGCTATTGAGGAGGCTGAGAAGTCAATGGGAGAAAGTGAAATTAGGGAGGCTAACTTGAAGAAAGCAGAGTATTTGTCACGCATTGCAGATAAGGTTGGTATTTTTTCTGTTCATTGTGAAGTCGATATGTACTTAATGTTTTCAGGCAAGAATGGTATATGTAAAGTACCGTGAGTAAGCAATGATAGGGAGCTAAGCTGCCTGTTTTTAAATTCCATCAACATCCCCTCACCTCTGGAGAGGTGCAGACCTGAGGGGATGACACTCAGTCCCTGGTCTGGGACCAGATCTCTCTTTTTAAAAATTTGTTGTATATTTTATGCTTTTTCACATATGGAAAGTCGAGAGCTGATGACTGCTCACGCTCTACCAGTTTCATTGAGTGACACCGAAACAGTCCCACATCAATACAATACTTGATACATACATATACCAAGGCATTTTCCCCCTTTCAAGGGAGGTAGCCAAAAAGGGAAAGGCATAAAAACACTCCCACCCATTTCATCCCTAAATACACTCCACACCCCTCCCACCCTTCCTCTCATCTGAGCACCTCCTGGATGACGGGTCATCCCTGCACCTTGCCCACCGCCCTGGGTCAGAAGCAGTGTCGCAAGACACAGCACATCCACAGCAATCTGCTTCATTTAATCGGCAACCCCCCCTCTCCGTCCCCCCTTGCATATAAGGAGAGGACGGGAAGAAATCCCTTAGGGCTGCGTCAAAATTTGCTCACACATACTACCTCACCCCCCCGCCCATTCCTCCTCATGCAATCACAACATCATCCATATACAACCATTCTCCACTCACCTCTGTCTTCCGTCCTCTCCCTTCCTTCCTCAACAGACATTCCCCTCTTCCCCAAAGCCCCCTTCACCCCATCCATCCACCTCATCCTAGGATGTCCCCTCATGTTCACTCCCTCCACATCTGCCTTCCATACCTCTTTTACTAGTCTTTCTTCACTCATTCTTTCCATGTGTCCAAACCATCCTAATATTCCTTCATCAACCCTATCTCCCAGCTCCTTTTTCACCCCTGTTCTCCTCCTCACCTCCTCATTTCTCACTCTATCCAGCCTAGTAACCCCCACCATAGTTCAAAGTTTCTTCTCTGTGAGATTTATGGGAGATCCCAACACCTGTTGGTAGCCACTATTGGACTTGCTGGTTTTCCACATGAAACTTTAGGCAGCAATTATTATTATTATGTGTGAGTAAATTTTGACGCAGCCCGAAGGGATTTCTCCCCGTCCTCTCCTTATATGCAAGGGGGGTCGCCGATTAAATGAAGCGGCCTTGCTGTGGATGTGCTGTGTCTTGCGACACTGCTTCTGACCCAGGGCGGTGGGCAAGGTGCAGGGATGACCCGTCATCCAGGAGGTGCTCAGATGAGAGGGAGGGTGGGAGGGGTGTGGAGTGTATTTAGGGATGAAATGGGTGGGAGTGTTTTTATGCCTTTCCCTTTTTGGCTACCTCCCTTGAAAGGGGGAAAAAGCCTTGGTATATGTATGTATTATTATCAAGAAAATATTTATTTCTGCTAAGAAGTATACTCTAGATATTTTGAAAAGACAGTTATTGAAAGAAATTAATGGTTCTTTACACAAGGTTCACAATATTGTCATAACATTACTTGCATGTAATACAAATTTTATGCACTTTCATGACTAATTTTATTTTGGTTTACAGGAAGAAGCTGTTAAGGCTTTTGCAAAGACGTATGACAAGACAGTCTCTCTAGGCCAGAGGCTAGACCTGGTCTTCCACAACATTCGTCTCGGGTTTTTCTATTTGGATCATTCCCTGATTACTCGAAATCTTGAGAAAGCAAAGAGGTTTGTGTTGAAATGGATTTGTAATACGTTTATGTCTCCCTTCAAGTTTGTTTTTGTAGTTTAATTTTGTTTGGGTATGGTCGTATGTATTTTACTGCTTATTTCTCTATTTGTCTTTCTCAGAGTACAGACATTAGGGCTACTTAAGGCAAGAACTAGTTAGGAGAATTTTTGGCAGGATTTGATGAGATTAGTGAAGTTGTTGCTTAGGGTCTTTATTAGAAGATGCATGATGCTAGTATTTGGGAACAATTTTCAGGTTGGCATGTACATCCTTCAGCTTCATTTCTACCTACCATTACATGATCCAGTATCCTTTATCATAGAATTTTGTATAATATGTTGGCTGTGGCAGGATTGTTGGAAAGCTTGATTATTGATGGTATATTTTAACTTAAGTGTCTTCATTGTGTGTTCTTCCACATTAACCCCCTCACCCATTAGTTGTGGCAATAAGAATTAACAGTTAAAGGAACACCTTGGACATTTTCATGTTATAGGAGATCATTTGTAATTTGCCAATTTATTACACTACTCAGAATTTCTTATATACTGTCTTCTTTTGGTCACAGCTTAATAGAAGAAGGTGGAGATTGGGATCGTCGCAACCGATTGAAGGTATATGAGGGTGTCTACTGTATGGCAGTACGAGACTTCAAGCGAGCTGCTACGCTCTTCCTGGATACAATCAGCACTTTCACCTCGTATGAACTTATGGATTACACCAGGTAAGTGGTTGGAGAACGAGGTGTTCCTGTATCTTCGGCTTGGTGGTACACTGAAATGGTTGTATCTGGGTAATGTCAAACAATTTATTTCATTTGAGGGGTTGATTGTAGCTGAAATGGGGTTTCAGTGATTTCAGAAACCTTATACAAAACTGAATGCTGGGATGTTTATGTGAATATTACATATTTCTCAGGGATAGTTTAATATGGTATTGTTTTCACAATTCTTTTCATTAGTCCCTTTGCTTAGAAAAATCCCACTACTGGGGCTTTGACTGTGTTTAAGATAAAACTTGATGCGGAGAGATACAAAGACAGGTCACCACGAGCATAGCTCCCCTCCCGTATATTACAACTAGGTAAATACTCAGGAACATCATCCAGCATTAAAACTGTACCAACACAGCATAATCCTGACCACAGATTCAAACTGCCTCAGATGCAATCACCATATAGAGCAGTGGTTCGTAACCTGTGGGGAATGGCGGAGTTGCCAAGTGGGGAATGAACGGTCGGACAAAAGAACCACTGTCTTTTTTTTTTTTTTTTTAATTGATGTGTTTTTGTTTCTTTTTGTTTGTTTCTGGTGTCTTCTTGTTGTCACATTAAGGGCCGTAAAATGGCACAAAAAAGCAAAGCGTATATTTACGTACTAAATACTGCATGGGTTAAAATCGAATTTGTCAAAGACCGATGCTGTGGTGTGAAATGGAGAGTTGGCTCACTAAAAAGTGGAGAATTGGAGAAAAAGGTTAAGAACCCCTGACATAGAGGATACAAAACACCCCATACTGCAATGCCCCCACACTAATACTCCCAAGACAACACAATATATCTTCCCTGAATGACTTATGGTCCTGCCTAGTGGTTAGGTGTGATTGGAGAGCGGTTTTGAATGTATGAGCCCTTTAGCGAAGTTTTGCTCATGGGAGTAATGCTGGATGCAGTAGAGAGGGTCTGTGCCTTGTAGTGTGATGCTGGATGATGCAGCAAAGAGGGGTAGCCTTGTAAGTATGATGCTGGATGGTACAGTATAAATTGTGGATGTGCCTGCCTTGCATGGGATCTATACCTGTGTAGAGTGAGGAAGGGACTGGACTGAGGATATGACGTGCAGCCTGAAGCGAGTTCTTCTTGCTTGATCTGGAATTTCTGAAGTTGATGAGGAGGAAGGGTCACCATGAGAGGGTATGGACACGTGAAGAGGGTGGACATAGAAAGGTACCCTCTAAGGTATTACCTCTGGGCAGCGAGAGGGGAAAAGGCCAAGAAGGAGACCCAGGAAAAGATGGAAGGATGGAATCAGAGAAGCAATAGAGATGAGAGGGGAGACAATAGAAGATGAAGAGAGGTACGGAGATCGAACCCAATGGAGAAACTTTGCGAGGCATCAAAACTGACAGGGCAACTGCCCTACCTGGAGTATGGTGAGATGGTCACCTTGTAATGGAGTGATGGTTTGAAACTAGTTGTGGCTGTCAGGCCCTGCTGTGGAAGTCCTGTGTTTTGCTGCATTGATTCTGACCAGAACAGTAGGTGATGAACAAGTAGCTAAGATACAAAGCCATCCCTTTATAAGGGGGAAAGGGCCTTTTGGTATATGTACATGTGTCTGGTAGAGAATGAAAACAGATCGTACATGTAAGAACGATCATGGAATGATAGGAGAGTAATATTCAGTATTTGGGAAATGGTACAGTCATTATAAACTAGAAATCATTTTGTCCTTACAGTGAATGGCATTGATAGACTATACTAATACAAAATATTTTGTCTATAACAAGGTTTAATGGTATTGAACTTCATGTATGATAGAGTGTTTTAGAGATTTTAAGAGTTTTCTTTGTTGCAGGTTTGTTGGGTACACCGTTTTGGTTTGCATGATTGCCCTGCCTCGCAATGATCTCCGCACAAAGGTGGTGAAAGGCTCGGAGATTCAGGAAGTTCTTCATTCTGCAGATGACCTTCGTACTTACCTAACCTCTCTGTATGACTGCCAGTACCAGGAATTCTTTCACAAACTTGGTTAGTAGAATTTTTTTTTGTAGTTAAAAGTACTTTGTGACCATAATAAGAAAGCCTCTAGTATTATATTCTCGTGATTATCTGTACATTTGTTTCAAGTACTTGGTAGGGTAGATACCATCCAGTCCATCTGATCTTTGCAAATATGTAATACATACATATACCAAAAGCAAAAACCACTCCCACCCATTCCATCTCTATCATACTCCCCTCCCCTCTACCTTCTTCCCTCCCTTTTATCTTGGCACCTCCTGGATGACGGGTCATCCCTGCATATCAAAAGGCCTTCTCTCCCTTTTAAGGGGATGACCAAGTCAAAGTACCCATCCCCTGACCATTCCTTGTCCCACCCACCTTAGCACCTCTTGGATGAAGGGGTTTCCTCGTCTCCCGCCACACTACTTATGTCTAAGGCAGTGCATCTAGGCTTAAAAGACAGAGTGGGGTTATCCACACTACATCATATGGCAAACCTTTTCCTCCTTATTCATGTGAAATAATTTACGGAACATACAAGAAGAATATCCCTTCAGACCATATCAATTCTTTGTCCATTTACAACTATTTATCATTTTCTCCTGTCCATGTGCCCCCATCAAACCCATCCATTCACCTTGTTCATCATCATCCTCACTATCCAGTTCTGCTTGTCACAATTTTTCTGCTAGTCTTTCCTCACTTTGGTGGAATGGGAAAAGGCATAAAATCATACCCACCCATTCCATCCCTGAATACACTCCACACCCCTCCACCCTCCCTCAAATCTTAGCACCTCCTGGATGACGGGTTATCCCTGCACCTTGTCCACTGCCCTGGGTCAGAAGCAGTGTTGCAAGACACAGCACATCCACAGCAAGGCCACTTCATTAAATCGGCGACCCCCCCCTCTCCATCCCCCCCATGCTCACACATACTACCTCACCCCCTATCCCCCCGCCCATTCCACCTCATGCATCACAACATCATCCATATACAACCATTCCCCATTCACCCCTGTCTTCTGTCCTCTCCCGTCCTTCCTCAACAGACATTCCCCTCTTCCCCAAAGCCCCCTTCCTCCCATCCATCCACCTCATCCTAGGACGTCCCCTCATGTTCACTCCCTCCACATCTGCCTTCCATACCTCTTTTACTAATCTTTCTTCATTCTAATCTTGGAATTTAGTCTCTTGAGTGGCACATTATTATCCAATAAGATAGAGGTGCTAGTAAACTGTCAGCAACAATACTCTTCCTTGAGCAAGTAAAATGTTTTTAGCTCTTGTACACATTTGAGTGTTCTAATGATTTATTTATTTTATTTATTTATTTTTTTCAGCTTGGGTGGAGAATGAACTTCAAAGAGACAGGCTTTTGGCACCACACTTCCGCTATTATGTAAGGGAAATGCGCATCCTGGCTTACACTCAGCTGCTGGAGTCGTATCGTTCCCTAACACTTCAGTACATGGCATCTGCTTTTGGAGTGTCAACTGACTTTATTGATGGGTGAGTAGATAGTGGAATGCCTTAGAAGTATGGTAAGGGTTATTAGGCTGGATAGAGTGAGAAATGAGGAAGTGAGGAGGAGAGCGGGGTGAAAAGGGAGTTGGGAGATAGGGTTGATGAAAGAGTATTGGGATGGTTTAGACACATGGAAAGAATGAATGAAGAAAGATTAGTAAAAGAGGTGTGGAAGGCATAGGTGGATGGAGTGAACATGAGGGGGCAAGGTAAAAAGAGGATTGGGAAAGAGAGGAATGTCTGTTGAGGAAGGAAGGGAGAAGACAGAAGGTAGTGGTTAGCAGAGAATGGTTGTGTATGGATGATGGTGTGATGCATGGAAGAGAGTGGGTGAGAAATGGGGGGGTGAGGGAGTATATGTGAATAATATCTTGATGTAGCTCAAAGGGATTTCTCCCCGTCTTCTCTTTTTCTGCATGAGGGGAGAGAGAAGGGGCATCACCATTTAAATGAAGCAGCTTGCTGTGGGTGTGCTGTGTTGTGCTGCATTGCTTCTGACCCAGGGCAGTGGGTGAGATGTAGGGATGGCCTGTCATCCAGGAAGAACCAAGGGGGAGGAAGGGGTGGGTAATGGGAGTGGAGTATGTGGGATTGAAATAGGTGGGAGTGAATTTATGTCTTTGACTTTGGCTACCTCCCTTGTAAGGGGGAAAAAGCTGTGTATGTATATACCAAGGGCTTCTTTTCACCATATAAAGGAGGTAGCTAAGTCCGTTTTAGTAGTAAAAGAAATCATTGTAGTGCGCAGTTATTTAAATGCAGCAAAATTTGAATTAAATCAGGGTTGTTAGCTAAGTTAATGAAAATTTACATTTAATCCACCAAATTCCAAAATTTACAGGGCAAAGGAATTTTCTGTGTGCTTGAAAAATATAATGTTTAAGTATTATTGATTGTAGTTGGGAAGGCTTATGGGAGGATCTTGATTGAGAGGATTAGGAGAGGAACAGAGGGAGTAATTGGTGAGTAACAGTGTGGATTTAGGACGGGTAGAGGTTGTGTAGATCAGATTTTTGTGGTAAGACAGATATGTGAGAAAGTTATAGGAAAGGGGAAGGATGTTTTTTGGGCTTTTATGGATCTGGAAAAGGGACAGGGTAGACAGAAAGGCACTGTGGCAGGTTTTGCGGATTTACGGGATAGGAGGAAAGCTTCTAGGAGCTGTCAAGAGTTTTTATGAGGGTAGTAGAGCTTGTGTCATGATTAGAAATGGAGAGAGTGAGTGGTTCGAGGTAAAGGTGGGACTTCGTCAAGGATGCGTTATGTCGCCCTGTCCGTTCAACTTATACATGGATAGGGTAGTGCAAGAGGTAAATGCAAGGGTAGTGGGTCAGGGATTGGAGATGGTTAAAGAAAATGGAGAAAAGTGGGAGGTGAGCCAGCTGTTGTTTGCTGACGACACTGCGCTTGTGGCAGGATCGGAGGAGGGATTGAGGAAGTTGGTGACAGAGTTTGGGAGAGTGTGTGATAGAAGAAAGTTGAAGATAAATGTGGGTAAAAGTAAGGCAATGAGATGTACACAAGGGGTGAGAGTGGCAGTAGACTAGAAGTGAGCATTAAGGGAGAGCGACTGGAGGAAGTGGATAGTTTTAGATACTTGGGTGCAAATGTGGCAGGAAAAGGTGGGGTGAAGGTGGAGGTAGAATGTAGATTGAGAGAAGCGAGTAAATGCCTTGGTGGATTGAAAAGTGTAATGAGGAATAGACATTTGGGAATGGATGCTAAGAGGAGACTGTATGAAGGAGTGATTGTGCCAACAGCACTGGGGCAGAAACATGGAACATAAAGAGAGGAAGAGAGAAGGAGTTTGAATGTGTTTGAGATGAGGTGTCTGAGAAGTATGATGGGGGGTTACTAGGCTAGATAGAGTGAGAAATGAGGAGGTGAGAAGAAGAACAGGGGTGGAAAGGGAGTTGGGAGATAGGGTTGATGAAAGCGTATTTGGATGGTTTGGACACATGGAAAGAATGAGTGAAGAAAGACTAGTAAAAGAGGTATGGAAGGCAGATGTGGAGGGAGTGAACATGAGGGGACGTCCTAGGATGAGGTGGATGGATGGGGTGAAGGGGGCTTTGGGGAAGAGGGGAATGTCTGTTGAGGAAGGACGAGAGAGGACAGAAGACAGGGGTGAATGGAGAATGGTTGTATATGGATGATGTTGTGATGCACAAGGTGGAATGGGCAGGGGGATGGGGGGTGAGGTAGTATGTGTGAGCAAAATTTGACGCAGCCCGAAGGGATTTCTCCCCGTCTTCTCCTTTTATGCATGGGGGGACGGAGAGGGGGAGTCACCGATTTAATGAAGTGGCCTTGCTGTGGATGTGCAGTGTCTTGCGACACTGCTTCTGACCCAGGGCAGTGGACAAGGTGCAGGGATGACCCGTCATCCAGGAGGTGCTAAGATAAGAGGGATGGTGGAGGGGTGTGGAGTGTATTCAGGGATGGAATGGGTGGGAATGATTTTATGCCTTTTCCCTTTTGGCTACCTCCCTTGTAAGGGGGGAAAAGCCTTGGTATATATATGTATGTAAATTTATATAAAACCTTATTTAGCCATGTGATCTAACTTCCCAATTTATCTTATCCAGGGAGCTCTCAAGGTTCATTGCTGCAGGCCGTCTTCATTGCAAGATAGACAAGGTTGGAGGTGTTGTGGAAACAAATAGGCCAGACTCAAAGAACTGGCAGTACCAGGCTGTTATCAAACAAGGAGATATTCTTCTTAACAGAGTTCAGAAATTGTCTAGAGTTATAAATATTTAGGTACACAATATTTTTTTTTTTTGTGAAGATATTTCATGTGCAGCATGGATTGCATATTCCCATGGTCAGGACCAAGATCTTAGCTGGCTAATGAATCCTAATGAATTTATTAATATTAATACTGGAGGACTTTTGTTTTATAAGCTTATTGCAAGTCTACTGTAATACAATAAATTTGAATATTTAAGTTATGATAGTTTTTATTTTATCCACATGAGTCCCGGTATGATAGGGTTCATACAAGTCTTTAACCCATACAGTGTCAACCGCATTAATTTAACACCACAACATTCAACTACTTTGAGCATCAACAGCATTAATTTAATGCTGCAACTGGTGGTCCATCCAATGGATGGAGTAAACGGGGCTTTAGGAAAGAGTGGAATGTCTGTTGAGGAAGGAAGGGAGAAGAGAGAAGATAGGGATGAGTGGAGAATAGTTATGAATGGATGATGCATGGAAGAGAGTGTAGGGGGAGGTGATGGAGTATGTGTGAGTGATATTTTGATGCAGCCTGAAGGGACTTCTCCCCGTCTTTCTCTTCATGAGGGGACGGAGAGGCGGGTTACCAATTAAATAAAGCAGCCTTGCTGTGTCTTGCTACATTGCTTCAGATCCAGGGCAGTGGGTGAGGTGCACGGATGAACCCATCATTCAGAAGCCAAGAAAAGAGGGAAGAAATGGGGGTGGAGTATGTGGTGGTGAAATGGGTGGGAGTGGATTTATGCCTCCGAGTTAGGCTACCTCCCTTATAAGGGGGAAAAAGCCCTATATGTAATAGTTGCTCCCTAACAAATTGGCTTGGATGAGCTGCATGGTTTTCATACATCCCCAGCTGGGGTATTGGCTGCATGTAAAGGTGGTGGAAGGAGAACATGAGGAGTCGACCAAGGGTGAGATGGATGGATGGGGTATGAGGGGCTTTGGGGAAGAGGGGAATGTCTGTTGAGGAATGACAGGAGAGGAAAGAAGACAGTGGTAAATGGAGAATGGTTGTATATGGATGATGTTGTGATGCATGAGGTGGAATAGGTGGGGTGGTGGTAGTATGTGTGGGAAAATTTTGACGCAGCCCGAAGGGATTTCTCCCCGTCTTCTCCTTTTCTGCATGAGGGGGGTCGCCGATTTTGATGAAGTGGCCTTGCTGTGGATGTGCTGTGTCTTGTGACACTGCCTCTGAACCAGTGCAGTTAACAAGATGCAAGGATGACCAGTCATCCATGAGGTGCCAAGATAGGGGAGAGAGGGGGTGGTGTGTGATAGGGATGGAATGGGTGGGCGTGGTTTTTATGCCTTTGTTTTTTGGCTACCTCCCTTGTAAGGGGGAAAAAAGCCTTTGGTGTATGTAAAATTACTGGGTGCTCACACTCGGATCCATATTGCATATAAAATAGACATTAGGAATATGTGAATAAATATAGATTGTAAAGGTGTGTTAGCAACTGTCACACATTTTCTTCATCACTCCCTAGGTGCCAAGTGACAGACTTGGTCCAGCTGACAACCCGACAATTTGAACTAATTAAAGAGAAGAACCCTAAGTAGCCTTTATCTTCACACTTCCAACAAATGTAGTCCACAACATAGGTGGCAGACAAGTGGGATTTGACGTGTTGAAGAAATACATCAGAGATCTACATTCCTGTCAAATATAGCAACTTCCCTATTCTTATTAAGGGCAAGGTTCCCCTTCAGAGACTCCCAGCATCCAGCATCATGCTTATGAAGCAATCCATCTTTGCTGCATCATCCAGCATCCTACCACGAGGAAATCCCTAATTGCAGCATCACTCCCACGAGAGGGACTTCGCCAAAAAAGGTATCTACAGGAGTGATTGATGACTCACAGTACGTCTGTTCCACATAGTGCACATCACTTCCAGTCATTACCTCATTGTACACAGGTTCACATACTAATTCTCTGCTATGCATTTTCAACCATCATACCTATGCGGCAAGCCCCAATTCCATACTTCTCAAGTTTGTACCACAACTTCTGATGTGCCCAGGGCACAGGAACCCATTGATGCATCACATATTTAATTGTTGCTCCCTAGGTGGCAACAAACTAGGCCCAATTGTTAACCACTTCCATACGGTGATGCCTACGTAGGTGGCATGAGGAGCAAGAGGGTACTCGATGATGCCGACGTTGGCATCTTGATTATATTTATTGTAGTTGTACCTACATAATTTCCATTCTCTCTAAACTGGCTTCATCAATTTTCTATGGTTATCAAAATACATGGGTGAAAGAGAACAAACAATTGAGCACTGACTTTATTTTTTATAATGCGATTATTATGACGCAACATCGCACGTCGGGCAGCTAATGCTGCCAGACGTGCGATGTGCCCCGGAGTGAAGAGGTTAAGTAGGCAAGTTTAACTAAAGAGGACCTAGAGCAACTTTTATCTTCACACCTCCAACTAATGTAGACCACAACCTACATTCTGCCGAGCATCTGTTGCAAGACAGTACCTATATGTCTTTATACTTACCCTTGATTTGTGAATTATTTAATCTATATTTGTGCATGCATACTTGTGTGCTCATGATGCAAAGTGGTATATGGTAGTAGGCTCCAACAGATGCCTATTGTGTGGTTTGACCTCTGGCCACCTGCTACCAGCCACCTGCTCCAGAATCCTGACTTCCAAGCTCGCAGAGATAACTAACACAAGCTTCATCATAACCATAATGTTTTTAGAGGGATGGATGGGATAAAAGGGGGATTGGGAAAGAGACGAATGTCTGTTGAGGAAGGAAGGGAGAAGACAGAAGATGGGGGTGAATGGAGAATGTGTTTGGATGATGCTGTGATGTATGGAAGGGAGTGGGTGGGAAATGACGGGTGAGGGAATATGTGGGAATGATATTTTGATGCAGCCTGAAGGGATTTCTCCCCGTTTTCTCTTTATGCAGAGGGTGGGTCAGTGATTAGATAACACAGCCTTGCTGTGGATGTGCTGTGTCTTGCTACATTGCTTCTGACCCAGGCCGTCGATAAGATGCAGGGATAACCCATCATCCAGGAGCCAAGAAGAGAGGGGTGGTGAATGGGAGTGAAATATGTGAGGATGAAATGGGGCCAAAAGTAAGGAAATGAGTCACTGTGACTTAGTTCAAAATGAACCTGACTTAGGGTATTCAACCTAAGCACTTTACCATGT
This sequence comes from Oratosquilla oratoria, assembly GCF_046742065.1. Lineage (NCBI taxonomy): Eukaryota > Metazoa > Arthropoda > Malacostraca > Stomatopoda > Squillidae > Oratosquilla > Oratosquilla oratoria. The sequence continues at coordinate 56,310,699 of NC_134802.1, read as the reverse complement.
TAAAAGTTAGGGGACGGGTTACTGTGACGGAGTTCAAAATAAACCAGACTTAGGGTATTCAACCCAAGCTCCACCACAGTCATGATGGCCAAGCACTTTAGCATGTTAAAAGTAAGATAACGGGTCACTGTGACTGAGTTCAAAATGAACCTGACTTTGGGTATTCAACCTAAGCTCAACCACAGTTATGATGGCCAAGCACTTTAGCATGTTAAAAGCAAGGAAGTGGGTCACTGTGATGAGTTCAAAATGAACCTGACTTAGGGTATCAACCTAAGCTCCACCACAGTCATGATGGCCAAACATTTTAGCATGTTAAAACTAAGGAAATGGGTCACTGTGACTGAGTTCAAAATGAACCAGACTTATGGTATACAACCTAAGCTCCACCATAGTCATGATGGCCAAGCACTTTACCATGTTAAAAGTTAGGGGACAGGTCACTGTGACCGAGTTCCAAATGAACCTGACTTAGGGTATTCAACCTAAGCTCCACCACAATCATGATGGCCAAGCATTTTAGCATGGTAAAAGTAAGGAAACAGGTCACTGTCACTGAGTTCAAAATGAACCTGACCTAGGGTATTCAACCTAAGCAATTTACCATGTTAAAAGTTAGGGGACGGGTCACCTACTGAGTTCAAAATGAACCAGACTTAGGGTATTCAACCTAAGCTCCACCACAGTCATGATGGCAAAGCATTTTAGCATGGTAAAAGTAAGGAAACGAGGTCACTGTGACTGAGTTCAACATGAAACTGACTTAGGGTATTCAACCTAAGATCCACCACAGTCATGATGGCCAAGCACTTTAGCATGGTAAAAGTAAAAAAGTGGGTCACTGTGATTGAGTTCAAAATGAACCAGACTTAGGGTATTCAACATCAGCTCCACCACAGTCATGATGGCAAAGCACTGTAGTATGTTAAGTAAGGAAATGGGTTACTATGACTGAGTTCAACATGAACCTGACTTAGGGTATTCAACCTAAGCTCCACCACAGCCATGATGGCCAAGCACATTAGCATGGTAAAAGTAAGGAAGTGGGTCACTGTGACTGAGTTCAAAATGAACCTGACTTAGGGTATTCAACCTATGCTCCATCACAGTCATGATGGCCAAGCACTTTACCATATTAAAGGTTAGGGGACAGGTCACTGTGACTGAGTTCAAAATGAACCAGACTTAGGGTATTCAACCTAAGTTCCACCATAGTCATGATGGCCAAGCACTTTACCATGTTAAAAATTAGGGGACGGGTCACTGTGACCGAGTTCCAAATGAACCTGACTTAGGGTATTCAACCTAAGCTCCACCACAATCATGATGGCCAAGCATTTTAGCATGGTAAAAGTATGGAAACAGGTCACTGTCACTGAGTTCAAAATGAACCTGACCTAGGGTATTCAACCTAAGTAATTTACCATGTTAAAAGTTAGGGGACGGGTCACTTACTGAGTTCCAAATGAACCAGACTTAGGGTATTCACCCTAAGCTCCACCACAGTCATGATGGCAAAGCATTTTAGCATGGTAAAAGTAAGGAAACGAGGTCACTGTGACTGAGTTCAACATGAAACTAACTTAGGGTATTCAACCTAAGATCCACCACAGTCATGATGGCCAAGCACTTTAGCATGGTAAAAGTAAAAAAGTGGGTCACTGTGATTGAGTTCAAAATGAACCAGACTTAGGGTATTCAACATCAGCTCCACCACAGTCATGATGGCAAAGCACTTTAGTATGTTAAAAGTAAGGAAACGGGTCACTGTGACTGAGTTCAACATGAACTTGACTTAGGGTATTCAACCTAAGCTCCATCACAGTCATGATGGCCAAGCACTTTACCATATTAAAGGTTAGGGGACAGGTCACTGTCACTGAGTTCAAAATGAACCTGATTAAGGGTATTCAACCTAAGCTCCACCACAGTCATGATGGCCTAGCATTTTAGCATGGTAAAAGTAAGGAAGTGGGTCACTGTGACTGAGTTCAAAATGAACCAGACTTAGGGTATTCAACCTAAGCTCCACCAGTCATGATGGTCAAGCAATTTAGCATGGTAAAAGTAAGGAAACGGGTCACTGTGACCGAGTTCAAAATGAACCTGACTTAGGGTATTCAACCTAAGTTCCACAACAGCCATGATGGCCAAGCACTTTAGCATGATAAAAGTAAGGAAATGGGTCACTGCAACTGAGTTCTAAATGAACCAGACTTAGGGTATTCAACCTAAGCTCCACCACAGTCACGATGGCCAAGCACTTTACCATGATAAGGTTAGGGGACATGTCATTGTGACTGAGTTCAAAATGAACCAGACTTATGGTATTCAGCCTAGACTCCACCACAGTCATGATGGCCAAGCGCTTTAGCATGGTAAATGTTAGAAAGTGGGTCACTGTGACTGAGTTGAAAATGAACCTGACTTAGGGTACTCAACCTAAGCTCCACAACAGTCATGATGACCAAGCACATTAGCATGTTAAAAGTAAGGGGACGGGTAACTGTGACGGAGTTCAAAATGAACCTGACTTAGGGTATTCAACCCAAGCTCCACCACAGTCATGATGGCAAAGCACTTTAGCAGGTTAAAAGTAAGGAAACGGGTCACTGTAACTGTGTTCAAAATGAACCTGATCTTTGGGTATTCAACCTAAGCTCAACCACAGTTATGATGGCCAAGCACTTTAGCATGTTAAAAGCAAGGAAATAGGTCACTGTGATGAGTTCAAAATGAACCTGACTTAGGGTATCAACCTAAGCTCCACCACAGTCATGATGGCCAAACATTTTAGCATGTTAAGACTAAGGAAACGGGTCACTGTGACTGAGTTCAAAATGAACCAGACTTACGGTATTCAACCTAAGCTCCACCACAGTCATGATGGCCAAGCACTTTACCATGTTAAAAGTTAGGGGACGGGTCACTGTGACCGAGTTCCAAATGAACCCGACTTAGGGTATTCAACCTAAGCTCCACCACAATCATGATGGCCAAGCATTTTAGCATGGTAAAAGTAAGGAAACAGGTCACTGTCACTGAGTTCAAAATGAACCTGACCTAGGGTATTCAACCTAAGCAATTTACCATGTTAAAAGTTAGGGGACGGGTCACTTACTGAGTTCAAAATGAACCAGACTTAGAGTATTCAACCTAAGCTCCACCGCAGTCATGATGGCAAAGCATTTTAGCATGGTAAAAGGAAGGAAACGGGTCACTGTGACTGAGTTCAACATGAACCTGACTTATGGGTATTCAACCTAAGCTCCACCACAGTCATGATGGACAGGGACTTTAGCATGGTAAAAGTAAAAAAGTGGGTCACTGTGACTGAGTTCAAAATGAACCAGACTTAGGGTATTCAACATAAGCTCCACCACAGTCATGATGGCAAAGCACTTTAGCATGTTAAAAGTAAGGAAACGGGTCACTGTGACTGAGTTCAACATGAACCTGACTTAGGGTATTCAACCTAAGCTCCACCACAGTCATGATGGCCAAGCACATTAGCATGGTAAAAGTAAGGAAGTGGGTCACTGTCACTGAGTTCAAAATGAACCTGATTAAGGGTATTCAACCTAAGCTCCACCACATTCATGATGGCCTACCATTTTAGCATGGTAAAAGTAGGGAAGTGGGTCACTGTGACTGAGTTCAAAATGAACCAGACTTAGGGTATTCAACCTAAGCTCCACCGGTCATGATGGTCAAGCAATTTAGCATGGTAAAAGTAAGGTAACGGGTCACTGTGACCGAGATCAAAATGAACCTGACTTAGGGTATTCAACCTAAGTTCCACAACAGCCATGATGGCCAAGCACTTTAGCATGGTAAAAGTAAGGAAATGGGTCACTGCAACTGAGTTCTAAATGAACCAGACTTAGGGTATTCAACCTAAGCTCCACCACAGTCATGATGGCCAAGCACTTTACCATGATAAGGTTAGGGGACATGTCACTGTGACTGAGTTCAAAATGAACCAGACTTATGGTATTCAGCCTAGACTCCACAACAGTCATGATGGCCAAGCACTTTAGCATGGTAAAAGTTAGAAAGTGGGTCACTGTGACTGAGTTGAAAATGAACCTGACTTAGGGTACTCAACCTAAGCTCCACAACAGTCATGATGACCAAGCACATTAGCATGTTAAAAGTAAGGGGACGGGTAACTGTGACGGAGTTCAAAATGAACCTGACTTAGGGTATTCAACCCAAGCTCCACCACAGTCATGATGGCAAAGCACTTTAGCAGGTTAAAAGTAAGGAAACGGGTCACTGTGACTGAGTTCAAAATGAACCTGATCTTTGGGTATTCAACCTAAGCTCAACCACAGCCATGATGGCCAAGCACTTTAGCATGTTAAAAGCAAGGAAATAGGTCACTGTGATGAGTTCAAAATGAACCTGACTTAGGGTATCAACCTAAGCTCCACAACAGTCATGATGGCCAAACATTTTAGCATGTTAAAACTAAGGAAACGGGTCACTGTAACTGAGTTCAAAATGAACCAGACTTACGGTATTCAACCTAAGCTCCAACGCAGTCATGATGGCCAAGCACTTTACCATGTTAAAAGTTAGGGGACGGGTCACTGTGACCAAGTTCCAAATGAACCCGACTTAGGGTATTCAACCTAAGCTCCACCACAATCATGATGGCAAAGCATTTTAGCATGGTAAAAGGAAGGAAACGGGTCACTGTGACTGAGTTCAACATGAACCTGACTTAGGGTATTCAACCTAAGCTCCACCACAGTCATTATGGACAAGGACTTTAGCATGGTAAAAGTAAAAAAGTGGGTCACTGTGATTGAGTTCAAAATGAACCAGACTTAGGGTATTCAACATAAGCTCCACCACAGTTATGATGGCAAAGCACTTTAGCATGTTAAAAGCAAGGAATCGGGTTACTGTGACTGAGTTCAACATGAACCTGACTTAGGGTATTCAACCTAAGATCCACCACAGTCATGATGGCCAAGCACATTAGCATGGTAAAAGTAAGGAAGTGGGTCACTGTGACTGAGTTCAAAATGAACTTGACTTAGGGTATTCAAACTATGCTCCAGCACAGTCATGATGGATAAGCACTTTACCATATTAAAGGTTAGGGGATAGGTCACTGTGACTGAGTTCAAAATGAACCAGACTTAGGGTATTCAACCTAAGCTCCACCACAGTCATGATGGCAAAGCATTTTAGCATGGTAAAAGTAAGGAAGTGGGTCACTGTGACTGAGTTCAAAATGAACCAGACTTAGGGTATTCAACCTAAGCTCCACCATAGTCATGATAGCCAAGCACTTTAGCATGTTAAAAGTAAAACGGGTCACTGTGACTGAGTTCAAAATGAACCTGACTTAGGGTATTCAACCTAAGTTCCACCACAGTCATGATGACTAAGCACTTTAGCATGTTAAATGTAAGGAAACGGGTCACTGTGACTGAGTTCAAAATGAACCAGATTTGCGGTATTCAATCTAAGCTCCACCACAGTCATGATGGCCAAGCACTTTACCATGTTAAAAGTTAGGGGACGGGTCACTGTGACTGCGTTCAAAATGAACCAGACTTAGGGTATTCAACCTAAGTTCCACAACAGTCATGATGGCCAAGCACATTAGCATGGTAAAAGTAAGGAAATGGGTCACTGTGACCGAGTTCAAAATGAACCTGACTTAGGGTATTCAACCTAAGTTCCACAACAGCCATGATGACCAAGCACTTTAGCATGGTAAAAGTAAGGAAATGGGTCACTGCAACTGAGTTCTAAATGAACCAGACTTAGGGTATTCAACCTAAACTCCACCTCAGTCATGATGGCCAAGCACTTTACCATGATAAGGTTAGGGGACATGTCACTGTGACTAAGTTCAAAATTAACCAGACTTACGGTATTAAGATTAAAGTCCACCTTAGTCATGATGGCCAAGCACTTTAGCATGGTAAAAGTTAGAAAGTGGGTCACTGTGACTGAATTCAAAATGAACCAGACTTAGGGTACTCAACCTAAGCTCCACAACAGTCATTATGACCAAGCACTTTAGCATGTTAAAAGTAAGGAAACGGGTCACTGTGTCTGAGTTCAAAATGAACCTGACTTAGGGTATTCAACCTAAGCTCCACCACAATCATGATGGCCAAGCAATGTAGCATGTTAAAAGTAAGGAAACAGGTCACTGTGACTGAGTTCAAAATGAACCAGACTTAGGGTATTCAACCTAAGCTCCCACATTCATGATGGCCAAGCACTTTAGCATGGTAAAAGTAAGGAATTGGGTCACTGTGACTGAGTTCAAAATGAACCAGACTTACGGTATTCAAACTAAGCTCCGCCACAGTCATGATAGCCAAGCAATTAACATGGTAAAAGTAAGGAAATGTGTCACTTTGTCCGAGTTCATCATGAACCTGACTTAGTTTATTCAACCTAAGCTCCACCACAGTCATTATGACCAAGCACTTTAGCATTTTAACAGTAAGGAAACGGGTCACTTTGACTGAGTTCAACATGAACCTGACTTAGGGTATTCAACCTAAGCTCCACCAGTCATGATGACCAATTACTTTTGCATGGTAAAACTAAGGAAGTGGGTCACTGTGACTGAGTTCAACATGAACCACACTTAGGGTATTCAACCTAAGCTCCACCATAGTCATTATGGTTAGGCACTATACCTTGTTCAAAGTTAAAGGACAGGTCACTGTGACTAAGTTCAAAATGACCCCGACTTAGGGTATTCAACCTAAGCTCCACCACAGTCATGACAGCCAAACAAATTAGAATGGTAAAAGTAAGGAAACGAGTCACTGAGATTGAGTTCAAAATGAACCTGACTTAGGTTATTCAACCTAAGCTCCATCACAGTCATGATGACCAAGCACTTTTGCATGGTAAAAGTAAGGAAGTGGGTCACTGTGACTGAGTTCATATTGAACATGACTTACGGTACTCAACCTAAGCTCCATCACAGTCATGATGGCCAAGCACTTTTGCATGGTAAAAGTAAGGAAGTGGGTCACTGTGACTGAGTTCATATTGAACCAGACTTACGGTATTCAACCTAAGCTCCACCATAGTCATGATGGCCAAGCACTTTAGCTTGGTAAAAGTAAGAAACTGGGTCACTGTGGCTGACTTTAAAATGAACCAGACTTAGGGTATTTAACCTAAACTCCACCACAGTCATGATGGTCAAGCAGTTTACCATCTTAAAATTAAGGAAACAGGTCACTGTGATTGAGTTCAAAATGAACCAGACTTACGGTATTCAACCTAAGCTCCACCACAGTCATGATGGCCAAGCACTTTAACATGGTAAAAGTAAGAAAGTAGGTCACAGTGGCTGAGTTCAAAATAAACCAGACTTAGGGTACTCAACCTAAGTTCCACCACAGTCACTGTGGCTGAACTCAAATTGAACCAGACTTACGATATTCAACCTAAGCTCCACCACAGTCATGATGGCCAAACAATTAGCATGTTAAAAGTAAGGAAACAGATCACTGTGACTGAGTTCAAAATGAACCTGACTTAGGGTATTCAACCTAAACTCCACCACAGTCATGATGGTGAAGCACTTTAGCATAGTAAAAGTAAGGAAGTGGTTCACTGTGACCCGTTTCCTTACTTTTAACATGCTAAAGTGCTTGGCCATTATGACTGTTGTGGAGCTTAGGTTGAATACCCTAAGTCAGGTTCATTTTGAACTCAGTCACAGTGACCCGATAACTTACTTTTACCATGCTAAATTGCTTGACCATCATGACTGTGGTGGAGCTAAGGTTGAATACCCTAAGTCTGGTTCATTTTGAACTCAATCACAGTGACCCACTTCCTTCCTTTTACCATGCTAATGTTCTTGACCATCATGACTGTGGTGGAGCTTAGGTTGAATATCCTAAGTCAGGTTCATTTTAAACTCAGTCACAGTGACCCGTTTCCTTACCTATAACATGCTAAAGTGCTTGGCTATCATGACTATTGTGGAGCTTGGGTTGAATTCCCTAACTCAGTCACAGTAACCCGTTTCCTTACTTTTACCATGCTAAAGTGCTTGGCCATCATGACTGTGGTGGAGCATAGGTTGAATACCCTAAGTCTGGTTAATTTTGAACTCAGTCACAGTGACCCATTTCCTTACTTTTACCATGTTAAAGTGCTTGGGCATCATGATTGTGGTGGAGCTTAGGTTGAATACCATAAGTCAGGCTTATTTTGAACTCAGTCACAGTGACCCGTTTCCTTATTTTTACCATGCTACTTTGCTTGGCCATCATGACTGTGGTGGAGCTTAGGTTGAGTACCATAAGTTTGGTTCATTTTCTTACTTTTAACATGGTAAAGTGCTTGACCATCATGGCTGTGGTGGAGCTTAGGTTGAATACCCTACACCAGGTTCATTTTGAACTCAGTCACAGTGACCCACTTCCTTACTATACTATGCTAAAGTGCTTGGCCATCATGACTGTGGTGGAGCTTAGGTTGAATACCCTAAGTCAGGTTCTATTTGAACTCAGTCACAGTGACCCACTTCCTTACTTTTACCACGCTAATGTGCTTGGCCATCATGACTGTGGTGGAGCTTAGGCTGAGTACCCTAAGACTGGTTCATTTTGAACTCAGCCACCATGACCTACTTTCTTACTTTTACCATGCTAAAGTGCTTCGCCATCATGACTGTGGTGGAGCTTATGTTGAATATCCTAAGTCTGGTTCATTTTGAACTCAGTCACAGTGACCCGTTTTCTTACTTTGAACATGGTAAAGTGCTTGGCCATCATGACTGTGGTGGAGCTTAGTTTGAATACCCTAAATCAGGTTCATTTTGAACTCAGTCACAATGACTCATTTCCTTACATTTACCATGCTTAAGTGCTTGGCCATCATGACTGCGGTGGAGCTTAGGTTGAGTACCCTAAGTCTTGTTCATTTTGAACTCAGCTACAGTGACCCATTTCCTTACTTTTACCATGCTAATTGTTTGGCCATCATGACTGTGGTGGAGCTTAGGTTGAATATCGTAAGTCTGGTTCAATTTGAGTTCAGCTACAGTGACCCACTTTTTTACTTTTATCATACTATAGTGCTTGGCCATTATGAATGTGGTGGAGCTTAGGTTGAATACCCTAAGTCTGGTTCATTTAGAACTCAGTCGCAGTGACCCGTTTCCTTACTTTTACCATGCTAATGTGCTTGGCCATCATGACTGTTGTGGAACTTAGGTTGAATACCCTAAGTCTGGTTCATTTTGAACGCAGTCACAGTGACCCACTTCCTTACTTTTAACATGATAAAGTGCTTGACCATCATGAATGTGGTGGAGCTTAGGTTGAATACCCTAAATCAGGTTAATTTTAAACTCAGTCACAGTGACCCGTTTCCTTACTTTTAACATGCTAAAGTGCTTGGCCATCATGACTGTGGTGGAGCTTAGGTTGAATACCCTAAATCAGGTTAATTTTAAACTCAGTCACAGTGACCCGTTTCCTTACTTTTAACATGCTAAAGTGCTTGGCCATCATGACTGTGGTGGAGCTTAGGTTAAGTACCCTAAGTCTTGTTCATGTTGAACTCAGCCACAGTGACCCATTTCCTTACTTTTACCATGCTAATTGTTTGGCCATCATGACTGTGGTGGAGCTTAGGTTGAATATCGTAAGTCTGGTTCAATTTGAGTTCAGCCACAGTGACCCACTTTTTTACTTTTATCATACTATAGTGCTTGGCCATCATGACTGTGGTGGAGCTTAGATTGAATACCGCAAATCTGGTTCATTTTGAACTCAGTCACAGTGACCCGTTTCCTTACCTTTATCATGGCAATGTGCTTGACCATCATGACTGTGGTGGAGCTTAGGTTGAATACCCTTAATCAGGTTCATTTTGAACTTAGTCACAGTGACCCGTTTCCTTACTTTTAACATGCTAAAGGGTTAGGCCATTATGACTGTGGTGGAGCTTAGGTTGAACACCCTGTCTGGTTCAATTTGAACTCAACCACATTGACCCACTTTCTTACTTTTACCAAACTAAAGTGCTTGGCCATCCTGACTGTAGTGGAGCTTAGGTTGAATACCATAAGTTTGGTTAATTTTGAACTCAGTCACAGTGACCCGTTTCCTTACTTTTAACGTGCTGAAGTGCTTGGCCATCATGACTGTGGTGGAGCTTAGGTTGAATACCGTAAGTCTGGTTCAATTTGAACTCAGTCACAGTGACATGTCCCCTAACCTTATCATGGTAAAGTGCTTGGCCATCATGACTGTGGTGGAGCTTAGGTTGAATACCCTATGTCTGGTTCATTTAGAGCTTAGTCACAGTGACCCATTTCCTTACTTTTACCATGCTAAAGTGCTTGGCCATCATGGCTGTTGTGGAACTTGGGTTGAATACCCTAAGTCAGGTTCATTTTGAACTCGGACACAGTGACCCGTTTCCTTACTTTTACCATGCTAAATTGCTTGACCATCATGACTGTGGTGGAGCTTAGGTTGAATACCCTAATCTGGTTAATTTTGAACTCAGTCACAGCGACCCACTTCCTTACTTTTACCATGTTAAAATGCTTGGTCATCATGACTGTGGTGGAACTTAGGTTGAATACCCTAAGTCAGGTTCATTTTGAACGCAGTCACAGTGCCCCGTTTCCTTACTTTTAACATGCTAAAGTGCTTGGCCATCATGACTGTGGTGGAGCATAGTTTGGATACCCTAAGTCAGGTTCATTTTGAGCTCAGTCACAGTGACCCTTTTCCTTACTTCTACTATGCTAAAGTGCTTGGCCATCATGACTGTGGTGGAGCTTAGGTTGAGTACCCTAAGTCTGATTCATTTTAACCTTGAACAGAGTGACCCGTTTCCTTACTTTTACCATACTACCTGCTTGACCATCATGACTGTGGTGGAGCTTAGGTTGAATACCGTAAGTCTGGTTCATTTTGAATTCAGCCACAGTGACCCACTTTCTCACTTTTACCATACAGAAGTGCTTGACCATCATGACTGTGGTGCAGCTTAGGTTGAATACCGTAAGTCTGGTTCATTTTGAACTCAGTCACAGTGACATGTCCCCTTACCTTATCATGGTAAATTGCTTGGCCATCATGAATGTGGTGGAGCTTAGGTTGAATACCCTAAGTCTGGTTCATTTAGAACTCAGTCGCAGTGACCCATTTCCTTACTTTTACCATGCTAAAGTGCTTGGCCATCATGACTGTTGTAGAACTTAGGTTGAATACCCTAAGTCAGGTTCATTTTGAACTCGGTCACAGTGACCCGTTTCCTTACTTTTAACATGCTAAATTGCTTGGCCATCATGACTGTGGTGGAGCTTAGGTTGAATACCCTAAGTCTGGTTCATTTTGAACTCAGTCACAGTGACCCACTTCCTTACTTTTAACATGCTAAAGTGCTTGACCATCATGAATGTGGTGAAGCTTAGGTTGAATACCCTAAGTCAGGTTCATTTTAAATTCAGTCACAGTGACCTGTCTCCTTACTTTTAACATGCTAAAGTGCTTGGCCATCATGACTGTGGTGGAGCTTAGTTTGAATACCCTAAGTCAGGTTCATTTTGAACTTAGTCACAATGACCCATTTCCTTACTTTTACCATGCTTAAGTGCTTGGCCATCATGACTGTGGTGGAGCTTAGGTTGAGTACCCTAAGTCTTGTTCATTTTTAACTCAGTCACAGTGACCCATTTCCTTACTTTTACCATGCTAATTGTTTGGCCATCATGACTGTGGTGGAGCTTAGGTTGAATATCGTAAGTCTGGTTCAATTTGAGTTCAGCCACAGTGACCACTTTTTTACTTTTATCATACTATAGTGCTTGGCCATCATGACTGTGGTGGAGCTTAGGTTGAATACCGCAAGTCTGGTTCATTTTGAACTCAGTCACAGTGACCCGTTTCCTTACCTTTATCATGGCAATGTGCTTGACCATCATGACTGTGGTGGAGTTTAGGTTGAATACCCTTAATCAGGTTCATTTTGAACTTAGTCACAGTGACCCGTTTCCTTACTTTTAACATGCTAAAGGGTTAGGCCATTATGACTGTGGTGGAGCTTAGGTTGAATACCATAAGTCAGGTTCATTTTGAACTCAGTCACAGTGACCCACTTTCTTACTTTTTCCATGCTAAATGTGCTTGGCTAGCAGTAGTCGAGTGGTAGAGAGCGGTGGCAGACAATCTGTGCAGATCAAGTGGTGGTTATCTATTGGCGGAGCAGGATCTGGGGCCCCAAACTTTGGGCATCCAAATGTTAGGCTGCTAGTTTATGTCCTACATTGGGCCGTCAACTGTTAGGTTGGTTATCTGCCCAATGGGCAGCCAGGTAGGCTGGTTGAAGGCGAACTCTAGTGGAGAGTTGGTTTATTTAGCATTAAATGGTGGGCGCCAATAGAGAGGGGGGGGTGAGACGGAGGTAACAACTGTGTTTCAAGTAGTGTACCTGAGCGATCTGCTTGCAAGGGAGCAAAAGAGGTGGGGAGGAGACAAGAAAGTAGGAGCTGCGAGCCGGGCTTACGTATCTGAATCTTCGCTGTCCGTTCAGCTCTTATATGCACGGGCATGTCATGACCTGTGCTCCTAATTGGTGTGAGGTCACGTGTGCTGCGAGGGAAGTTGGAGATAAAACATTTGACGCCGGTGACTCACGAAGACAGAGGATATGCATTCTTCAATAGGTCCAATGATCCTGTCACGTGGCTGGCCGAGGTACAGGTTTAGTCATGTCTGGCTGATGCTGGCACTGCACGTGTTTTTCTTCAAAGAGGTTTTGTGGTGGTCACTTGGCAGGTCCTGGCGCTGGTTACATACTGCATATATGTAAATGCATATACACATATGCAGTAATGCAGACTGCTGCAGGGAAATTAAGAGCTGTAAAATACTGATGGAATACACCCCAGTTTTTTCAGTAACAGACTGTAACACGCCCAGCTCTAGTAATTTCTTGAAGTGGATGAGGAGGAAGGATTACTATGTCATGAAGTGGAGGAGATTAACTAGCTTTGGATGATAGGCCCAGCTGTGGAGGTGGTGTGTCTTGCTGCATTGCCTCTAAAATGAGCAAAGGAGGAATAGCAATTGCCCTTCATCCACATGGAGTTCACATACATGGGGCAACAAATGGTTGAAGGGTGGGTGCGTGCTTTAAATAGACCAGCCCCATTATAAGGGGAGAAAAGGACCTTTTGGTATATATGTACACATATGTATTATAATGGGGCAGCAAAGAAGAAAAAACAGTTAACAAATTCTTCCTTTATTGCAGTACACTGTATTTACAAATATGCTGCTACGAGCAACCTCTATCCCATGCATCAAAAACCTTAACACACGCTCAGCACATGGTTCCCTAAATCAAGTTAGAAAAATACTAACCAAGTTTTAACCGTTAAAACTATGAGAATGTGAGAAAAAAAGTGTCCATAACACCATTTCTAAGTTTCTTCAAGTTCCACCAATACACCTGCACAATCCTTCGGATGTAGAAAAACGACGGGTTTACCATGAGCTCCAATTCGGGGTTCGGGACTCAAACACCGAATTTTCTGGGCCTTGAGGTCATTCATAGCAGCTTTTATGTCATTTACTTCAATGCAGATGTGATGCATTCCTCCATTTTTATTTTTATCCAAGAAGTTCTGAAAGTCAAAGAAGTTAAATCTATTAAGGGCTAGAGAATAATATGAAACCTTGTACAGTATAACAGCTTTAACACAAGATACAAAATTGTTGGATACAGTGTAATAATTCTAATGGTTTATAACATTACGCATATTGAAAATCTATCAATACACTAAAGGCCCGTTCCCATTTATCAATTAACATATTAGTAGTTTGTACAGTTACTCAGATTATATTGCATTTAGCAGGAATGGTGTGGTGGAGAACAGGAATGATTTCAATGAGGTGCTAAGGTGGGAAGGGCGATGAAGGGGGTTTTGGATGGGTGTAATGTAAATATATGCTTTTATTTGGGTGTAAGGCAAATATATGCTTTGATTTGGGTGTATGGTAAATATATGCTTTGATTTGGCCATCCCCCATAAGGAGAAAGACAGAAAGAAAGAAAGAAGCTATGTCAACAAACCAATTCACTGTCCCAGATTTCTCTTGGAGGAGACCCACACACTCCCATATAGCTGGCAACAACCACTAGATTGATCCAAAAGTCACTTATGGTATAAACATGTTTATCTGAGTATGGCTTGGGCAGGGTAGTGTAAAATGAGGAGTTCAATGTCTTCAGAGTGATGATTGCACCTGGGACAGTATGTTTTTTTTTGGTCAGGCCTATTCTGAGTTGGTGTATTAGTGCTGGATGGTGACCTAAATGTAATTGTGTTAATATGACTCTTGCTTCTCTCGGGAAGGGATTTTTCTTTGCAGCCATCAGTAGGGGTTTGATGGAGTAGCATGTATGGAGGTGAGTCTAGGAGTGTTTTGTGATACGAGTGTAAATATGCTTTAGTATGTACATAAGAGGGAGGGAAGGGGGTGGATGGGAGTTGAGTATGTTGGGGATGGAATGGGTGGGAGTGTTTTTTATGGCTTTGTTTTTTGGCTACCTCCCTTGTAAGGGGGAAAAAGCCTTGGTATATGTATGTATGTACATGGTGTAGGTGGCAGGTTGTACATGTCTGACCAATATGTTGTTGTAATCTTTTGTTGTGTTCAGCTGGTTGTGGTTGTGCGATGAAATGTGATGGGTGAGTAGGGTTGAAATTTCTTGAATAGAACTGTCTACCAGTACCTATTATTTTCATGTGATGTTGTATGGGGGAGGCATGACTTGACTGGCTACCTCCCTTATACGAAGGATGAAGCCTTTTGAGATATAAATAGCTAGCTAGTTCTTTGGGAAGGATTTTGGTTTATGTGTTCAGATGTCCTCTTAGGCCCCTTTCACACTAGGCAACTAGTGACCGTCACTAGTTACCTAGTGTGAAAGTCTCAAGCAACCGCAGGCAACCAGTGACTGTCACCGAGTTGTAGAATCCTTTCTCATCATCTCATTAGTCGAGAGAATGGCATCAAAGGAGGAGGTGCTTCTGTTGGCTTTGCTGGTCAAGAAAAAGAGACGGTCGGTGACAGCAACTGCCAGTGACAGTCACTTGTTACTGGAGCAGGCAACAGCCATAGCCTGTTGTGCAACTGGGCAACTGCAGTGACATACTGTGAAAGGCTCAATTTAAAATAGGCAACTAGTGAGGGTCATTGTTATTATTTTCAATATTTTATTTTGTACATTTTGTAGACTGTCTATGTTTTCTTGACTGTTGGGAACCAAGTTATGAATCATAACTGAGTGTGGTTCTGAGGAACTACTTGTAGACTATGACTCATGTTTCCTTCTGCTGTCCCGAAATCCATGCAAGCTATTGTGGAATCATATGCGAGTGTGGTTCTGAAGAACTACTTGTTGACTTTGACTCATGTTTCCTTCTTCTGTCCCAAAATCCATGCATGCTATTGATCTAGTGCATGTATATAAGTACTGCAAAATTACATCTTTGATTTGGTTACCTCCCTTATGAGGGGGAAAGAGCCTGTAGGTATACATACGTGTATGTAATTATACTGGCAAAGGAAATTAAATCAATCAAAGTGATGATTCAGTATAATATGAACTCCCCTGCCAGGAGGTTGGGATGGTGCCCCTTACAGAGGACTTTGTAGTGTGGAATTTAATGAACCATGCCCTTGGTCCAACTTGCTAGCAGCAGGATTTGAACTGCCTTCACCTTTACCTCTGTCGCAACTAGCGACAATCCAGCCCACTTGGCCAACAAGTATCAATCAAGGTACGACAATCAAAATAATATACCCACCTGGATGGGACTATTGTCTCCAAGGGGATGAAGGAGCTCCAGCTTTGTGTTGTCCAGTTTGACAAACACCGTGTACACTCCATGCTCCGGCAGAGGAAGCACATCGCTTACTTCCGCCCCTAGAACGTCCCTTGAAAAAAGTAAAGAAAATACAACTGTATATAGGTACCACAGGTCTCTGTCCTTACAAAAGTGGATAGCTGAGTCATTAAAGCACATAACCACAGCCACCACCATCACATCATCATCATCCCATTTTCCACCAGACTGCTCGGGTCAAAAGCAGTGCATCATGGTACAGTAAACCCTTGATATAGTGGATCTCAATATACCAGATATCGGATATAACGGACAAACCCGATATAATAGATTTTCATCTGTTATAGCAAGGGATCCTTGGTTATAATAGATCTTCGGATAAAATGACAGACCCGTCTCCATATCATTAATTATATCGAGGGTTTACTGTAATTTCTAATCCTACTAATTTCTAATGCTGGCCAAACTTCAGGATATAACAGATCTGTCCAGTATTTCCATTGGATATAACAGATCTGTCCAGTATTTCCATTGGATATAACAGATCTGTCCAGTATTTCCATTGGATATAACAGATCTTCGGATATAACGACAGACCCCTGTCCCCATATTGTCTCTTAAATTGAGGATTTACTGAACTGGTATTCTACAGCAAAGCACAAAAGCCAATGAGATTGAGGAAGAGGAGAAGGAAAAGAACTTGCTTTGGGAGTATGCTGGCCAACTGGATTGGAGTGCTAGCATCTGGAAGTGAGAAGCTAGATGGATGGGGGGGTCAAGTGGCACTAAATTTATGATGGTAGTTTGTGTACATGGTCCTGAGCTCCAACAAAAGCATCACTGGTCTGCCAACTCAGAGAATGCATAATGATCTTTTTTCTGGGGGATGGGGGTGGTATTAACCCTTGTGTTGCCAAGGGGTTTTCCTTGGTTGATTAAAACTGCATGGCAGCAACTAAAATAAATCAAATAATAATAAAATGGAGCACAAGAGTTTATTGAGATCGGCTCAAGATTGTTTTAACCCAAGAAATACTGAACGTCTTGACTCTTTCATATACTTACATACATATACCAAAGGCTTTTTCCCCCTTATAAGGAAGGTATCCAAAACACAAAGGCATAAAAACCACTCCCACCCATTCCATCCCCAACATACTCCACTCCCCTCCACCCCCTTCCCTCCCTCTTATCTCAGATCCTCCTGGATGATGGGTCATCCCTGCATCTCGCCCACTGCCCTGGGTCAGAGGCAGTGTTGCTTAATAAAATCACATGGCAAAAGACAGGAAGAATATACAAAATATTACTACAAATTATTTAAGTGTTTCTCTAAAGTTGAAATTGTTGAGCATAAATCCAGCGGTGCATAGTTGCAGCTGTACCTGTCACCTCTGCCCTATGTGCTTGGACTGTCAAGAATTGGAAGAGAGTGCAGGATTTGAACCCACAACTAGGAAAATGCAAGACCAGCACACACACTAAACTGAATTATGAGCATATTCTGTCTGCTGCCAAGCAATCTTACTCAGATGTGGGGAGCCCCCAAACAGTGAAAAAACTAATTCTATTAATTCAATTAATACTTAGGATCTATCTGTCTTATCTCTAGAATACTACTAGGGGCTTACCTGTACAGGGCTGTGCTCTTTTCTAGATCTGGAGTAGCAATGGCTACATGATTGAGGCTCCCTAGTTTCCAAAGACCAGCTGGTATCTTGGCTCCATCCTGGCACAGAGCAGTTCCTGTGTGTACTTGCCGGAGGGCACGAGTCACGAGGAGAGCCTGAGAGCCCTTCTGTGCAACACTTTTACAGAGTCTAGTAAACATTTTCAATATCTGTGATAGACAGTCAAGCCTTATATTCAACTACACCTGAATATGGTTTGTACGTTATACAATAGGCAAATAATCAAGTATACAGTATCTATATTTCAGTGCAGTTTTTGACTATAGTGTGAGGGTCACTCAAGCCTCGACAACTGGGGCATTGTCCACAAGTTCCTTCTCTTCACTCCGTCTTTTGTCTTCGTTTTCGATTGCCTCGAGAAGTTGCCGTTCTTGCTCCTCTCGCATCGGCTTTAAATGCGTAAAATAACGGTAAACCCTGAAGCCACTTAGGTAAAATCCATACATCGTCAATCCCACACACGTCCACACAAAGCCACGATGGAATCTATCAGCCCATCGGCTTGGGAGAGGGCCCTTTTTCAGCATAACCTTTGTACTACCACTACAGTGTGGCTCATAAACTGAAATGTAATTTAGATACTTTTCTTAAACTTTAGTTGCAGCCAATTTATTAATGCATGAGTGAGTGAGAGAGAGAAAGAGAGAGAGAGAGAGAGAGAGAGATAAAGGAAGAGGAAAAGAAAGAGAGAGAGAAGCCAATCACTGAGAAAGGCCTTTAACTGCAAAACATTATATCTGTGCTGTCCTTTCAAAGTAGAATAGAAAGAATGCACTTCAAAAAGCACTTATATACTTCATATGATAAAATACAGCACAGCTACCCTTTCTTTACAAAAAGGATTGTGGAACCAAATAAAATAAAATTCTTGTGCAAAGACATTAAAACACACACATTATATATATATACACACACACACACACACACTTCAACGAATGGACGGCTTAGAAGACGTTCTGAAGAAAACTGAAGTCTGTGGATCCCAACGCAAAGAGAAGTGCCTAGTGTTTTTACAGGGTGGGGGGGAAATTGCTCGTGGAGTAGTGGGAAAGTAGGGAAAGAGGAAAAGGGGAGGGATTACTTAGGGAAATGGAAGGAAATGAGGAGGGAGTAGACTTGGCCCAGGCAGACAAGCGAAAGGTAAACAAAAGACCCCCCGATCAGCTGAGCGATGATGAAATGTCTAATAAAAATGTAAAGATTAGAAGTATAGAGAGGAGAAATACAGTAGAAAGTGACGAGAATATGTTCCAGGGATTTAAAGAGGGTGGGGGGGACACAACCCCCCCTGATAAGACTAGAGGAGAGAGTTGGTAAGGTGATCGAGGAATTGGAACGTAGGTTAGGTAATGTTGACTCCATTTTCCAGAGAATTGAAAGGTTGGAAGAACTAGAGAAGGCAAACAGAAACTTAACTGATGAAATAGAGGACCTAAAAAGACAGTTAAGAAATGTAAAGGAAGAGAATGAAAAAATTGAAGAATAGTAATGAAAACAGAGAGACAATAGCTAAAGAAGCTAAAAATTGGAGATCAACCCAAGAAGGGAATAAGGTTTCATTCACTGACATAGTCAAACAGCAATTGAAAGAACATAATGAAGACTCAGTTATTAAAGTGATGAGACAGAAAGAGAATATAGTAAGAGAATTAGCTGACAAAAAGAAATGTATAATTATATTAGGAATGGAAGAGAAACATAACCCAGATAGAACCGCAAGAATCAAGGAGGAAAATGAAAGAGTAAGCAGTTTATTAAAATTAGTCCAGGAAGATGAACCAGAAATTATAAAGGAAATTGAGGAAAAATTCAGACTCGGAAAATATAGTACAGATAAGACCAGACCAATTAAGATTAAATTCAGGTCACAAACAACGGCAGAGAAAATTCTATCCAAAACAGGGAAACTAGCAACAAATGATCAATATAAAAAGGTATGGATAAAAAGAGAAATGAATAAGGAGGAAAGAGAGGCAGAAAAGCAGAAAAGACTTGAAGCTAAGGCAAAAAACGAGGAAAGAACGGAGTCAGAGAAAGAGAGATTCTATTGGAGAGTAGTGAACATGAAAATAAAGCAGTTCGACATACAAAAGAAAAACATAAGGGAAACAGAGAACACAATGGAAGTGGCAGAAAACTAAGAGCGTCTTACACAAATATAGATGGATTAATAACAGGATTGAATGAACTGAATGATTATTTGAAGGAAAAAGAACCGGACATAATGGGAATTGTAGAAACAAAATTAAAAGGCCCACTACCTCCCAACAGTGTAGGACATGATGCATACAATTATTGGATTAGAAACAGAGAGAAAAAACAAGGGGGTGGAGTTATGTTCCTGACTAAGAAGGATATAAACGTGAAAGGTGTCATATATGGAAAGAATACAGTAGAGATGATTATGATAGAAGTGGAAGACCGAGATAAGAGCAGAAAATTTGTGATCAATTATGTGCCTCCGAAAACAGCCTCATGGGAGGAGAGTGAACATAAAAGTATGTTAGAGGACACAAAGATAGCATTAAATAAAATAATGGAAGACGGAGGAAGAATAGTTATGATGGGCGACTTTAATTGCAAGGAAATCTGCTGGGAAGAAATGACAGTAAAGAGTGGTGATGACTCATGGGGAAATGCTCTACTTGAGATGATTACTGACCATTCAATGACACAATGGATACAAGAGAACACTAGGTATAGAAATGAAGAACCATCGAGACTAGACTTAATAATTACATCTGAACCTAGAATAGTGGACAAGATTGAATATAAAACACCAATAGGTAAAAGTGACCACATATTGATTGAACTGGAACTTAATGAAGAAAAATATATGAAAAGAAATGAACAATATAGAAAAGGAAGAATGATGTATGAAAAAACAAACTTTGATAAAATAAGAGAATTCTTCCAACAAGAAAACTGGGAAGAAATATACAAAGAAGAAACATCAGTGGGAAGAAATATACAAAGAAGAAACATCAGTGGAAGAGAAATGGAATATTTTGACAAAAATTTACAAAAAAGGAGTGGAAAAGTATGTCCCAAGACAAAAACAAGAAAAAGAATATGTAAAATGCTGGTACAACAAAAGTTGTAGGGAGTTAAAAGACAAAAGAGACAAAGCCTGGACCAGATGGAAAAAATACAAAAGACCTGAAAAATGGAAAATATATACTGGTTATAGAAATGAATATGTACAAAAGTGCAGAGAGGAAAAAAGAAAATATGAAAAAGATGTTATAGAAAAGTGTAAAGATCAACCAAAATTATTTTACAGATTTGTAAACAATAAACTGAAAAACAAACAAGACTTGGAGAAATTAAGACAAGGAGTTGAATACACTGAGGAAATGGAAATGGCAGAAATTATGAACAAACATTTTAAATCAGTGTTTACAAGGGAAAATATACAACCTGAAGAGATTGAGTGGAAAGAAAAAGTCCCCCCTATGGAAGAAATAGAAGTAACAAAGAATGAAGTATTGTCACACTTGGGTAATCTTGATGTCAGAAAATCGCATGGGCCAGATGAAATAGCAAACTGGATTCTGAAAGAATGCAGGAAGGAACTGGCAGACAAAATACATAGCATAATAAGCAGTTCCTTAAAAGAAGGAAAAGTTCCAGAAGATTGGAAAAAAGCAAATATAGTACCTATATATAAAGGAGGAAATAAAGAAGAACCTACCAACTATAGACCAGTCTCTCTAACAAGTACAATAGCAAAAATTTGTGAAAGAATGATCAAAAGTAGATGGGTAAAATACTTGGAAAAAAAACAACGTACTAAATCCAAGGCAATTTGGATTCAGACAAGGACGATCATGCGTCACCAATTTAATATGTTTCTATTCAAGGCTAATAGATATAATACAAGAAAGAGATGGATGGGCTGATTGTGCATTTCTAGACCTAAAAAAAAGCTTTTGACAAAGTACCACATAAGAAGTTGCTTAAGAAATTAGAATATGAAGGAGGAATACAAGGTAAATTGCTAAATTGGATGGAAGACTTTTTGCAAGAAAGAAAAATGAGAGTAGTGATAAGAAACCAGCACTCAAAATGGAATGAAGTAATAAGCGGTGTCCCGCAGGGAACAGTTCTGGCCCCAATAATGTTTGCTATATATATTAATGATATGGATGAAGGAATTGAAAGCTATATGAGCTTCTTTGCAGATGATGCAAAACTACTGAAAAGAGTGAAAACTGAAGAAGATTGTGAATCACTACAGAGAGATCTAAATAAAGTACAGGAATGGAGTAGGAAGTGGGAGATGGAGTTCAATACAAAAAAGTGTAGTATAATGGAATTTGGAAAAAGCAAAAACAGAATAACAGGATCATATAGTTTGGGAGAAGAAGGAATAAAAAAAGTAGAAAATGAGAAGAACCTGGGAGTCATTGTTATGAATAATATGTCACCTGAGAAACATATAAATAAGATTTTTGGAGAAACTTATAATTTAATAAGAACAATCAAAGTGGCATTTACATACCTGGATGAAGAAATGGTGAGGAAAATCCTAATCACCCTGATAAGACCAAGATTGGAATATGCAGCAACGATATGGTCACCAAGTACAAAAAAATGTATAAAAAAACTTGAAAGAATACAAAGAGCAATTACAAAATTGGCACCAACACTCTCAAAACTATCATATGAAGAGAGACTACAAAAACTTAAACTACAGACACTAGAGCAAAGAAGAGAGAGAGGAGATTTGATAGCTATTTACAGAATCATGAAAGGCATAGAAATTACTGATAGAGAGAATCTGATAAAATGGGATGACAGAAATACAAGAGGACACGGAAAGAAAATAAAAAAAGACAGCTATAGAAGAGATTTGAAAAAGAACAGCTTTCCTCACAGAGTAATAGACAGTTGGAACAAGTTAGATGAGAAAGTGGTGTGTGCAAAAACAATACATGAATTTAAAAATAGTTTAGATAAAATGAGATATGAAGACGGGACCCCACGAGCATAACTCCCCTTCCCGTAAAATACAACTAGGTAAATACAATTCATCTGCTCCCATTATCCTTTTGATAATGTAAAGAAAAAGTAGCTGTAGTTTTTTATTATAAAGATTAACAACATATTCCGAATTCTTTAGTTTCAACACCAATAATTTTCAGGGCCACTCATTTCCAGGCCTGATCATGGAAGGACTAACCTGAAAAGAAATTGATTTAGTGGCGAGATTATTGACCAATGGAGTGCACTCCCTGAGAGTGTTGTGACCATGCCATCAATTGCCTTTCAAAACATGTTTTGTAGTTGAATAACATTCCTAACTCATGCTTTTCATATGTCCAAACCACCTCAAAAATCTTTGATCTACTCTATTTGACAGGTCTCTTACTAGTTACATTACCTCATCTCCAAACTTCTCACTTCATTATTGTAATAGCTATCATCTAAAAAAAAAAAAATAAAAAAAAAAATAAATACAGTATACATACATACATACATATACCATGGCTTTTTTCCCCTTACAAGGGAGGTAGCCATAAAAGGCATAAAATCATTCCCACCCATTCCATCCCTGAATACACTCCACACCCCTCCACCCTCCCTCTCATCTTAGCACCTCCTGGATGACGGGTCATCCCTGCACCTTGTCCACTGCCCTGGGTCAGAAGCAGTGTCGCAAGACACAGCACATCCATAGCAAGGCCACTTCATTAAATTGGCGACCTCCTCCTCCATCACCCCATGCATAAAAGGAGAAGACGGGGAGAAATCCCTTCCAGCTGCGTCAAAATTTGCTCACAAATAAATAAAATAAAATAAAATCACTCTTCATTTCTGCCTCCCTTCGTTTAAGTCTCTGCTCCATAATCATATACATAAAAAAAAGACTGATAATCTACTCAACTATAGACCAGTGTCATTCACATGAAAGGACAAGAAAATAATTAAATAATAATGGATAAATTGACTACAATGACCTGATATACGATTTCATCAGAAACAACAACAACTACCTGAGTTATGATACAATTTAAAGACAAGAAAAAAAGACAAATTAAACAACAGAAATTTGTGTGTGGACAACATACACATGCCTTGGACTTGTAAATGATATTTGGTAATAAAATATATATATATATATATATAATGCAGGGTTCTCATACACAAACACATTAAACAAGGAACATCTACCCCACCAAATGGGATGCTATAGCCGCAGACTGCAGCAACTAATGACTTGCCATCAAGGAAGCAGATGAGAGAGGTTCAATGGGAAGAGAGGAGAATGTAAACAGCAGAAGGTAACATTAGCGTTCACAAATACAGACGCTCCTCAACTTACGTTTTAGTTACGTTCCGAACAGCCGAACGTAAGTTGAAAATGAACGTAAGTTGTTACTGTACTATACATCTGTAAGTTCTATTACTGTATCTTATAAAACACCCCTAAATCATTAATTATACACATAACATTGTAAAATAATAACATTAATTTCAAATAAATTAAATTCAAGCAACATAAATTGAGATGGTGGAGGAGGAGGGGGAGGAGGAGGAGGGGGAGGAGGAGGAGGAGGCAAGGCATGTTCAGTTTGTCGCTTGTGTAATGTAAACAATGGACGCAGCGTCATGTGCAAGTATCGTTTGAACTACGGAGAGCACGCTAAACTAAAAAAATTCACTCAAAAACTTTTTTCTTTACAATTTTTTTTTACAGTCAGTTCAAACGTAAAATCGAAAAAACGTAAAACGAATGAACGTAAGTAGAGGAGCGTCTGTACAGGCATGGACTACATCTACAACAATTGCAAGTTATGATGCTGTTCCAGAATCTGGTTGTATAGCCAGAATCAGAACCCTTACATGTCTAAATGGCATCCCTGGGCAAAGTTCTCAGTGATGCTCCCCCACCCCACCCCCTTTCCCCCATCACCACTTCACCATTCCTTACTGCCTATAGTTGTTATTGGCTTGCAAAATAATTAAGCAGATTTTAAAAATCCTAATTATTGTCCCTGTTGCAGAAAGGTTAAAGGTAAAATATTTCATATTCTGTTCATTCTAATGCAAAATTCATATATTTCGGTAAAATACTCAGGGCTCCTTTGACTTTTTTTTTATTATAATTATTTTATCAGCCTTCTGGGTGGCATGTCCAGACTAGAATTGCCATCCCCCTAAATGTACTCCCCCAGGGTATATGCTCCCCCCCCCCCCAATAGAGGGCCCTAGTCAGAATGAGAAGCCAGGTATGATATTTAAAGAGTAGAAGACAGGACCCTAAAAGCAATGCTCCTTCTGTATACAGTACTACCTCTCATTAACAGACTAAAAGGGGGGTAACGGTGTCCATTGATGTGAGTAATCCGTTGATTTGGAGTGGTTTTTGGGTGGCATAGTGATTGCACAGCACTAAACAACAGCACCAAAAACACAGCTAATTAACGTCCATTAATGAGAGGTAGTACTGTACTGCAATTAGGTACATACAGCAGGTAATGCAACTCAGTTACAGATTGAACCTGGGTGTATACTCCACTGTCTTCTAAAACTGAAAGATGCCAACTCTCTCTGCTTACAACTGCTACTAACAAAAACACCTAACTCTTTATTGTACTTAGAGGTTGCAATTCATTATCTAGATCATTACCTAATTAGCATCATTCATCAAAACATTCTTCTGCACATCTGTCTTCTTTGGTCTACCTACCTAATTCAACATCATTTGTAAAATTGCCAAGACTGCTAGTAATGCCCATGTCAATGTCATTCATGTAGATATTAAATAAATAAACAACAGGACAGGACTCGCAATAATAGATTTAAACTGGACAAATTTAGATTTAAGAAGGAAATAGGCAAGAATTGGTTTACTAATAGGGTGGTCAAAGAATGGAATAGACTTAGTAACCATGTAATGAGCGCTGAAACTATCCGTTGTTTTAAGAAACGGCTACACAACTTTATGGATGGGGATAACAGGTGGTGATGGATATGGAGCTGCCTAGTGTAGGCCTTATGGCCTCTTGCAGTCTCCTTCATTCTTATGTTCTTATAATGCTGACTTATCTGTTTGGTCTCCCCAATAAGACTTTTCCCAAATGATGTTTTCCTATGTGTCAAGTCTTATACAAAGACTTAAACTACATCCACATGGCATCTAGCCCATGCCTCTCAGCCCTCTATGCTTTAGAGTAATGGTAGAGCATTTTGTGGGGGCTGGGTCAAGTATCGGGTTCAAGTTTGTACACGTGTTGTAGAGTCTGGCTCAGTGTTTCTCAAACAGGTTCCACGTTATTGTAATAATATAATATAGACATCATCCTATCTAACCTATTATTATGATCAAAATAAAATGAGAAAGATATGGTATATGTGTTTTTTGTTTTTGTTTTGTTTTTTTGAACAGGGGTTCCTTGAGACATGCAATTTATTTCAAAGGCTACGCAAGGGTAAAAGGTTGAGAAACGCTGGTCTGGCCCAATCAATAGAGCAAAATTAGAGCTCTGGTTTCTAAATAAAAGTAAATGAAATAGTTTCTCTAGAAACTCTATACAGGTTATTCTTGACCAACCCAGTGCCAGACAACATCACCCTCCTGACGGAAGATACCTGTGCTGGTAGAAGAGGTGGACCACTACAGCTTTGATGATGATCCTCATTGTATTCAAAAAACAAAGTACCCAATGTTGCTGCTAGTGTACCATGTGTTAATATAGCTTGTGTTGGTACCTTAAGTCCCTCCACCTCTCCCACCACCCCTCCACCAACCCCTGCCTGGGTTGTATCCTCTAGATTCTATGTAAACTAATAGTCTGAAGATTACAGCATCTTGATTACTGGGAGTGACTAACCCAATTAAGTAGTTACTACCTACCATGGAGAAAGGAGAGGTATTTAATTTTTTAATGTTTTAAGTTATTCCATCTATTATCGATGCAGATGAGATTAATCTCTACTAAGACAACCTAAGGGACAATGCGGCCTCTGTACCTCCGCATGGTGGCTTAATCCTGCTTGGTCAGGTTGTATGTATAGTGAGAAATGCATGTGAATTTTGTTTTGTATGTTGTAGTGACTGTGGTTGTGAATGAAGTCCGAAATTAGTGTAATAAGCATAATCATACTGATTAAGTGCTAGCGTATATATATATCTATATATATATATATATATATATATATATACGCTAGCACTTAATCAGTATGATTATATATATATATACATATATATATATATATATATATATATATATATATATATATATATATATATATATGAACATTTTTAGAAGCTCTGCCAAGGGATTCGAACCCTGACCTGTGCGTGTATAATCATGAAGCCAAGACGCTAGTGACTTCGTCATTATGCACGCACAGGTCAGGGTTCGAATCCCTTGGAAGTCTTAAAAATGTTCAATCTGTCTTAAGTGTATATATGTATATATATATATATATATATATAATATATATATATATATATATATATATATATGCAACAGTGATCTTCCGCACCTCTGATGTCCACCGTTATGGAGAAGGGTTGGACAGCCATGAAAGTACTTTTTGCACTTATTGGGGATTGAACCCAGGCCTTCCACGTTCCATGGCAGGAATGTTACCCACTACTCCACACAGGTTTCATAATGTATGTAGAAAACTATAGAGAGTTTAGTTCCAATCCTCACACCATGACATGGATAAATGCAACATCTGTGGGTTCTCTGTCAGGACACAATTACATATAATGATCATGATGCACAAATTCTTGAAATATCATATTTCAAGAATTTGTGCATTACAATCATAACGATTATATGTAATTGTGTCCTGACGGAGAACCCACAGATGTAGCATTCATCCATGTCATGGAACTCTGCTCTCTATTGTCTAGATTGATTTTGCCCAAATATTGATATACGAGAGGTGGGCATTGAAACATGAGAACCATCATACTTAATATGATGGTTCTCAGCCATTTCAATGCCCACCTCAGGTACATCAATATTTGGGCAAAATCAATCTAGAAACCTTGAAGAGTAGCCAGACAGGTTAAGTCAAATTTAAGAATACAATACAAAAATACAAAGTGACAGTCACAATGTGAATTACAGGATCATCATCATCTTATACTGTGTCTGTGATGACATATCTTGCTAAATGGTCTGATGCCGTGGATAAAAAATTTGGGAAGTTTAATTATATTATCAATACTTCGACACTTTTAATACTGAATTAACACCACTAGCCACTGGATATGACTGGTGTGAAGAACTAAAGAAATGTTAGTGAATGACACTGACTAAATTATTTGCGTTGATAAATCCATACATATCAAAGCTACATGGTCTTAGATAACCGCTAATAGAAAACATTTTCCAAGATCATCCTGATACTCTCTCGTCTCGAATATGGTAACTCAGTTCATGTTTATACGATACCACGTTACTATTCTAATCGTATGAATAATACAATATGTTGTAATAAACATGCAAACCGAAATGTTCAGCTGCCTTCTCGTATTGCCGTCTGCAGTCAGCTGTGATTGCAAAATAAATAGTTTGAACTATATATTTTCGAAGGTGTTAATTGTGAAAATCGTATAGAATTAAATCCTAATAATGATAAACAATTACTTCGTTACTAAAATGATCATTTACATTTTCATCCTAACATTTAAAGGCAACGAGCCTCTATCATTTACAGAATTTTCTATTCATTTGGAAGATCCTGGTATATTTATACATGCATATGTAAGAGGAATTACTATGTTTATTATTTATATTAATTAATGTCACACTAATTCTAATCACTAGGTTCTCATTTTGTTCACTTTGTCCGTGTACCTTGTTTGTGTTTACAAACTAGAGACCAGTAACCTGCGAGTGTTTTAGATATTTGCGTTTTAACAGAGGAAATATGTAGAAAATAAATTAAATTCTTATCAAGAAATAATTGCAAGTGAAATCATTGTAGAGGATGGACATATTAACTGTGTTGTTAAATTGAACTGTAACTCTGTGAAGAGAGTTATCTCGAGGTTGGTGTCATATACTAGGATAGGTCATCTGTGATCTTCCACTTGATAACTTTATTTTATATTAGTAGTCCTAAGCAGAATAAGAAAAAGTAAATCATCTTACGTTAACTGGGTGTCAAACACCATGCCTAATTGCATTTCGTATCAGGATGAGTGAATTAGCAGCTGTCAGAGTGAATGATAATTGCGGGAGCTTAGAATTATTTTTTCACAATTTTTAGCAATGTTCAAAGTAATTAAGAAAACATGAAAGAGTACCATGTCACTTGGGTTTGGTAAATTTAGACGAGGATAGCACTGTTTAAAATTATGATAGTAGTGTTGCTGTGTTAGCAGTTCCTTAAAACAAAATTCAAACATGACTCCAGAAAACGGGAAGAGAACTTTAAAAGTATGCACTCATGTGCACAAATATCTTTCCACTGCAGCAACTGACTCTGTTATTACTAAGGAAATGCACACATGTAATATATCCAGAGCTGGACGTGTTAATGCTGGACAGGTAGTGCATTACTGTCAATATAATATATATGTTACCAATAAATCTGTGGTGCATTACTGTCAATGTGTCACCAATTTCAATTTCCCTTAGACTGATTTTGATGGAAAAAAATTAAATGGAGAAGTATTTACTTCTTAAAAATATTTTCAATAAAATAATACCTAAACTTCAACATTAATATTTCCTATTCTAAAACAGAAAATAGTTAGAGCTGGAAACTTGCATTACTGTGTTACTAATGCACCACCTATCCGGCAGTAACACACCCAGCTCTGGATACATCAATACAAAATTAAGTATTGGCTTGGTAAATTTAAGTACATTAGCATTATATCTGTTTGTCTTGGCACAAATCAGTAAAAAAAAAAAAAAAATCTTTGCTAAAAGCAAAACATCATGTAAGTGTATCATTACCAAATAGAGCTACAATGCAAGCTTCAAGGTGCCATGTTTGTGTAGTCTGTCCAGTCCTGTGTAATCATATCATTCCCTGATGACCTCTGCAGATGCTAAATGCATACCCCATAAGAGAGTAGGGTAGGTTAGACTAGACCAATTTATTGATCCTGTTTGTTCCTCTTCCAAAACAAACAAAAGCAATCCTGGAGTCTCGAAGCTCCCCAACATCCAAGTTGTCAATATTATATCACTTTTAACAATGTTTTTGTTATTGATCTGTGCCAACGTTTGAGCCAAAAAAGCTTATATTGATGTATTTTGATTTACAAAAGTAATATTTAATTTTCCAGTGCAACAATTTAGCTGTGCACTTCTTTAGATTTACCTTGACACTCTCTAGTCGACTTACAATGTATCACTCTTACCAATACAAAACAATGCACCAGAAACTGGACTGACTGCTTATACACATCTAAACCCAGAGACAAGTGTCTCTGGGAATTAGTAAATCAGAACTGATTTGTCATAAAATGAAGCATAATTTAGTCTAATAGGAATGTTGTTTGATCATTTTTATGTAAAACATTTCAAAATAAAAATAAAAGTACAATTTGTCACGAAACTGAGAATCTTCTTGTGTTGTGCTGTGCTTTTAAAAGACATATTGTCAAAATAATTTAATAGGAGTGTTGTTTGATAATTTTTGTGCAAGACATTTCAGAAAGAAAACACCTGCAAATGGAGGTGGAGGGGTTCATGTATTTTGAAATTGGGTATCAAGGAGATAATTCTCCACATACTCCCAGAAATTAACCCAATAGAGAAATCATTCCCAAGACAAGCAAGAATTGCACTGAGATGCCTATGTTTAAGTCATCATTCTGCAACCAAGACAAAATTGGTTTTATGGCAGACTCTTGAGTGCCCTAGAAGGAACCACCACACAGAAAACACAGAACATATTATACTACGGCACGCTATTGTGCACTCATTGACTTCAGATACCTTCACAAAATATTTTTCTGAGTGATTTATAGTGTGAATTGTTGGATGGGTCCAATTTCTTGGGTGACCATGGTTTTCCATCAAGAGAGAACCAGGGCAGTGGATTGATAGGTACACACTAGGAAAACTGATCAACAGAGACTACTCTCCTCTTCTTCTTATTATTTTTACCATGTTAAAGTTGTTAAGAATGATTAAGTGTTGGCATAATATTAAATTTGGTGTATTTTCTATGACTTATTGGTATAATAATTATATATTTAAAAAAACAGATGGATGATAAACGGTATGCCCAGCTGCCTATGGAGAGCATAGTAACATGGGCAGAAGGTTGCGGCGTAGCTGACCTTCCTCATGAAACAGCCAAAGCCCTTGCAGCAGATGCCACCTATCGTTTACGAGAGCTTCTTCACGTAAGTTTGATTGATTCCTCCAATCTAATGGTGCTCTGTATAGATTTTCTTGAGGCTAATGTCAGATAGATTTATTGGCTGAGGGGCAAATGTGGATATCACTGGGTCATAAGGATGCATAGTTGCTTAAATCATGTATTTGGACCATGTGTGTGTATGCATTGTATATCACTATTTGTTTCATAACTAGTAAATTTTGAATCATACCTGAAAGTCATTTTATATTTAATGATTTATAGGTATGCAGTCAGTTCATGAGGCATTGTAAAAGAAGGAGACTCACTCCAGATGATGTTAATCGTGCCTTAAAATGGATGGATGTTGGCAGTGTCTTTGGGTATGTATTAACTCCTTCCATATGATAAAGCCTACATAGGCATCATGAGGCATGAGTGTGTAAATAAGGATACCAGCATTGAATGTCTTGATTACAGTGAGACCTCTCATTAACGGACGTTAATTAGCTGCGTTTGCGGTGTTTTCGCTGTGTTTTTGGTGTTTTGGAGTGGTTTTTGGGTGGCATAGTGATTGCATGTACTAAACAACAGCACCAAAAACACTGCAAACGCAGCTAATTAACGTCCGTTAATGAGAGGTCTCACAGTATATCTATTCTGTAGTTGTAGTTGAGTGACTCCCGTATTCTGTAAATGACTTGATCACATTTTCTGTGGTGATTAATATTCAGAGTGAAAGAGAATGAGTTATACAGCTGTAACTTTATATTTTAGAATGTAAGTTTTGTGATGCATCATCGAATCATTGTACATCAGGCAGCTGATGCTGCCTGTGAGAATTTGGCTTGTATTGAAGAGGTTAAAATGCTGGAATTCATTAGTTCAGTTGCTTATCTATTAGTTTTTTGTACTATGATTATATTAAATCTCAAAGATCGATCTAGGAATGCTGTAGTGAGAGCATGCCTTAAAGTTTTATTTAGTCTCCTATAATGCCACATGGGGAACACAGTGGCTGTATTCTTGTTTGCCAACACAGAGGGTGTTACCAAAAAAGTACTGCTTTCAAAAATTTCTTAACTCCTACACAGCTACTGAACCCGTGGGGGACTTGTTTGCCTTTGTGTGGAATATCCATCTTACAACTTGGTTGAGGTGCTGCAAACAGTACTTTTTAGCAATTTGGAATTCAAAGCCTAATGGTGAATTCATGCTTAATGCTGTTTGAGCTAGGCTATCTACATAGGTCACATGACTGAAATTGCTTGGGGTTGTTCAAACTGAATGTAATCTTGTATAATTGCATCCACTCTGAAAACTTCAGTAAATATAGCACAAGCAATTTGACAGCCATGTGGCTCGCATAGATAGCTTAGCTCACATAGCACCCAGTTTGAATTTGCCTTTATCCATGGTTCTTTTCTTACTGAGAATCTTCAGCTTCTCTGTCCCCCACAATATTTTGTCTCTATCATTGTTTTCAATCATTATTCTTCTGAACTTGGGTATATGTTTCCCCTTCTTATGAAGCCACATAACATTACATTTTCTGAGATCCCTCACCCCTTTTGCATATCCTTCCATGAAAATGAAAGGAGTAGACTAGTATAAAAAGTATATGAGGCAGGTGTGGAATGAAGAGAAACAAAAACTTCATGGAGGAAAAGTATGAAACGGTACACAAAAATTGTATTTTGTTGCTTATAACCAGTGTTTCCTCCTATGGTGACAATATCGTTCATAAGAGATGAGGTCATAGAAATGATTAAGGAGAGATTAAAGGATGGTGACAGGAAGGAAAAATAGTGAAAAGTAAAACTGATCATCATTGTTATTTGAATTAAGATAAGTCTCTAATCATTCAAGAATGTTGCATGATTGGTTTGTAAGGGTCTTACTGAAGTACTTAAAGTATTGATTGCATAAACAATTTGCAGTCAATATCCAATACATGAAATATATCCTCATTAATTTTGGTCAATATTTTGCATGGGGAAGAACAATTTTCATTATTTCATCTTTGTTAAAGTAATAAAGATGTCATAGGTACTCCGGAAGTGAACCAGTGGAATGGCAATACATACCTGAAGTTGGAGTCCACATAACACATGATCCACCCGTCAATCTGGCCAGTACGGCTCTTAGTGGAGACATCTTTCACCAACCTGGGAGTGCCTTCGTTAGAGGTATGTATAAACTCAGCATTAAGTCTTTGTTATATTGTAATGAGAGAAGTATGAGGGGTGAGAGATAAAAGAGAAACAGGAGTAGAGAAAGAATGGGTATGTTTGTAGGAAGAAGTGCTAAAGAGCACATAGATGGTATGTGATGAGGAGAATGGGAAGGAGCAGAAGGAGAGGCAGTGAATAGTGGGATGAGGAAGTGAAGGTGATGGTGGTGAAGATGAAGAGATCATATGAAGATTTGTTGCAAAGTTGAATCATGGAAGCATACGAGAGGCAAATAAGAAAGAGAATAGAAGCAAAATGTAAGTTGAGGAAGACAAAGAGGAGAGAAGATATGAAGTTGGTAGGTGTTTGACAAAACTTTAAGAAGAATAAAAAGGTGAAAGTTAATGTGAGCTAAAGGAAGGTGATGAGATGTTCAAGAGATAAGATTAGTGGTTAGTTGGAAACAAGTTTAAAAGATGGGAGGTTTAATGAAGTGGAGTGCTTAGGTATAAGGGGTTACATGTAGCAGGGAATGGAGGAACAGGGGTCAGAGGTAAATTACAAAGTAAAGGAAGCAAGTAAATGTTTTTAGGAATGAAAATTGTCATGAGAAATAGGTATCTGGGGATGAATACAAAGTGAAGTCTATGAGGGAATGATTGTGCCCATAACTTGGAATTTGAAGGAGGCAGAAAAGAAGAACCTAAATGTATTTGAGGTGAAGTGTTTAAGAAGTATGGTGGGGGTTATGAGAGTGGGTAGGGTGAGAAATGTGTAGGTGAGGCAGAGAGCAAGGACGGAAATGTAACTGGTATGTAAGGTTGATCAGAGATGGTGTGGTCATATGGAAAGAATGCATGAAGAAAGAGTTATCAGAAAGAGTGTGAAAAGCAGAAGTGGATGGAGTAAACTTGAAGGGGAGACCAAGATTAAGGTGGATGTACATCACCTGGCATTAAAACAGTACCAGCACAAAATTGGCCCGGCAGCAGACTCCAATTGCCTCAGATGCAGCCTCCACGCTGAAGACATAATGTACACTATATTTAATTAAACTGCCTACATTGACCTCCTCCAGAATGCAACACAATATTTCTTCTTTGAGTAACTTATGGTCTGAACTGGTGGCTGTGTGCAGTTTCCTGAGGACTGTGGGTTGTCTGCATGAGTGAATCAGGACAATGGAATGATTAATTGAACCATGTTACCATGAAAGAATATTGATATGTTAATAACCTCAAATCAGAAAAAAAATACCAGTACATGTCTAGTCTTACTAATATTTTCATGGTTAAGTGTTGCCTAGCAGTATGTACTCTACTCATATGTATCAATTTCTCTTATTTTGACCAGGTGAATGGGTGCATGTCAGTGGACACTCTATGATAAAGGGAGAGGGAGGCTGTGAGAGTGTCCCCAGCCCTTTGGCCCTTGCACCAGAACTTCATCAGTATTATCAAACTTTAATGAAGGTTATTGTTGGACCATCCAATGATCTCTTTAAGGTATGGACCCAACATATGTCACTTTCATATGCCATTTTAGTATATGTATTTCTTGTAATTTATAAGATGCAGGGATGACCTGTCATCCAGCAGGTGCCAAGATAAGAGGGAAGGAAGAGGGTGGAAGGGAGTAGAGTGTGATAGGGATGGAATGAGTGGGAGTGGGTTTTATGCCTTTGTTTTTTGGCTACCTCCCTTGTAAGGGGGAAAAATCCTTTGGTATATGTATGTATGTAATTTATTTTGTTTTGGATGAGGGTACAAGGTTGGATGGGAGAGAAGCTGGAGGAAATGGAGAGTATTAAGTATTTGGGGTCACATGTGGCAGTGAATGGAGGAGTGGGTGTGGAGGTGGTTTGTAGAAGAAAGGACAAATGAATAGAGGAAGGAAGTGAATGGATGAAAAGATGATATAGCCCGAGGGGATTTTCTTCTAATCGGCTTTGTAAATACACTCCACTTCCCTCCACCTTCCCTCTTATTTTAGCACCTCCTAGATGACAGGTCATCCCAGCACCTTGTCCACTGCCCTGGGTCAGAGGCAGTGTTGCAAGTCACAGCACATCCACAGCAAGGCTGCAGCATTAAATCAGCGACCTCTCCGTCCCCCCATGCATAAAAGGAGAACATACATACATACATACATATACTAAGGCTTTTTCCCTCTTCCAAGGGAGGTAGCCAAAAAGGGAAAGGCATAAAAACTTCCCACCCATTTCATCCCTAAATACACTCCACACCCCTCCCACCCTCCCTCTCATCTGAGCACCTCCTGGATGAAGGAGAAGACGGGGAGAAATCCCTTCGGGCTGCGTCAAATTTTGCTCACACATACTACCTCACCCCCATCCCCCCACCCATTCCACCTCGTGCATCACAACATCATCCGTATACAACCATTCTCCATTCACCCGTCTTCTATCCTCTCCCGTCCTTCCTCAACCGACATTCCCCTCTTCCCCAAAGCCCCCTTCACCCCATCCATCCATCTCATCCTAGGACGTCCCCTCATGTTCACTCCCTCCACATCTCCCTTCCATACCTCTTTTACTAGTCTTTCTTCACTCATTCTTTCCATGTGTCCAAACCATCCTAATACTCTTTCATCAACCCTATCTCCCAACTCCCTTTCCACCCCTGTTCTCCTCCTCACCTCATTTCTCACTCTATCTAGCCCAGTAACCCCCATCATGCTTCTCAGACACCTCATCTCAAACACATTCAAACTCCTTCTCTCTTCCTCTCTTATTCATGTTTCTGCCCCATACAGTGCTGTTGGCACAATCACTCCTTCATACAGTCTCCTCTTAGCATCCATTCCCAAATGTCTATTCCTCATTACACTTTTTAATCCACCAAGGCATTTACTCACTTCTCTCAATCTACATTCTACCTCCACCTCCACTCCACCTTTTCCTGCCACATTTGCACCCAAGTATCTAAAACTATCCACTTCCTCCAGTCGCTCCCTTTAATGCTCACTTCCAGTCTACTGCCACTTTCACCCTTTGTACATATCATCACCTTACTTTTACCCACATTTATCTTCAACTT
Organism: Oratosquilla oratoria; assembly: GCF_046742065.1. Lineage (NCBI taxonomy): Eukaryota > Metazoa > Arthropoda > Malacostraca > Stomatopoda > Squillidae > Oratosquilla > Oratosquilla oratoria. The sequence continues at coordinate 56,274,590 of NC_134802.1, read as the reverse complement.
TCTTCTTTCACACACTCTCCCAAACTCTGTCACCAACTTCCTCAATCCCTCCTCCAATCCTGCCACAAGCGCAGTGTCATCCGCAAACAACAGTTGGTTCACCTCCCACTTTTCTCCATTTTCTTTAACCATCTCCAATCCCTGACCCACCACCCTTCCATTTACCTGTTACACCACCCCATCCATATACAAATTGAACAGCCAGGGCAATATAACGCATCCCTGACGAAGTCCCACCTTTACCTTGAACGACTCACTCTCTCCATTTCTAATCCTGACACATGCTCTACTGCTCTCGTAAAAACTCTTGACAGGTCCTAGAAGCTGACCCACCACCCTTGCATTTACCTCTCGCACCACCCCATCCATATACAAGTTGAACAGCCCTGACATCTTGACAGCTCCTAGAAGCTTTCCTCCTATCCTGTATATCCACAAAGCCTCCCACAGTGCCATCCTGTCTACCCTGTCGTAAGCCTTTTCCAGATCCATAAAAGCCAAAAAAACATCCTTCCCCTTTCCTATAGCTTTCTCACATATCTATCTTACCACAAAGATCTGATCTACACAACCTCTACTCGTCCTAAATCCACACTGTTCCTCACCAATTACTCCCTCTGTTCCTCTCCTAATCCTCTCAATCAAGATCCTCCCATAAGCCTTCCCAACTACACTTAACAAGCTAATCCCTCTGAAACTACTACACCCACACTTGTCCCCTTTTCCCTTGTAAAGTGGAACTATACAGGCACTCCTCCAGTCCTCCGGTACTCTACCCTCTCTCCAGCAAACATTAAATAACCTCACCAGCCAGTCCACCATCACTGTACCTCCTTTTTTTTAGACATTCTGCATGGCATCCATCCAGACCAGGTGCTGTACCTGCTTTCATCATCTTAACAACTGCCTTCACTTCATCCTTCCTTATTTCTCCTCCATTTTCCTCACTCATCACAGTCATTTTCTTAGCATTTCCCACTGCAACTATCTTTCCCTCCCTATCCTCCTTCACATTTAGCAACTCCCTAAAATATTCTGCCTATCTTCCCCTTACTGCCTTCTCTTCCATTATCATCTCTCCATCTGCACCTTTTACCTTTACTTCTCTACTTGATTCGCCTCCTCTTCCTCTCTTAATTTCTTTCCAAATCATCTTTTTATTACTTTCAAAATTTTCTGTCTTACTCTTACCCCATTTCACATCTGCTCTCCTCTTTGCCTCTTTTACCTTGTGCTTTACTTCTCTTTTCTTTTCTTTGTACCTCTCATATGACTCCCTCATCCTATTTTGTAACCAATCTGTGAAAGCTCGCTTCTTCTCTTCTACAACCTTCTTTGTTTCCTCATCCTACCATTCACTACCCTTCCTTCTATTTCCTCCTGTCCTTCTTGTTCCACACACCATCTTTGCACATTTTGTGACTCCCTCCTTGAACCATCCCCATTCCTCCTCCACTCCTAGCTCTACTCTATCCTTCAATCCCTCCCACTCCTCCTTCAGCTTCTTCTTGTACTCCTTCTCCTTTTCCTTTTCATTTAAAGAGTTCACTCTAAGCACCTCCCTACCTTTTGTCCTTTTTCTCTTTCTCCATCTATCCTCCACTCTCAACTTACCTTCCACCAAAAAATGATCTGATATTCCCCCACCCTCTCCCCTTAGCACATGTACATCAATAACTCTTTATATTATTATTAACTCCTTTATATTGTTATTAACTCCTTTATATTATTATTAACTCCTAAACTCATTATATTATTATTGTTAATATTATTATTATTATCATCATTATGTTTAATGATATATCTATATTATTTTTAACTCCTTAACTCATTATATTATTATTGTTAATTTAAGAACAAACTTGATCTTGCGAGATACAAAAACAGGTCATCATGAGCATAGCTCCCCTTCCCGTATAATACAACTAGGTAAATGCAACTAGGTAAATACACCCATCTAAGAAAAAATATCCATTGTCCCTCTCATTTTAGTTCCTTGTGGATGAAGTGGCCGAGCTGTAGATATGTCTTCTGTCCATCTTCTAAACATGTTAATGTGGAACTGTAAGGATATGATGCTTAATCTCTGGACTAGGTTCAAGATCTCTTGTAATTTTGTATTTCTTCCATCTTTTCACACAAGAGCTTACAACAGGCAACTGCTCCTCTCTCCTTAATACTGTGAGCTTTTACAACATGATAATTATCCAACATTTCTTCCCAGAGGGACCAGTAAAAGGGCCTGAAGATTATTACAAGCTGCTCTTGGGGCTGCAAGTTTCCAGTGAACGAAACTCAAGGCAACAATTTTTGTTGTCTTTGTACAAACTTGTTTCTACTTTCAGTTTCCCAGACGTGTTTTCTCTTCCAGTTAATATATTTTCTCATATATTTTATATTTCTTGTCCAGGTTATGCAAGATGATCTAGCTTGCAACCCATCTCTGGGTCCTTTAGTGGGTGCCCTCGTTGGTGGGATCCAGCGTGGAGTCCAACGAGCACGTCAGAAACCTTTCATCTTGAGACGTCTTCTGCTTGTTATTCGAGCTCTACTCAGAAATCCAAATATTCACCTTGGACCCCAGAAATATGTAAGCTGCTCAATGGTTTAGTGGTAGATAGTATGTAGGAAATATTGCATTGTTGTGATGGATTTATGGGATTCAGAGTTCTTATATGGAATTTTGCTGAAATTTTTTAATTTGTTGGTCCATAAGGAGGGTTTTAGTTTCCTTATCATAGATGTATGGTTGTTATTTTGATACAGTGTGCTTCTTGAGGCTTAATTTTTTCACTGTACTGTTTTTACTTGTATTTTTGATCTGGAGAACCAGACTGGATAGATAATTGTGACTCGTGTGAACATAAATGATTCAGGAGCTTAATTAAAAAATATTATTTTAACCTAGTGTCAACAAATGTCTGCTTTATACACTTAGGTCTCTTAATTCAACACTCACCAACCCCCACTTGTGCAGACATTTGGGCCCAGAACATAAACCCACTTTGGAAATTGGCCGAGGACATAAAACACCACTAATTCCTGAAGTGGGTTTATGCCCTGGGCACAAACATCAGCACAAGTGGCGGTTGGTGAGTGTTGGATTAAGAGATGTGGGTGTACAATGTTCTGGGCACAATCACCCCTTTATACAATCTTCTCTTTGCATTCAACCATGGATACCTATCCCTCACGATACTTTTCATTCCCCCCAGACATTTACTTGTTTCCCTTACTCAATAATTTACCTTCACCCCAACTCCTACATTCCTTGCAGTGAGTTGGAGGTAAATTTTAAAGGATAGAGGCTGGAGGAAGTGAAAAAGTTTTGTGTTTCTGTCTTGGTATGGTTAGTGTGGGATTGTGTAATAGGAGGTGTTCTGTGTCCTCTATGTAATGGAGGGATCTCGGGTAGTTAGTTTTTATGGTGCTGGATGGTAACCTAAATGTAGTTATGCAAATGAGTTCTTGCTTCTATTCTACAGATTCATGACATGATGAACGCATTGATATATTGCATCGTGACTGAAAGGAAGTCAGCAAGTGACACACAGATGATACGTAGTCTTGCTTCTTGTATATTACTTCAGGTGAGTACAAGTGCTTTTTATTTTTATTCATTCAATTGGCTCATTGATATTTAATGAGTTAGGTTTTGATTGATTAATTTGTTTACTTATATACTTATCTTTATTTATTAATTTTTATCATTATTTTACTTATTCATTTTTACGTTACTATCATTGGGGATGGGAGCTCGCTGGGTGAGCTGGTTAGGGTGTCACTACTAGCAACGAAGATCGAGGGAATGGCGGTTCGAATCCTGCCACTGGCGAAGTTGAACCAAGGGCATGGTTCATTGAATTCCACGCTACAAAGTCCTCTGTGAGGGGTACCACCCTAGCCTTCCAATAGGAGGGAGTTTGTGACATTAAACCATATCATCATCATTGGGGACGGAGAGTGGGGGGTTGCATATTAAAAAAGCTTTGCTGTGGATGTGCTGTGTCTTGCTGCATTGCTTCTGACCCAGGGTGATGATCAAGATGTGGGGATGAACCTGTCTTCCAGGAGGAGTCAAGAGGGAGGGAGGGGTGGAATGGGTGAGAGTGGAATTATCCCTTTTTGACTTGTAAGGGGGAAAAAACCCTTGGTATATGTATGTACATTGCTATCAACATAATCTTTAGGTTTGGTATTTATTCATGGAGAAAAATGGAAGGTAAGTCAGTTGTTGTTTGCTGACAACACTGCACTTGTGGCAGGGTCAGAGGGGGGATTAACCACTTCGGTACGATGACGCCTATGTAGACGTCACGAGGTGTGAGTGGGTACACAAGGATGCCAGTGTCGGTGTCTTGATTATATATTTTTTTTGTAGTTGTACAAGAGTTAGCCCTGGATTGTCTGAACTGGTTTAACCTCTTCACTCCAGGGCACATCACACATCTGGCAGCATTAGCTGCCCGACATGCGATGTTGCGTCATAATAATCGCATTATAAAAAATAAAGTCAGTGCTCAATCGTTCGTTCTCTTTCACCCGTGTATTTTGATAACCATAGAAAACTGATGAAGCCAGTTTAGAGAGAATGAAATTTACGTAGGTACGACTACAATAAATATAATCAAGATGGCGACGTCGGCAACATCGAGTACCCATTTGCTCCTCATACCGCCTACGTAGGCGTCACTGTATGGAAGTGGTTAATCAAGTTTTCTGTGTTTATCATTACTCACAGTAAAAGAGAACAAGTAATACAGCAGTGACTTTATATTTTATAATGTGAGTAGTGTGATGCATCATACATATGGCAGCCGAAGCTGCACACAAGAATTTGACTTGTACTGAAGTGGTTAAGGGAATTAGTGACAGACTTTGGGAAAGTATGCAACAGGAGAAAGTTGAAGGTACATACATACATATACCAAGGCTTTTTCCCCCTTCCAAGGGAGGTAGCCAAAAAGGGAAAGGCATAAAAACACTCCCACCCATTTCATCCCTAAATACACTCCACACCCCTCCCGCCCTTCCTCTCATCTGAGCACCTCCTGGATGACGGGTCATCCCTGCACCCTGCCCACCGCCCTGGGTCAGAAGCAGTGTCGCAAGACACAGTACATCCACAGCAAGGCCGCTTCATTTAATCGGCGACCCCCCCTCTCCGTCCCCCTTTGCATATAAGGCGAGGACGGGGAGAAATCCCTTCGGGCTGCGTCAAAATTTACTCACACATACTACCCCACCCCCCACCCCCCCGCCCATTCCTCCTCATGCAGTCACAACATCATCCATATACAACCATTCTCCACTCACCTCTGTCTTCCGTCCTCTCCCTTTCTTCCTCAACAGACATTCCCCTCTTCCCCAAAGCCCCCTTCACCCCATCCATCCACCTCATCCTAGGACATCCCCTCATGTTCACTCCCTCCACATCTGCCTTCCATACCTCTTTTACTAGTTTTTCTTCACTCATTCTTTCCATGTGTCCAAACCATCCTAATATTCTTTCATCAACCCTATCTCCCTGCTCCTTTTTCACCCCTGTTCTCCTCCTCACCTCCTCATTTCTCACTCTATCCAGCCTAGTAACCCCCACCATACTTCTCAGACACCTCATCTCAAACACATTCAAACTCCTTCTCTCTTCTTCTCTTATGTTCCACGTTTCTGCCCCATACAGTGCTGTTGGCACAATCACTCCTTCATAAAGTTGAAGGTAAATGTATGTAAAAATAAGGGGTGGTTGAATATGTTTTTATTATTATTTTCTTATGTGAGTATGTGCATTGTGTCAGCCACTCTCCATATAAGGAGGACAGGACCTTTGATGTAAACTGACTTTTGTCTCCATTTTGGATTTCTGCGGTAGGTTGTAGCCCGTGACCCAAATAGCGGAACTGTTTGGGAGACTGCCGTGTCCACGTTGGGTGAGGTATTGGCAGGAGGGTCTTCTCGTCCTTGGGGCCAACACGTAGGAGCTTTGGCAGGTCTCCTGACTCTCGGGGCTTCGGCTCTCCATCGAGCTGTAATACCCATTATTCGTAACTACCACACTCGTCTTGCCCATGCTCTTGGCCATCCTCCTACCAATCAGAAGGATGTCTTGGATATTCATACTGCATATGGACTTTTGTTGGTAAGTATACGTAAAACTTTTTTGAGGGGAGTTAATTTTAGTATTAAATGTTAACTGTTAAAGCCACATGTTGTATAAGGATAATTATGATTTAGTCAGCTAAAGTCTTTGGCTATCTCCCTTGTAAGGGGGAAAAAGTTGTTGTTGTATTGCATGTATGAATTAGTTAACAGCATAAGATTTTACTGGTGAGTACAGTTTAGTCTTTAATTTTGTCAAGTAAATATAAATTGATATCGCCCATTTTAATGTTAAGAAGACTAATAGAAACTGGAATTGCCGCTGAAACCATAACACCAGACCAAAAGCTATAACTATGAAACAGTTTTCATTGCCACAATACTGAATGTAATTCTCCATATTCTTGTGAAATATTAGATGTACGACACAGTACCATGGCTCATTATATGAATTTATATGGCTAAAACATACAGTTTTATTTACCTGTGGAGTATATCCTAGTCTGGGTGCCTGCTTGTGGTTGTCCTACAAAATCAGAGCTACCTATTTTCCAAACCTGTCAAACCCACTCACCTTCATCAGGTGGTGCCACTTGGGTCTCCAAACTGGACCCAAGGTCTCCATTCATCAGCTTCAGCTGTATTTCATACACCTTTTAACACATTGAGAGATGGAAATGCAGTTGCCCCCATCTTCCTGGTATTTTCACCAGTGACATAGAAATATGTGGGAGTTGCTCATTGCCCTTGCTTAGCTAAGATTCATTCTGGAGCCAAATATGATACAAACAACCTTCAATAGTTTGGCCTTAGTGATTTTCAGCTTGGTGTGAATGAAAATTCTTCTTTATATTTTGACAAGACTGCTTGTACAGTTTTTATGTAATTTTGTTGGATGGATTATTGATTTTTTTATTTATTCTTTATTTTCAGGCTGGTATGGTAAACATAATGGCAACACTTCTACGAAACTTACCTGATGTCATAGAAATATCGTTTGAGAGAAAAATAGATATTGAATCCACTAAGGGAACAATAAGAAAACCTCGTAGTTCAAAAGATAGGTTTGCCAAGAGAGTTTGTGAAATCTACAGCCTTGGGGCAGAAATGTTTGGTGATATGTTTGTCCTTCAGGTTCCCAGAGTTTACCTCTGTCGACAGTTGGAACAACCAGAGTTCCTCCAGTCTTCTGTGTATAGAGATGCAGCCGTCACAGGGGAAACTTTATTGGCGCAGCTGATGAATCCCAAAAATAACAAACAAATTAAAGGTCAGAGAAAGTCATCTATGTGGTCATCAGTGCGATCCAGCAGAGTTTCTCATCCATCTCAAGTTTTTGAAAATTATAAACCCATCCAACCACGTGTCACCCAACAGCCCATCCAGATAAATGTACGAGGGTTTCCGACACGAACTCTCGAGCAACTGAACAGGAGCAAAACCTTATTGCCCACTGTTATACCACATCCTCACCGACCCCTCCTAGTCGGCATAGCAAGATCCCATCCGAGGACGGGCCGCATGCCCCACGCCACTTACACATGGCCGTTGAAGCCCAAATTGCAACCAGGTTATACCTTGCAATACCTCATACTCTGAGTATAAGTAGGGACATCAGCAGTGTGTCAAGAATCTGAAATACGTTTTGAAACCTACAGAAAGAATCATTGGTTATGAATCATGATTCTGTTTCAGATACTCAAAAGTACAACAAGGGTTATTGATCATAAGTAAGGATTTTGTGTCATATGGATTACGCAACAGTGTAAGGTGGGAAAAAAAATCACGTGGTGTTGCATATGGGACATTATCAAAAAGGAAAGGTACAAGTGTTTGTCTCTAGTGAATGTTTGATCTGTATACTGAACTGTATTTTGAATCTGTATACTGTTAAGGTGAATGCTAGAGAAGTACTTTGTGATATGAATTGCCTGTTCTACAAAGACATGGGTTTATGGAAATTATATGAAGTTACGTATTTCAGAGTTTTAATATCCTTGCAATGAGTAAATTAGGGGGGTTAAGTTTTGGTGAATTTAGCAGCCAAGTGGACTTGAGCACTGGTGTTTGAAGTGAGAAGGTAGACAGATGGTGGTTCGAGTCCTGTTAAGAGACCAAATGCAGAGCAGCAGTAAGGCAGACAAAGGTATACAATGCTGTCACCTCACAGCTTGGATAAGGGATGAAGAGTTGGGAAAATATACAATATACACCTGTTAGAGTTATAAACCTCCCCAGGCAATGATTTACCCCAGTTGTCGGCTGTAGAGTTGACGTATGCTGTTAAGTTGTAAAAACCTTTCTTTCACGGGATATATCGTACCAAAAAACCTCTTCCTACTTATAAGTGAGGTGGTCAGTCAAGGCATGACTGAATATTTTATTAATTTTTAAAATTATTCATACATACATACATATACCAAGGGCTTTTTCCCCCTTACAAGGGAGGTAGCCAAAGTCAAAAGGTATAAATCCACTCCCACCCATTTCATCCCCGCATACTCCACTCCCATTCACCACCACTCCCTCCCTCTTTTCTTGGCTCCTCCTGGATAATGGGTAGTCCCTGCATCTTGCCCACTGCCCTAGTTTAGGAGCAATGTGAATTATGCACTTAAATATTCAGTTATGCTTTACTAAGTTTCATCTTCCTTAATTTTCTATCTTATCTATCTATATACCAAGAGTTTTTTTCCCCCTTATAAGGGAGGTAGCCAAGTCAAAGGTATGTGCCTACTCCCACCCAGTCCACTCCTCACCATCACCCTTTCCTCCCTGTCATCTTAGCTCCTCATGGATGATGGGTCATACCTGTATCCCGCCCACTGCCCTGGGTCAGTAGGCAATGCAGGAAGACACAATACATCCACAGCAAGGCCAAATCACTTAATCAGTGACTCCCTCCCCCTTATTTGTTCCCTCATGCAGAAAGAGAGAAATCCATTTGGGCTGTGTCAAAATATAATTCGAACATAAACACTCCCTACCACCCCATCCCTTGCCCCTTCTTTCCATACATAACAGTATCATCTATACACAGCCACTCTCCATGCTCCTAGATTTTATAAGGGATAAGTACAAAACTTACAACACCATTAAGTAGAAAACCCACTTCCCAGATCTCTCAAGGAAGAAACTTTGGACAGTTGTTGTTGTTGTTCCCTAGACTGTCTGTCCGAGCAGTCCCGTCTCCCCAAGGAATGCCACAACCGAAACTGGGTTTTCCCACAAATCCTTTATAGAGTGTATGTTGTGTTGTTTGTGTGCATGAATGTGTATAATGCAGTCTTCCATTATGTGTTGTATGGTATGGGGTGAAGTGTTACATCCTGGGCAGCTGTTCACTTTGGACAGTTGTCTGCATTGCTTTGATGTAGGTTTGTTTCTGTATCACCGACTGAAAGAAGTAGGATGGGAGCAGCTGTTAGCTGTCAGCTCTCCATGTGTGACAAGATGAAAGAAGTACAGCTGAAGGTGATGGAGAGAGATTTTGGGCCCATTCAGGAGACGGAAGTCCTACAGGTCAGCACTGTAGGACTTCATGGATGGGTTTTGAAAATGGGAAGTTGTGCCAATAAACCTTGCAGGACCACCTATTATTGGTTCCTCATAAGGGTTTAAATGTTTTAGTAAAATTATGGTTTCACATTATTCATTATTGACTTGAGTATAGGACAGTGACGGATGAATGATTAATCTCTTCCATATGGAGGGATACCCTACTGCTTTACTCCACCTGATGCCAACAATCTTATTCCATTATATGATATTGTGATGGTTTGAGCATATGGAAAAAGTGACTAACAAAATAAGTGTGGAAGGCAGAGGTGTACAGGGGAAGACCAAGAATGGAATGGGGCCTTGAGTAAAAGGGGGAATGTCTGTTGAGTAGAGAAGGGAGAAGGCAAGAAGTGTGGGTGGAATGTTGTTGTGAATGGATGATTGACTGATATGACCCAAAGGGATGTCTTCTTGTCTGTTTTGATTACACACAAATGGGTGAGTAGGAAAGGTTGCCATGTAATGAAGCAGTAGGGGTAAATCAGCTTCAGTTGTTGAGCTCTCTTCAAAATCCATCAACACCCTCACCAACACAAGACAACAGTCCAAAGTTTCTACCCAAAGAGATCTATGGGAAGATCCAAGGAATGTTTTGAACTCCTGTGGGACTGCAGGATCCCAGTCAGTGAAACTCAAAGCAATAGTTATATTACATAACACCCTGTTTGAATTTTACTGTTAATAGATACCTTTTGAAAGAGTTACAGTGGGGGAAATCTATTAAGCCTTGCTTTACCATTACCCACGGTTTTCTACTGTAAATGTTATCATATTGCACTAATCTTACTTAGGCATTGCCTTGCCATTTTTGTTTTACTGTCAGTAAATTGCAGAGTGCAATATACGAGTTTTAGTAACCTCATTGGCACCCCACGGGTGTCTGATGGGCGTAATTGTTTCAAGCGCGTGCCATCTGGCTCGACTCAAGACACTGGTACGGTATCGGTCTTACTATTGCCAAGTACAGACCACGTTTGACAACCATGGGCGCAGCCGAGAAACGCCCGAGCTTTCCCAGAGTAGCTTTAGCTTTTGCTCTCTGGTCTGATCTTTATCTGGAACGTGTAGGTTGAGTGTGGTGGTGATGGTAGGGGAGGGGGCTGTATCCTAATAAGGGAACAGAGTGGAGACGTTGGAAGGCTTATGTCCCGTGTATGTGGTCGGGCTGTGCATTTCAGGGGGTTTGGGTCAGGTTAGGGTGAACTACATTAGATATAAGATTATTATTTTTTTATCAAGGGCAATAAAATCGCCCGGCGTCACTGAAATCGAGGAAGTTCTGGAAATTGTATTATTTGTTGGCTCCTTCAACACGCTGTCAAACTTTATAAACATTCATGCTACAACCAGGTAATTTTATGCAGTTGAGGAGTTATTCTATTCCAGCCTGTTACCATCGATCAATTTTAGACAGCCCCTCCCCCAACCCCCCACACTGGGCTTCCGCGCGCTTCACCAGCGACGACCGTTGAGATTTCGGTTACAATATTTGATTTTTCAAATGTCAAATTATCTTTCCGTCGTATGTAGCAAAGCTGAATGACGAACTAAGAGATTGTAAATATATATGAATGTTAGACATACTGTTGAGAAGTCTAGATTTCTGTAAGCGAAGTAGTTTTCTAATTATTCAAATGTAGGTTACAAGTAGGATGTGGGAGGGAAAATAGCTCAGTTTGAAAACACCTATAGAGGGCAACAGACTTCTGGCCGACGACTGGGAGGGAGAGGGAGTGAGGAGGTGGGGATGGTGTGGAATATTCGTCACTATCATCGACACAGCCTTTTTGTGAGGTCTTTTTCACTTCTTCGGGTTTATCTTTTTCGAGTCGAAAGGGAAAGAAAAATGTCAGCATCTGATTTACCAAGAGGTAGAGTAGGCTATTGGCCTGGGGCCCATGGGTAGCTGGGGGTTCCACTGAAACTAATTTATCACCCAAGAAAGGTAAGAAAATGAAATAATAACACTCGCAATATCATATATACATATATATATATCCTATCCAAAAGTTGACACTTTGACGTGGTGGATAGGCTTGTGAATCTTAATAATTACAAAAACTATGTCGATAGAGAGGAAATCTCTGCAGGGTCACCCATATCGAACAGGTTTTGTAAGAAAGGTCAGACAAAGAGCAGCTCACACACACAGTCGCAGAACCTACTGCTAAAGGAGTACAGCAAAGCGATACAATTTTACCCAAATTATTTACAGCTTGCTTGGAAGAGATTTTCAGAAGGTTGAGTTGGGAAGAGAAAGGTTTGAGGATTAATGGCGAATATTTGAACCACCTAAGATTTGTGGATGACATTATTCTTATTTCAGAAAGAACAGAAGACTTGCAAGATATGCTGAGCAATCTAAACAAGGAAAGTCTCAAAGTAGGTTTAACAATTAATAAGAGTATAACCAAAGTAATGTTCAACACGAAAATTCAAAGTAAAGAGTTCATAATCGATGGTGAGACTCTTGAAGAAGTTAAAGACTATAATTATTTAGGCCAGATGGTGAAAGTTATTAAATATCATGACAATGAAATAAAAAGACGCATTACAATTGGTTGGAAAGTGGTTCTGATTGAATTTTAGTTGTTTATATCTGTTATTGCTGAGCTGATATTCCGCTTTGATGCTTCTGATTGGCTAGCGAACCAGGCTGGGTCTACCGGACTATGATACTTACTCATTGGTCGGCTGTTGTGTGATGTCATCAGTCTCGCTCCGTCTTCCAGGGAGCAAAGGGCCTCTAAATCTGTGGTTTGTGTTTTTAAGACTGGGGGATGATTCTTTTGAGAAGAGAGCTTCAAGGATAGGCAGTCTTCTATGGTCTTGAGAATTAATGCCAGCTCTTCTGTGTTTTCTAATAGAGTGTCTCTGTTTAAAATTCTTTTGTGAGCTGAATGGTGGTGACTTTTGGAAGCTCCCGAGGAGAGGTGGTATGACAACCGGGGTGAAAGCTTCATTGCTGTAATGCCAAAATAGGTTGAGAAAAAGAGGAAGAAAAATGAGAAAAGAAGAAGAAAGAAAAAGAAGAAGAAAGAAGAAGAAGAAGAAGATGGGAGAAAAGAAGAAAAAGACAAAGGAGGAGTAGGAGAAAGAGAAGAAGGAGGAGGAGGAGGGGAAAGAGAAGGAGGAGGAGGAGAAAAAAAGAGGAAGAAGAAGAAGAAGACAAAGGAGGAAGAGGAGAAAGAGAAGGAGGAGAAAAAGAAGAAAAAGGGAGAAAAAGACAGGAGGAGAAGATGAAGAGAAGGGAGAAGTGCGTGGGGGGGGGAGTGTGCAGAAAAATAAATAAGAAAAAATAAAATAGAATAAGTCTAAATGATCTTTGATCTGTTTCGAACGGCGTCATATTTTTCGTCATTCTATTCTGAATGTTGCCGCCAGTCCATTTCAACCCCCTTCGTGGAACGCTTTCGAAAGGATAAAGCACAAGTATGCACATACAATGTATTGTAACCAAGACTGTGCTAACAATTATGCCCCATTTTTTCAGTGGCGGGTATGTAGTGGACTATAATGCAAATATTGTAACTGAATCAGGGCCCAGAAAACGGAACCCCACTACAGTAAGTGAGAAACTTAGATATACAAGAATATTCATCATTTCAATGAAACTGAACTATCCCTCTCATAGAATCGATAAACGTGAATCTCACATCAAGATGATGGGAATACAAATGAGACTTTTCTTTAATAATACATATATACCAAAAGGCATTTTCTCCCCAAATATTGGGGTTAGCCTAGTCAAAACGCACACTCAATGTTCCTTGTCGATGAAGTGTCATTATCGTTTCCTGCCACATTTCCTCCCACAATGCATCAGTGGCCCCACGCTCGAGCGACATGACGTCATCATAAGCTGAAGTTGACATCTTAGGCCCAGTTAATTATTGTAAGACTACTTTATCATAATCACCAATTGGGGGATCATACGCCTGGGGACGCATTGCTTCACTCACCCTCCGGCAAGCTCCCATGCAGGTATCCTTCGTCTCCTCTATCGAGGGTTGTCTCAGTATTGACGTTCACGAATTAAACTGGTAACCGGTCTAGACTGAGTCTCACAGTAGAATATCTGGTTTGATACGAAATCATTCCATGACTCTCCGAGGGTACTTAGTATCAGACATCGAAACAGTAAATCATAAATAACAGAGTTAAATTCATCTTGATCTGAACCAGCGATTCTCAACCTATGGTTCAATGAGACCTTGTGGGCCACCCACAGTGGTTCACAAAAAGGACCATGAATCAAAAAACTAGTTATAGTTTATTGATACACTAGGTTTCGTCCACTAGTGATGGGATTTCTAGGAGGCTGAAAACAGCAAACCATAAACACAGGGTACATAAGGAAAGAGGTCAAGAACCTCTGATCAACATAAACTGCTCTGGCTCTAGCTAAAGGATTTTTATTCGATTATGAAATAAATCCAAGCCAGCTGAAGGACCAGGCCTTGCGATGGAACGTGCTGTACCTCACTGCGCAGCCCACGGCCCGAGAGGTGTGGCTGGAGTCAGGGATGACCTTTTATCCACGAGGTGCTCAGATGGAGATGTTAAATGGGTTTTAATGGGAATGAAGATGTTGACTCGGCTACCCCCCCCCCCTTTATATGGTGGGAAAATGCCTTTGTTAAAGGATTGGACGTATTTCAGCCGGTAATCAGACAATTTGGTAAACAAGTTTTTTATTACTGTTATATAAATCTTAAGTATTCGCATTATATTGTAATTACGCTACTTATCTAATAACACGCATATAATAATAATAATAATAATTATAATAATATCAATAATACATAATAGTAACAATAATAGTAATAATAATAATGATAATGATGATAAACAATAATAATAATAATAATAAAAATTATGATAATAATAATAAAAATAATAATAGTAATAATAATGATAAATAATTATAACAATGACTAAGTATAATGATGCTATTAATAATAAAAATTATAATAATAATAACAATAATAATATAGATAATAATAATAATGGAATATTTCTGCTAATATTCATATATCACAGAATATTCTTCCTTCCTTGTTCATCTTTCTTTTCTTTTTTTTAGCTTTTTCTGTTCATCTGTTCTTCACGAGAAAAAAGCATCCACTCGAATCACATGTCTCTGTCTAAATTTCTAAATACTCCAAGACACACACGGCAAGATCTTCCACTCTTAAGTACGCGATTTGGGAATAAACCACTGTACCACGATATTCCACCCCCTCCACCCTATCCCCATCCCCCTTCTCTTGCTCATTCTACCTCGTCCTCCTCCTCCTTTCTTCCACCTCCTCCTCTTTCTATTCCCACTTTTATTTTCATACGATTTCTTAATAACATATTACATAGTGTAAAGTGTGTGTGTGTGTGTATTCACCTCGGATCTGCTGCAGCCTCTTTTCGAGACAGCCAGACACCACCCTACGGCAGTGAGCTCAGAGCTCATTATTAGCCGATCTCTGGGTAGGTCTGAGACCACTCACACTGGGTGTGTGTGTGTGTGTGTGTGTGTGTGTGTGTGTGTGTGTGTGTGTGTGTGTGTGTGTGTGCGCGCGCGCACGACCCCCAAAATTCTGTTCTGCCCACAGGTCAACATATATTTTTTTTTCAAAATGTAATCATCAAAACGATGGAGTCGCTATAAATATTCATATATGGAGTAAAAGACAACATTCGAATATATAACAAATTGTATCCACTAAATATGCAATTCTACTTTCTTTGTATAAAGTTTATAAAGAAAAGACTGAAAAATTGCTTAAAGAGAAACAGATATCCCTATCAATTCAATTCTACTTCATCTATACAGGATGATCAAATCTAATACAAATTGACAAGAAGTTACCAGATAATATATAAATATAGTCTATCTTCGGTTACAATTCTACGAAAGATCTTTGTTGTTCTCATACAGACAACAATACTACCACTGAAAAATTGCCTAAAGAGAAACAGATTTCTCTATTAATTCAATTCTACTTCATCTATACAGGATAACCAAATCTAATACAAATTGACAAGAACAGTTACCAGATAATATATAAATATAGTCTATCTTTGTTATTCTCATACAGACGACAATACTAAATACCACTTAACCTTAAATCCCATAACTATATAGTTTTACATAATGAAATATCTATCTAATAAACACTAACTAATTATAGATACATGTTTATTAAATACTTTAGTCGTTCCTCACTAATGTTCATTTTCTATTATGTCACTACCAGACACGGCGAGTCGACTACAAAGCGTTGTTTTTGTAAACCTGGAAAAAGGGAAAATAAGAAATTAGTTTATTTTTTAATGTATTAATAATTGTGCATGATTTGATTCAGATACCCAAATTAAAAAGGGTAAAAGACCTTTAGTATGTATGAATGTTATTTATGTATTTATGCAATTTAAGTATATAGGAACCCCGTTTCATTATTTATCATATCTAACGTTAAATTCGTGTATGGATTCAGCTGTGTGTGTGTGCATTTATTTACCTAATTGTAATATACAGAAAAGGAGCATTGCTTGCTGAGTTCAGTCTCTTACCCACCAATTATCATACATAGCCTCAGTGTGTGTATGTGTGTATTTACCTAATTGTAGTATACACAGGGCCTTTACATGTGGGGGCTAAGGGGGGGAGTGAATATGCCGGGGGGGGCACATTTAGGGGGAGGCTGCAGTTCTAGTCTGAACATGCCGCCCACAAGGCTGATAAAATATTTACAATAATAAAAAAAAAAATCAAAGTAGCCCTGAATGATTTATCGCAACATACAAATTTTGCGTAAGAATCAACAGAATATGAAATATTTTTCCCCGTATCCTTTCTACAATAGGGACATTAAATTACATTGTTTAAATTCCTTTTTTAATTATTTCGCAAGCCAATACCTTCAATAGGCAATAAGGAATGGTGAAGATGGGAAGGCGGGGGAAGTCGGGGGTGGGGGGTGGGGGTGGAAGTCGGGGGGGGGGTGGGGGTGGAAGTCGGGGGGGGTGACATTTAGGCATGCAAGGCCTCTGAGTATACAGAAAAGGAGCAAAGCGAGTCGGGTCCCGTCTCTTAAGGTGGTATTAAATATATATATATATATATATATATATATATATATTGACGAGTTACACCATATGAGGATGGAGCCTTTATTTGTGCGACGTTTCGCTTATTACAGCTTTTTCAATAAACGAAACGTCCTCATATGGTGTTTAACTCGTCAGTCTTGTCGGCAACTGCTACTTTAATGAAAAAAAAAAAAAAAAAAAAAAATGTATATATATATATATATATATATATATATATATATATATATATATGTATATATATATACATATATATATACATATTTAAAGAATACCACCGTAAGAATCTTACGGTGGTATTCTTAAAAAATTCTTTCGTTATATAAATCTTATATAAATCCTTGAAAGGGGAAGATTTATACACTGGCATAAGGAAAAAAATAAGAATACCGCCGTTACTTTCAATATTTTCATACACAGCCTCAGTGTGTATGTGTGTTTCAGCTCTCTAGCACTTCCCTTAATATGGGTATGAGCCATAAGTAATACCCGAAGTATATAAAGATAACATCCATGTAGTCAATATCCTAAGGACCTTAGGGGCATCCGTTCGGACCAGAGGCACGCAACATTATCTTATGTTTAAAACCTCATGGAAAAAAAAAAAATATATATATAGATATATATATATATATATATATATATATATATATATATATGTGTGTGTGTGTGTGTGTGTGTGTGTGTGTGTGCGTGTGTACACTGGTATCTATTGCTTGAATATCTCTGTCTGCGGGATTCGAACCGTAAGCCTTGCAGTTTAGGACCGCCTCACTCCTAACGCACTACCGACTGCACCACGGGATGGATGTCAAAAGAGACCATTTGGTCTCCGGGTCTGCACGGGAAGTTGATGTCAGGAGACCAAAATGGACTCCTTTGAACTCAGTCGCGGTTTAATCGGTTCGTCGAACGCGGTTCGACAGACACGTGTCTAAAGTGAACGTGTGAACGGGGTATTTGGTTGTCGAACACGTTGGTTAAACCCCAAATACCCCGTTCACACATCACTTTAAAAACGTGTCCGTCGAACCGCGTTCGACGGACCGTTAGACAGTGTAAACCCCCTCTAAAACTCTCTCATTTGAGCCAATATATATATATATATAGTGTGTGTGTGTGCAACCATAAATATGTATATAAACACATATATGTTCAATTTCACATACATGTACACAAGCGTGCATATGACAGTTCTCATCCATCAACATCAGAATAACTTAACATTCATTGAACTCAGTTAAAAAAACAGTTCATCATGCATATTAATTATCTATAAATATAAAGTCAGAGGAGGTGGGAGTGACAGGAATAAGCCAGTTGGGGAATCGGAGGCTACGAGGGAGCAGCGGCAGGATCAGCAATAGCAAGTTTCTGGAAAGAAAAAAGAAAGAGAAAAAGACTAAGAAGAAGAACTGAGAGAAAATGTCTCGTTTTGAGAAGACGAAAGATTCGAAGGGAGGGACGGTGGGCACAGTACAAGAGATTCGAAGGCTTTGAACGAAATGTTGTGAAAAAGTGTTTTATTAATATTACTGTTATCACTATCATTATTGTTATCATTCTCATCATTATTATCATCATTGTCATTTAGTTGTCAGTAATAGATATATAGATATGTTTTGTATTTTTTTCTCTCTTCCTTTTTTGGTGGGAGGGGGGGTCAATAAATGATATGGAGGGAGGTTCTGTTAATAAAAAATACAAAAAATTAAATTGCTAAAGTGTTAATACGGCCGGAGCATTTAAGAATGCGTGATCGACACTGAACACATCACACAAAGAAAACGGATTAGTTGTCTCGAACTAAAATAGAAAATGGGAACAAAATTATGGTTCCTCACCCTATAGAATAATAAATAAATAAATAGATAGATAAATAGATTTAATATCACGAACTCCTCCCTATCAAGAGACTGATGGTGCCCTTCACAGGGGACTTCGTAGCGTGAAATTTAATAAACCATTCCCTTGGTCCAACTCGCTAGCGGCGAGGTTCGAATTGCCGTCACCACGACCTCCGCCGCAAGTAGCGACGCTCTAAATAGAATATGTAGTAACAAAGAGAAGCTGGAAATCTGTATATATTTTTTTTCGTAGCCCTACACAAGCCCTCAATGTCTTGGGATATTTTGTCTTTTGTAGCCAAATACAAGTCTTGAGAAACTGCGACAAGATAAAATAAATTTATTCTACCATTTGGACAAAATGAAGTAGCACATTTGTCAAATCATAATCACGAAGAACCCATAGTCGGAATAAAAGAAAACTTGGAAGTATAACTTCTATATTTCGGCTAATAGCTATAGCCCTCTCCAGGAAAGAACAGGTTACAAGGATTTGTAGAGACATGAATAAAACTGAAAAGGGGAACAGGCACAGCAAAACGACGGATTGTCATGATTTCAGCTCTGCCTGTTCCCCTTCTACTCATATCTCAATTGTATTTATGTCTCTGCAAATATTTGTAACCTGTACTTTTCCGAAGAGGGCTATAGCTATTAGCCGAAATATAGAAGTTATACTTTCTTCCAAGTTTCCTTTTATTCCGACTGTGGGTTCTTCGTGATTACTATTCTACCATTATTTATCATAGCTAAGCACAAGCACTGAAAGGCCAAGGATTAAGCTTAGGCAAGTATAATATATTCTACTTTTTTTCGTAGCCAAGCACAAGCCTCAGAAGCTTTGGAGTAACTGGAGTGATTTTCCATAACCGAGCCCAAGCCTCGACGGAATGGGGGGAGAACCACCTAGTCGACGCTCAGCGACGGCAGACTCACCTGGCCGATGGAGACGCTGCAGGTGAAGGCCAAAGCGAGCAGAAGAAGCCACGAAGAGGGGAACCCTCCTGACGTAGGTGAGGAATTGAGGGAGTTTCGCTTAGGGGAAGGAGGAGGAGGAGGAGGAGGATTCTGTTGGTGGTGGGTGTCGTGGGAGTGTGTGTGGAAGTCGTCATGAGGGTGAGAGTCGTCCTTGGAGTGTGGGTTAGACTCCCCCTGAGGTATACCTCGAGGTTGGAGTTCGGGGAACAAGAGTGTCTCGTCGATAGGGGAGGAACCTGCGAACGGGCTCGAGGAGTTGTTAGTGCTCGAGAAAGAGGAGGAGGAGGAGGAAGAGGAGGAGGGCGGGGCAGCTCCATGGACTGACACTGCGGCAGAAGAGACTATGGGCGTCTCAACGACCGGCCCCGAGGACATGATGTCTCCGCCCACCTCCGAGTAAGCCACGACGATGTCCGTCGTCCGACAGTCTGCCTCCGTCAGGATGTTCCTGGCCTGGAGGCGTGCCACGTCGCATGCCACCTGCTGCGCCTCCTTCGGGTGGCAGGGCGTGAACCGGAAGTAGAGGTAGAGCTCGTCCGGGCAGATGCCTTTGTTGCGCTTGACCTGGAAGAGGAGAGGACTTCGTCAGGAAGGTGTTCGGGGGTTCTTCTGAAGGAGGTGAAGTCGAACTAAGGGGAAAAAAATTAAAAAGTCGATCTGGGAAGTTTTCCGAAGTAGAGGAAGCCTACTACGCTGCCACTACAACGAGGAACGAAAGGGGAACATGGAGATTAGCGACGGAATAATACCAAGGTTGTTAACAATTCTAATACGAGTTCCGATACTGCCTTAAACCTCCGATTACCGATACCTGTAATGATTATAATTTATTTGGTCATTTTCAGGCCCTGGTTTGGGAAACAAATAGCTTAGGAAACAAAGTACATTTATTCATCATTTATCGGAATCTGAATTCTAGAGAAGTATCGGGACTCGTATCGGCATTGTTAAAAACTTTTGGCACCGTTCCATCATGTATACAAACAAACAGATTCACAAACAAACAAACAAACGAGAAGGAGGTTCCCCTAGTCCTTCCCGTGCCCCCTTGACCTTACCATGCTCCTTGCCCTTACCATGCTCCTGGCCTTACCATGCCTCTTTGTCCTTACCATGCCCCTGGCCTTACCATGCCCCCTGGCCTTACCGCCCGTTGCCCTTACCATGCACCCTTGCCCTTACCGTTCCCCTTGGCCTTACCATGCTCTTGACCATAGGAAGGAGCGAAGACTTGAGGAAGGGCCATTCGTTGTAACTCTCCACCTGGGCGGGGTTGATGGTTCCCATCATCTCCTTGGCCAGCTTGTGGAACTCCTTGTGGTTCTTGAACTTCGAAGAGCCCTTCTCCTGCTGGAAGAACTCCTCCAGGCTCCACATCTGACGGAGGAAGAGAGGAGGAGGGAGCGTAAAATAGGGCAGGAGGAGGAGGAGGAGGAGGAGGAGGAGGAACACAAAGGAAGAACAAACAACAACAGGATTACCGGCCCTAACGAGGCTGTTTGTGTTTACTATACTAAGCTACAGTTAAGAAAACAGGGCAGAAGATGAACTAACACTAATGCTACCACTATCCTATCCAATTATAATTAAATCCCGGGCTGTCAGATCTTTTATTGCAAAGGATAATATTTCATTTGCGGATTAGAGTCTAAGTATTTACCTATGTGATTTTTAAATGTTGTTATTAAGAGGAAGAGGAGGATGGGGCGAGGAAGAGAGGCTGGACAAAGACAAAGAGGAGGTTACGAAGTTAGCGTAAATTGAGGCAGGAGGAGGAGGAGGAGGGGAAGACACGAGTAATGCTTAAATTGAGGTAGGATGAAGAGAAGGAAGAAGAGGGCCTGGAGAAAGAGAAAGAAGAAGGGGGAGGGGGGAGGGAGAGGGGGAGGAGGAGGAGGAAGAGGAGGAAGAAGTTGAGAAGTATAAAAAGAAGGAGAAGGAGAAGGAGGAGGAGGAGGAAAGCGGGGAGATTATAAAAAGGAACAACGTAGGTAGATGAGAGAGAGAGAGAGAGAGAGAGAGAGAGAGAGAGAGAGAGAGAGAGAGAGAGAGAGAGAGAGAGAGAGAGAGAGAGAGAGAGAGAGAGAGAGACAGAGAAAGGAGAGAGAGGGGGAGAGAGAAAGGAGAGAGAGAAGGAGAGAGAGAAAGGAGAGAGAGGGGGAGAGAGAAAGGAGAGAGAAAGCAGAGAGAGAGAGAGAGAGAAAGGAGAGAGAGGGAGAGAGAGAAAGGAGAGAGAGGGAGAGAGAAAGGAGAGAGAGACAGAGAAAGAGAGAGAGAAAGAGAGGGGGGAGGGAGGGAGAGAGATAGAGAGAAAGAGAGAGAGAGAAAGAGAGAGAGAGAGAGAGAGAGAGAGAGAGAGAGAGAGAGAGAGAGAGAGAGAGAGAGAGAGAGAGAGAGAGAGAGAGAGAGAGAGAGAGAGAGAGAGAGGGAGAGAGAGAGAGAGAGGAAAGAGAAAGAGAGAGAGAGAGGAAAGAGAAAGAGAGAGAGAAAGAAGAGAGAAAAAGTGAGAGGAGAGAGAGAGAGAGAGGCCTTATCTACAGATAACTTTATATTGTCTAAATAAAAATAATCACTTCACCCCTTCCGTGCCTGTTGGCACTTTTCCTTTTAATTCTGCTGCCTCCAGACGATTTCATTCTTCTCCGTGGGACCCCTACAGGTACGTTGTGCCCGGTGCGATAATCGTTCAACGATGATCGCACCGGGGCACAACGTACCTAAAGAGTATCGAATGCATTAGAGCAGTGGTTCCCAAACTGGGGGAAATTTCCCCCTGGGGGGAAATCTGAACCTACCAGGGGGGAAATAATTACACTACCTACTAACTAAGAAAATCTCAGATGAATTTTCTCATGTCTGAGAGAGAGAGAGAGAGAGAGAGAATACCTGTTTATCAGTATATATGTACATTTGAAAAATAAATTGGTAAATAGTCGCAGTGTGTTTTAGCTACTCTTTCCCTCATACACATGAAGGGGGAAATCTGGATGGTTGAACTGGGTGCAGGGGGGAAATGACAGAAAAAAGTTTGGGAACCACAGCATCAGAGGAAGAACCCACCTGGTTCCTCCAGGAGTTGGAAGCGAAGTAGATGGGCGTGGCGAGGCCGTAGTTGGGCCAATCATCTTCCTTTCTCCTGCCGAAGAGGGAGGACCTGCCTGTAGAGACGCTCACTGCCTGATGGGGGAGGGGCCACATCGGGTAGCCAAGGCTGTACCACTTGTAGCCAGTTTCCTTCAGCGTTGCCACTTCGTTCACGAAGAAGTATTTGTCGTTGATCACGTCCTGTGGGCGGAGAGGGGTTGTGTGTACGTTTGTTCATTTAATTTTAGTTGTTTGTGGGTTTTTTGTTTGTTTGTGTGTGTACGTGTTTGTTTATTTTCGTTTGGTCTTTTGGAACCGATGTAGTTCAATAGGCTGTCTTGTTATCACCAATATATATATATATATATATGCATGTATATATATATATATATATATATATATATATATATATATATACATACATATGCAAAAATAATCATAATAACGCGTGACGAAAAAATATTGCAGAAAACACAGGGAAATTAAAGTCGGAATACTGAAAACGTTCAGTATTCCGACTTTAATTTCCCTGTGGTTTCTGCAATATATATACATATGTATATATTATATATATATATATATATATATATATATACATATTCAACCACAAATCACTTTTAATTCCATGCCATCGCAGTCGAGACTGAGAATCGCTCGATGGAGGCATCCGTTGGAAACTGAAACGTGGACGAGCCGAGGATTCGAACCCAGCTAACCCATAACAAAGTTACAGTGACGTAAACCAATACGCTATCAAGAGGAAACCCGAAGGAGGGACTCACTTGAGTTCGAGGAAACCCGAAGGAGGAACTCACCGTGGCATCGCCCGAGTGCCACTTGACCTCGGGGTCGAAGTTGTCGCGGTGGAGGAGGAAGACCGAGAATTGCTTCAGGGTCGGGTCGAGGATGACGTGGGAGGAGCCCTTCCGGCACATCTCGAGGACGACTGCATCCCTGACTGTGCTCCGCTGCCCTGGGTTCACGTAGCTGCAGTGGGAGTAGTCACGGTGTTATATAATCACACGTACCGCAAAAAATAAATGAATAAATAAATAAATAGATGAATAAATAAATAAAAAAAAGAATAAATCAATCAATAAATGGATAAAATAAAATTGATAAATAAATACAGTAAAAATAAATATATGAATAAATAAATGGATAAAATAAAACTGATAAATAAATACAGCAACAATAAATAAATAAATACATAAATGGATAAAATAGAATTGATAAATAAATACAGTAAAAATAAACAAATAAATAAAATAGATTAATAAATAAAATGATAATAATAACGTTAAGAAACCGAAATAAACGAATAAAGAAATGCAACAGCATTACCAAGAAAACCAATAATAAAAATCGATAAATAATTATATAAGATAATTAATAAATAGAATGATAGTAATAATAATGTTAAGAAACGGAAATAAATGAATAAAGAAATACAACAGCAATACCAAGAACACCAATAAAAAAAAAAAAAAAAAAAAATATATATATATATATATATAATAATAATAATAATAATAATAATAGTAATAATAATAATAATTATAATAATGATAATTATAATAATAGTAATAATAATAATAATTACTATTATTATTATTATTATTATTAATAACGATAATAATAATAATAATAATAATAATAATAATAATAATAATAATAATAATAATAATAATAATAATAAATAAATTAAATAAAACAGTAATGACTATATGATAATTATGTACTGTACGTGGACGATGTAATATTAATGGGTAAATGGAAAAGAAGGAAATAAGCAAGAGCTGGTTTACCTATAGTGTAGTTAACGAATGGAATAGACTGAGTAACTATTGGTGGTCTTAAGAGAATTTGAGATAAGTCTATGAATAGGGATGACAGGAGGTAAGGGACATGGAACTACCTAGTGTAGGCCTTATGGTCTCTTGCAGTCTCCTCTATTCTTATGTTCATATACTCTTATGAATTACAGGGGCTGACGTCACTGTTTTGGAAGTGAGAAACCTCTGGTGGGGCAAGCCCTGTCAGTTGCTGCAAGCCGCTGTTTTTTTTTTTTTTTTTTTTTTTTTTTAAGGCCGATGTCTGGGTCGCCTCCCCGCTTGGCCAGGGCGGCATCACCACCACTAATTCTGCACCACCACCCTCCCTAACTCGGTACTATCCACCTACCCAAATCTATATAACAAGAAGAAAATAACCACTACGCATATATAAAGTGACACTATAAACGACATTACATGAAAATCGTAAGCGTAACGAAGGAATAATGAACTCTACGATCAATTTTGACAAACATCGTAGATTTATCATTTCAGTTTTTCAACATAACGAAGACAGCGGCGAGTTTTGCTTAATTGAATAAAATAGTTCTGCAACGACTTCTGTCGTTTAAAAGTGTCGTGTTCAGGAACTACTTTTGTGATTTTATTCTGGTTGTAGTCCCAGACGATTGTATTGTTCTTTTACAGAAAGTTCTAGAACTTATATATTTGTTGTAGGTGCCGTCAGGTAATTTTATTCAGTCGAGAGAAAAAACGCGCAGCGTAAAAAGGTTGAATTAAAATGCTCCCTGTTTTATGTTTTCTATACTGAGGTGATCTCAACAGTAAGCCATAAGATACTTCATTATTCCGTGTTTGTTATCTTGCGGCTTTCCCCGGCAAAAAGACTGCTTAACGGCTCATACACCTCCTCTTCCCACTCCTCCAACGCCACCACCACCACTACCACAACCACCACCGCTACCAATTCCATCACAATCATCACCACCACTGCCACCACTACCACAACGTATACCACTTTCCCACGAGACTGGGAAGAAGTGAAAACAATAAGGCTGGTGATGGATGTTCACATGATTGTGTTTGATGCTTTCGTCGCTGAAAGGGGGGAGGTGTTCCCCACGCCTGAATAGAATCGCCTGGCGGGAGACAGCATCAACGACTGCAGCCGCATGACGTAGCGAAAGGATTAACTAAAGTAATAATAATAACAATAATGATAACGACAATAGCAATGATAATAATAATAACGACAATAACAATGATAATAATAATAATGGTAATGATAATAATAATAATAATAATAATAATAATAATAATAATAATAATAATAATAATAATAATAATAATAATAATGATAATGATAATAATAATAATAAGATAATTAAAATGATAACCTTAATAACAACAATACAACTAATAATAACAATAACAATCATAAAGAGATCATAATGACAATAAAAATAAAGACAATTATAATAATGATAATAAGTCAACATCCGAAGCAATGACTAGCATCCGTTGAGGATCATAGCGACATGACGTCATTGCTGCCTCAAGTCACGTGACTAGATGTCTAACTTTCAACAATAACTTCTTGCATACAAAAAATTTTTAAGGTGTATTTTCAAACTTCACATTAAAAGCAAAACCGAATAAATAAATTTCCTCAGCTCTCAATATTTTTCAAATAACATTTACATCAAATAGATAAATTGCAGCTGTGTACACACAGATGGCGTTGCTGTAATGGTGGGTAGACAGATGGTGTAGAAAGGACCATAAGTCGACTCTGTTTTATCTCTCTCTCTCTCCTCCCATTTGTGACATCCCCTCGGACCAGAGCCACGTATAATAATTATGTTATTACTCATCTACACTTACTACTTACTCTCTCATTCTTGTTTACTATCCCCAAAGATAAATAATTGAGCGATCGAATACATTAATAAGTAGACAAACAAATCAGTAATTGAATAAGCAAATAAAATCAATTGATTAATGATAAGTCAATAAATAAATGACTGAATAAATAAATTTGTCAAGAACGAGAGAGAGAGAGAGAGAGAGAGAGAGAGAGAGAGAGAGAGAGAGAGAGAGAGAGAAGCGACATGACGTCAACACCGTCCCCCTACACACAAAGCGACATTGGCACACTCAGCAATCAACGCAATGGTATGCATGGTGCAATATCCAGTCATATTACGTTTTTATACCTTCATATACAATGCGATTACAATGGGCTCTAACGCTAAAACGTGCAGCCTGAAGACCATTTGATCTATGACAAGTTCGAGTGTCGACAAATAAGTAAATGAACACAATAAAAGGAAGTAAAATTGTATATAAATGGAGGCATATTGCTGAGGTGCCTCACTAATTGAATATGAAAGACTCTGAAATGTAATAATTAACACAACCTATGAGGGAAGCTTATTCCATTAACTAAGAAATCAATAAATCATTCAAATTTTCGCCAAACGAGTTTATTCAGCTAAGGAAAACATCTACATTGATTAGGAAGTTAAGATTTACCTATCTACAAGTTAAGAACCAATATGCAAGTATGATATATACTTATACTTAATATGGCTGTCGCCAGGCCATTTTATTTGAATAATAGAATGTTCTCTACTCTTCGATGATCCTATACTTCAACACATCGCCCTGACCGGGTCCGAAATAGCCGAAAGTCTTATGTCTATGTGACGTCATATCGACGATATTTCCAGCATCTTGATGACGTCATGTCGACACCTTTTCACCACATGGGTCACGTCATATCGACGACACTTTCAGCACATAAATGACGTCATGTCGACAACATTTTGAACACATTTAGATTTAAGAAGGATATAGGCAAAAACTGGTTTACCGACAGCGTGGTTAACAAATGGAATAGACTTAGTAATCATATAGTGAGCGCTGACATAACTTGTTTTAAGAAAAGGTTAGATAACTTTATGGATAGGGATGACAGATGGTAACGGGCATGGAACTGCCTAGTGTAAGCTTTATGGTCTCTTGCGGTGACGAGAATTGACAGCAGTACGGGCAAGGTTGAAAACAATGGGAAACAAAGCCCTGACCTGTTTCCACAGGTCACAAACGCCACTGACCGGATGTCCGGGACTGGACAATGGCCCAACGGAACAGGGAGGGGTTAATGACACGCGCACAATTAAGCCACGCCCACTATGGTGAAATCCCTGCATCCTGATTGGTGGGGAGCGTTTCGGTCTATACAGAAAGTGGGTAATCATTTACGGTAATCAGATTTTCATTAAAAATATCTTAAACTGTGAAACAAGACAATAAACGAGTAAATAGAGAGATAAATTAATTAATTCATAAGCAAGCCACCTTCTTCACGGTCAGAATATCCACATTCAGGTTAGGTTCGAAGTAATGTCCGACGGTTAGGATCGACATGAGACCTGGTGACTAGGATGGGTCGCCTCCTCACGACTACAAAGTCCATGGTCCAACACCCACCGGCAACCGGCGACTGTTCCTTTCCATGCACACAAGTCAAAAGTGACATCTTAACATTTACTCCCCATACAGTAATTACTCAGACTGCATAAAAACAATATTTTACACCCACACCCACCCACCCACCCACACACACACACACACACACACACACACACACACACACACACACACACACACACACACACACACACACACACACTCTCTCTCTCTCTCTCTCTCTCTCTCTCTCTCTCTCTCTCTCTCTCTCTCGGTGGCGCAGTTGGTAGAGCACTGGACTGCAAAGTACGGGGGTGCTCGCAGTACCTGGTTCAAATCCTGCCCAGGACCAAAATTATTTCGGTATCGCTGCGCTTTGGGTCGTTACTCTGACTCTCGTGGGCGGGGAGTTGTGTGTGTGTGTGTGTGTGAAAGATCATAGCATTACCCATAGATCGGTCATACGAGCTCTGAGCTCTCTTACGGGAGGGAAATAGCTGTCGATCACGAGTCTAACACATGATCCAAAGACCAAGGTGAATACACACACACACACGAGGGCACGCAAAGAAACTAAAGGAAGAGTTACAGAAGAGACTTGAAAAAGAACAGTTTCACACACAGTGTGATTGACGTCTGGAACAAATTGAACAGTGAAACAATTAATGCCAGAAATATATACGAATTCAAAAGCAAACTAGATGTAGAGAGATACAAAAACGGGTCAACACAAGCATAGCTCCAGTCCAGTAAAATGCAACTAGGTAAATAAAACTAGGTAAATACACACACACACACACACATACACAAATATATATATATATATATATATATATATATATGCACACATATACACACATGTATATACGCATATATTATATATTATATATACATACGCATACATATTATATATATATATATATATATATATATATATATATACAGTATATATATATATATCAGACAATCCTTAACAATGGCGCACGGGAATCGAACCCGCTGTATCTGGACCCAAACTTCCAAGACACCCGCCTTACACCGCTCGACCAACGACGGTATAAAACCATGTGAACTCATAGTCAATCTGACTATCGAGATTGGGGAGGGCGTTCACTACACCCCATTAACCCCCATTTCACCCCATGGCCAACCGCAGCTGAGGCAAGAATCCCGTCTGAAGGAACAGGAGAAGTGACGCTCTTTGTTGATTTTATTCTGTTTGCCGGCGTGTGTTTTGATCTAAAATCGAGTGCTCTGGGCTGATGACCATCCCGAAGAATCTGTCTTTATTCTGGCTATCCCCAGCTGCTCCTACGCCGTCCCAGATGGTCGCTGTCACGCGTCGTCGGAGATGCGGGTAGGTTGAGGACATGTGTGGGTTGCCCAGACACACGTGGCATGTGGAGCATTTGCTAAATGATATGGTCAGTGAGGCCACGAACAACGCACATTCCCCCCCCCCACACCACCACCACCCCAGATGGCCTGTTAGCAGAGCCGGGCGCGTTACCGCCGTACAGGCAGTGCGTTACTAACGCAAGTGCCCATCCATGTTTATTTTATGTTTTAAAATAGGGAATATTAATGTTTAGGTATTATCTTATTGAGAATATGCGTAGGAAGTAAATACTTCTCCATTTTTTTTTTTTCATCAAAATCAGTTTTCAGGAAATTAGAATCAGTAACACATTGACGGTAACGCACCCCCAGATTTTTCGGTAACGCATTGACGGTAACGCGCCCAGCTCTGCTTGTTAGGAGCTGTGGGAGTGGTATCTTTCTAGGTCGTAGACTTGCGATGTGATCGGATCCATGACGACCTCGTAAGTGTCTCGTAAGTGTGTCGCAAATTTCCGACGTCAACAAAGACATATCCGGCAAAAGACGTCGACCGATGTGGTACTTAGAAGTGAAACAGACTCGGATTCGTCTTCCTGACGGCATGAGATTCTTTTCAGTGTCAACACACGCACATACATACACACACACACACACACACACACACACACACACACACAGAACCACGTGCACATACATACACACACATAGAACCACACACACATACATACATAACTCGATGGCGCGGTTGGTAGAGTTCCCGGCCTCTACTACGGAGGTCCAGGTTCGAATCCCGATCAGGGCTGAGACAATTTCAGTATCTCTGCGCTGCGAGTCGTTACTCCAACTCTCGTGGGTGTGGAGGTGTGTGTGTGTGTGTGTGTGTGTGTGTGTGTGTGTGTGTGTGTGTGTGTGTGTGTGTGTGTGTGTGTGTGTGTGTGCGTGTAAGGTCACATCATTACCCATAGATCGGTCATATATGAGCTCTGAGCTCTCTTCCGGGAGGGAAATATCTGTCGATCACGAGACCAACACGTGATCCAAGACCATGGTGAATCACTGACACAGAACCACACACACACACATACATACACACACACACACATACACACACAAGGTCTCAGTTTCAATCCGCTTTAGCCCTAGTCTAGCTTAGTTACTTGGAGTTAGTTTGGGATGACTGGGCGACCCGCACTTGTGCACCGACGCAGTTCATGCCGAGAATGTGGTTGGTTACTGATACAGTAAATGTGGTTGGTCACTTTTTTTCTTCCTCTTTTATTTCGTCTATAGAGTGGTTTCTGCTACGCCGAATTCACACACATATTTTTCCGTATTCATTTTATTCATTTACTTGTCTGCTCATTTATTCTTATTTTTTTCAGACATCAGTTTAAAGGTTAAATGAGAAGGTTTTGGGTTTATTTTTTTGTTATTCCACGTATGAAAATATAACTTAGAAGTTAGAACACTAAAATGCACATTTATAGCATTTTATAGTCTTGCTTTTGTCCAAATAGCATGATCTTAAATGTGCCTGATAGCAGACGAACTTTTCAATGTCGTAGTTACATTTTCCACCGCTAGGGCAACTGATGACGTCGGTAGTGTTGTTTACATTCTCGGACATGACAACAAACACGATGGGGATTTCACATCGAGTAAAGAAGATTTATTGGATTTGGATGCCCTCTCGTGTTTCCAATGTGGGTACGGTACAAGGATACACTTACGAACCAATTCGGATATCCAAACAAGACTCAACTGAAGAAGAAGATGTCGAGAACGAGGAATCTTCAGAGGATGAACGCCCAGAACGAGCAGAGAATAAGACCTACCATTCCATGCCTTCAACCCTTCATCCGCACGTCTGATGACAAACCAACGAAATCATGTGCCTGGTCTGGTGTGATGTGTTATTGCTGGTGTGCATTTATGTATGTAAAGCGTGCATGTAGTAATGCATTCCGACGAACTCACCAGTCCTTATTTCCTGCTCGTTCTTGGCGTTTATCCTCTTAAGATTCCTCACTCTCGACATGTTCCTCGTCAGTTGAGTCTTGTTTGGATATCCGAACTGCTTCGTACATGTATCCTTGTACCGTACCCACATTGGAACACGAAAGGGCATCCAAAATCCGATAAATCTTCTTCACTCGATGTGAAATCCCCATCGTGTTCGTGGCCATGTCCGAGAATGTAAACAACACTACTGACGTCATCAGTTGCCCTAGCGGTGGAAAATGTAACCACGACATTGAAAAGTTCGTCTGCTATCAGGCACATTTAAGATCATGCTATTTGGACAAAAGCAAGACTATAAAATGATAGAAACGTGCATTTTAGTGTTCTAACTTCTAAGTTATATTTTCATACGTGGAATAACAAAAAAATAAACCCAAAACCTTCTCCTTTAACCTTTAAACTGATGTCTGAAAACAAAAATAAATGAGTAGACGAGTGAATGAATAAAATGAATACGGAAAAATATGTGTGTGAATTCGGTGTAGCAGAAACCAGACTATAGACGAAATAAGAGAGGAAGTAAAGAAAGTGACCAACCACATTTACTGTATCAGTGACCAACATTTAAGATCATGCTATTTGGACAAAAGCAAGACTATGAAATGCCAGAAAAGTGCATTTTAGTGTTCTAACTTCTAAGTTATATTTTCATACATGAAATAAAAAAAACGTTCTCAGTTAACCTTTAAGCGCTAAATTGTCTCGAGAGTCACGTGGGCGACTCTGGCAGAGACTACGAAACGACCACTCTGACCATCAGACCACTACGCTTCCCCGCTACCTCTCTTCAACTTTCAAATAAATAGATGAATTAATAAACAGATAGATGAATGAATGAATAAATATATAACAAATTAAATAAATAGATACATAGATTAATAAGTAAGCCAAGAAATGAATAAACGAATTAATAAATAAGCAAACAAACAAATAAATATCGAAATAAACTGATAAATAAACAAAAGTCGAACGGGAGGGGGATGACTCTCTCCGACGCTCTTTTCTTAAAGAGAAAGAGAGAGACAGACAGATAGAAAGAAAACGAGAGAGAAAAAGAGAGAGATATAGGAGAGAAAAAGAGAAAGATATAAAGAGAAAAGAGAGAGAGAAAAAGAGAGAAAAAGAGAGAGATAGGAGAGAAAAGAGAAAGATATAGAGAGAGAAAAGAGAGAGAGAAAAAGAGAGAAAAAAGAGAGTACTCACTCAATGGCCTGTGCAGACTCGCAGGACGCTATGGCCTCGTCCACCGAGGGTTTCTTGGGAACGTTGCCGGGAACCCGCACCGAGCAGTGGACGTCCCGCGCGGCGAGGAGAATGACCCCCAGCAGCAGCAGCATCTTGCGCGCGCATGCGCAGATACTCCCCTCCATTCTTGACACTGCAAAGAACGTTTGCACGTGAGCTGGGATGTAAGAATTGGCATAGAACACAAGTTACATAGTGGAAATGACAGGAAATGTGTGTGTGTTTTTTTTTTATCTCATAAGAGTAATATGAATATGCATATATGGACATGGACTTACACACGCACACACACACACACACACACACGTACACGCACTCGTGGCAAAGTGCTCAGAGTTCCCGGCTGTCACTACGGCGGTCCGGGTTCGAATCCCGCCCAGGGCTGAAATAATTTCAGTATCGCTGCGCTGCGGGTCGTTACTCCAACTCTCGTGGGCGGGGAGTTGTGTGTGTGTGTGTGTGTGTGTGTGTGTGTGTGTGTGTGTGTGTGTGTGTGTGTGTGTGTGTGTGTGTGTGTGTGTGTGTGTGTGTGTGTGTGTGTGTGTGCGTGTAAGGTCACAGCATTACCCATAGATCGGTCATATATGAGCTCTGAGCTCTCCTCCTGGAGAGTAAATAGCTGTCGATCACGAGTCCAACACGTGATCCAAGACCATGGCGAATCACACACACATACACACACACACACACACACTGCCAAGCTAGAACAATACATGATTTAAAATCTAAATATAATTGGAAAATAAAAATACAACTCAGCTGAGGAACCGGTGGTGGGGCAAAGCCCTGTCAGTTGTGGCGAGCCGCTGGTTTATTTAGGCCGACGTTGTGTCACCTCCCCGCCTGGCCAGGGCGGTCGGTATCAAACGCAACAAACCCTTAGCGGGTCCCAGGGCTCGAACTCAGGACCTTTTTCTCATGAGTTGATGAATAAGACACGAGACCTCACGAGCGTTGCTGTATACTCCAATTAAGTAAATGCACACACACACACACACACACACACACACACACACACACGTACACACACACACACACGTACATACACAAAGCTTGAAGATGTGCAACCCCCTTACCTACCGGGTTGCCCTCTTTCAATTACTTATGTGTGTGTGTGTGTGTGTGTATGATTCACCATGGTCTTGAATCACGTGTTGGACTCGTGATCGACAGCTATTTCCCTCCAGGAAGAGAGCTCAGAGCTCATATATAACCGATCTATGGGTAATGCTGTGACCTCACACGCACGCACACACACCCAACTCCCCGCCCACGAGAGTTGGAGTAACGACCCGCAGCGCAGCGATACTGAAATTATTTCAGCCCTGGGGGAGATTCGAACCCGGACCGTCGTAGTGGCGGCCGGGAACTCTGCCAACTGAGCCATCGAGTCGAATGTGTGTGTGTGTGTGTGTGTGTGTGTGTGTGTGTGTGTGTGTCAAGAGCCACAATTAACTACCTTTCACTTCCAACCATTAGGATAGAGAATCTTGCCAACTTCTTTGGTTATACTTAGGAAAATTAACTGTGCACTTTCTAGATAAAGCCAGATCAAAGCCTAGCATAAAAAATCTAACGCCAGCCGGTTTTGATCAGTCCAGACAATAACTCTAGTGCAGTAATTAATTTTTATTAATCTATTTATTTATTTACATACTTTCATTATTACTGTTACAATTACTATAAATATTATTAATATAATTATTATCGTTATATTATCACTAATGTCATTAATGTCAATATTATCATCATTATTACTATTATTATTATCATCATTGTTATCTTTATTCTTTATATCATTATTATTAGCATTATTGTTTGTATCATATATATTCTGCATTCACAATCATTGCTGAACGGGTTAGGGCGTCGTTACTTGCGGCGAGGGTCGAGGGGATGGCAGTTCGAATCCTGCCACCGGTGAAGATGAATCCAAGGTCATGGTTCATTAAATTCCACGCTACGAAAGTCCTCTGTGAGGGGCATCGTTCTAGCCTTCCCATAGGGGGCTGGGGACGTTAAACCATATCACTATTACCAGTCTTGGACTCTGACAGCGTACAATCGCTCACTAAAGCTCATACGAGGGTTTGAACGTCTTCCCGTAACAACAAACGCACGAACGCACGTGACGTGACCGCGTGACGTAGGCGTGACCCAGGTCATGTCACGGTCGAGTGATTCGTTGTCTAGAAAGGATGGACCCTACAGACCTCAGGTCACACACGCACAAGCCCCATATGTGTGTGTGTGTGTGTGTGTGTGTGTGTGTGTGTGTGTGTGTGTGTGTGTGTGTGTGTGTGTGTGTGTGTGTGTGTGTGTGTGTATGTGTGTGTATTTGTGGTTGTGTGTCTGTGTTTGTGTGTGTATGAGTGTTTGTTTGTGTACGTGTGTGTGTGTGTGTGTGTGTGTGTGTGTGTGTGTGTGTGTGTGTGTGTGTGTGCGTGTGTTTATGCGTGTGTATTTGTGGTTGTATGTCTATGTTTGTGTGTGTATGAGTGTTTGTGTGTGTGTATGTGTGTGTGCGTGCGCGTGTACGTGTGTGTATGAGTGTTTGTGCATGTGTGTGAGAGATTGAGAGAGAGAGAGAGAGAGAGAGAGAGAGAGAGAGAGAGAGAGAGAGAGAGAGAGAGAGAGAGAGAGAGAGAGAGAGAGAGAGAGAGAGAGAGAGAGAGAGAGAGAGAGAGAGAGAGAGAGAGAGAGAGAGAGAGAGAGAGAGAGAGAGAGAGAGAGAGTTATAAACTCGCGTGCACACACACAGACATATACCCACACACACACATACGCACGCACGCACTAACGACCACATTCGTGTCTTGCTTATGATACAACTCATAAAAAGAAAATTCGATTCGAATTTAAAAAAAATGCGTATTATTAAACAGATCCATTTATTCATGTAGATAAAAAACAAATTAATATTTCATACCAAATATGCAAATAACACAACATATTAACATAAACTGATGATAAAATCAGTTTATTCCCGGCAAGATCGTGACTGGAACAAAGGCGAGCGTGAAACGCAGTGTCGACCGACCTTATGAATTTCTGTTCGCAGTGCCTCCATCTACGGAGCAGCTGGCACTTGTTTCGTCTCGCGGCTGGCACTGAATCACACAATCGCTACGACATCTCCGGAGTAAAGATAAAAAATGAATAAATAAATAAATAAATAAATGAATAAATAAATAAAAATAAAATAAAAATAATAAGACGTACAAACAATGATTTTTTTCTTCCTTACGTGGGAGGTAGCCAAAGGCATATCCACTCCTACCCATTTCATACCCATGGTTTTCTAGTCTGTGATAATCGTAAGTGCATCTGATGAATATATAAGAGATGAAAATTAAAATTAAGAATTAAAAAAATGAAATCTAACATATAAAAAAATGATTATATATATATATATATATATATATATATATATATATATATATATATATATATATATATATATATATATAATTACTGTAAACGATGAAAGAAATTAGGACAACAAATCTAACAAATAAAGGATTGAATAACTAGCTAAATAATCAATATGGATAATTCAATGAAATGATAAATGGAAAATGGCCTTTACGCTCAGTCGATAGAGATATGTTATCATGTATTATTATAATTGTGTTATCTACGTATTACGTTAATTTTCACTCCAAATGTACTGTGGTGATCTTCACATATTTTGTTCTGGCTAAATTCAGACGAATTCTTCTTAGATTTCTAACGAATTCCTAGTCTCCTAGTTCAAGTATGTCTTCTAGGCTTTTAGTACGTTAAAAGCGCGTTTTGTTCGATACGATTATCGTTGAACGATTATCATTCGTGGCTCAACGATGATCGTGAAACGATGCTCTAGAGCACTAATTAATTTGTTTTCTAGCGACTCTAGTGGCAGTTGCTTGAGGGAAAAGAGACTTATAATTCAAAAACAAAGAATTAGTGTTCTAGACAATCGCTTGACGATCATCGTTGAGCTATGAACGATCATCGTTGAGCGATTGTCGTAACGACCAAAACGTACCTTCAAGACGTGAATAAGTTGTCTTAGAGACGTGTTTGTTTTGTCATTTTCGTAACAATTTATCTCCATCACCCCTAAAATTGGGTCAATTATCAAGACAAAGATTACAATATTTATTACCCGATAATTCCCCCTATTGAGATGACATCTTTATCAACTACAAAGGATTACAAAGGATTACAAAGGCGGAGCATGCCGACAGGAGACCATTTGGTCCATATCTAGGTAGGATGCAAAAAAAAAAAAATAATAATAATAAATTAATCAATAAAAACTATAATAATTTAAATAACAAATTAAATACATAAATAAATGCATAGGTATAGTTAAATAATAAACAAACAGTTAAATAGTAAATAATAGTAAATTGACATATAACTAATAATAAACGAAAATCAAACAGACAAATGATAACAAAACAAAAACAAATAATATAAAATAAATTATAATCATTCATCATTCACCACTTCCGGTCGTAGATTTCTACGTCACAACCTTTGACCTTATAAGGTCACAATTGTCCCAGACACTCCCGGTACAGTGCCAGAAATATACAAACCTGACTTAGGATGGCGGGAGAGGGGAAAGGGGGGAGGAGGGGGGAATATCTATGTGTGTGGGGGGAGAGGGGAAGGGTGAGAGGAGGGGGATATCTATGTGTGGGGGGAGGGGAAGTAGAAGGGGGGATATCTATGTGTGTGCATGGGGGGAGGGGGGAGGGGGGAGAGCCTGGGGTGACAGCTGTGTGTGCCTGTGGGGGGATAAAGGATGAGTAGGGGGGATGAGTGGGGGGTAACAGTTTGGGGGGATGAATAGTTGACAGATGGTAATTGTAGTCAACGCGGATTCATTGAAGAGTTAATTCTGTTAATGCACATTAAATTATGTCAACAATATACAAGGATATTATACTAACATTCACATTAACACTCATGTTAATACTCCTAATAGTTATATCAATCGTTTGTTCTTATCATTAAATTTTGGGGGTAAGGGACCCACTCTCCCACTTTTAGAACACACCTACGCAAGGGGGGTACCCGTCATTCTAAAAACGAAAACAGTCGTGCATCTGGCAGCAGCGTCCCGCGCGAGAATGAGAGTTACCAATTAGGCTTCATTGCACTTGACTATAAGGTTGACATTTCAATCTCCCTACGCTTCCCTTCGGAGGGTCAGGGTGAGCGGGAGAGGGGGTCATTATTGTTGTCATCTTCAGTTACAATGGAGAGCCAAAAAACTGATTCCAAATATCAGATATAAATATGAAAATCGACTAAAACGTGTGAATCTATTTTTAACCTAAAAAGGCGTAGACTGAGGTGTGATTTGATACAGGTCTTTAGATTCGAAAGGGATTTGACAACATCAAAAGTGACGAAAATTTCACACCAACTGAGAATCAAACAAGAATTAATGGTCCTAAACTGTCAGGGAGTATATTTAATTTGAAAATGTGTAGAAACAACTTCACCAACCGTGTAGTAAATGAATGGAATAAACTTCCTGCAGAGGCAGTGCAGTGTAGTACAGTTCGAATTTTTAATATTCATTCAGATAAGCACAAAAGAAATCAAAACATCCATTTCATTGAGTTTGTTCTAAGATGAAACCGTTAATAATGACTCATGAATGATTCAGAAATTTGGCTGAAAAATAAGGATAATGAATAAAAAGAATGTAGTCACAATTCGGTATTTTCCGAAATAAGCTTAAAACATTTCGTTCCCGCCCACGAGATGCAACAGAATGTAACATTAAGATGTAACGCGATTTTTATTGCTGCTCTTCCTGGAGGTGTGAATTGGTTCATAATAAATATATATATATATTTATATATATTTATATATATTTATATATATATATATATATATATATATATATATACACACACACACACACACAAGCGCCTGGGATCTTATTTTTCCGCCACTGTGCCCATCAAACGACATGACGTCATCAAAGTCAAAGAAAACGATGCATCGAGTGGAAAATTTATTACGTGGTAATAAATATGTCACTGCATATATTCTAACGTTTAGTTTGAATATTGTGTGTCCTCTAAAAAAGGTTTTTGTAACAATAAATATTTTTTTATACTTGCCAAGTTCTAAACAAGATTCTAGTCTAAATATTTGTTTGTATGAAGCGGACCCTATATGATCAATAATATTGCGCAATACTCCGTATTGTACAATATTATTGACGGCATAGAGACGGTATTGAAGAATGACATAATATATTGAAGACATCAAAGAATGACATAATATATTGAAGACATCAAATACCCTCTCTACACCGTCAATGATATTGTACAATACGGAATATTGCGCAATAATATTGATCTTGTAGGAACCGCTTTACGAACTGCCAGGAATGTGTCATTATGTAATTACTGCATACAATTGCAGCAGCGGAAGTTATTTGATCGAACTATTCTGAAAATGTTCGTAGGATCAATGCAGGTGCCTGAGGCCAGGGGGACAGAGATGAACCAGCTGGCGGAGGCCCGTCAGATGGTGCAAATACCACGAACGCTGATTTGGACCAGGTGGTGGAAGAAAAAAAAAAGGTTGTTGTTGTTATTGTTGTTGTTGCTGTTTGTGGTGGGAGTAGTGAGTTCAGTAAGTGCATTTATTTATTTTATTTGTTATTATTTATATCAATATAATTTTATTTGTATATTTTTATGCATTTATCGTTATTATATTTTTTTTCGCATCCGAACCAGTTATGGACCGAAGGTCTCCTGTCGGCATGCTCCGCTTTTGTAATCCTTTTGTAAAGTGCCCTGCGGATGTAGACACAAACACGTACACACAGGGACACACACGCGCGCACACACACACACACACACACACACACACACACACACACACACTCAGAGCGAGACCAGTTTAAAACAAACTGCCTGAAGGTAGAAGACAAAGGAGACAGGGTATTTATGTGTGTGCACGTATGTGTTCGTGTGTGTATGCGTGCGTGTGTGTGCGTGTATGTTGTGTGTTCATAAAAACGTCTGAAAGACGTGTGTGCGTGTAGGACATCCAGAAAAAAAAACAATTATGCAAATTGTCACCAGAGAATGGGTTTAACAACATAGGAGAATTTATGAGGCGACATCTGGGCGTGTTCGATGAATGAGAATGTGTGGGAATTAGACAAGGTCGTTGTCTTCATTGTCGTCATCGTCGTCGTCGTCGTCGTCTTTCCCGC
>NC_134802.1:56187290-56229790 GCF_046742065.1 Oratosquilla oratoria | reverse complement strand
TTTTGTTGTTTTCTAAAATGTTAGGATCATAAAAAGGTGAACGATAAGAAACCACGTCAATACTGAAAATGCCTTCTCTTCTGCAAAACACGAAAATAAAATATCTGAAATCTGACACAAAGACGGACGCACACACTCAAACACGCGCACACACACACACACACACACACACACACACACACACACACACACACACACACACACACTATTGTAGCATCATCCAAGATTCTAAACGTATCGCAGGGCAGACGAAGCAAATATCCTAATCTATTGGAAGCATACTGGTTGGATGACAAGACGAATAAAATAAAACCGAATTAAATGAGAATGATGAATAAAACAGGATGATATAATAACCTTAATAGATAAAATTTAACTAAAGAACCTTACAAAAATAGGTACATGAAGTAAATGATACACACGCGCACACACATTATATATATATTATATATACATATATACACGTGTGTGTGTGTGTGTGTGTGTGTGTGTGTGTGTGTGTGTGTGTGCGTATTATTTACTTCATGTACCTGTTTTTGTAAGGTTCTTTATATATATATATATATATATATTATATATATATATATATATTATATATATATATATATATATATATATATATATATATATATATATATATATATTCGTATATATATGTGTATACATATATACACATATTATGATAATATACTCTCCTCCAACCTGAACGTGAAATATCACACGTAAATGAAATTAGATCATGATTAAAAGACTTTGCTGTACTGTGCATAAAAATACCTTCTACGCCGTGGGATATACAGGTACACTGTCTTATGATCTCCTATACCGGTTTCCAATGCAGAACATGCATCGGAAATCCTTGGAGCTCAGACCAGGTAGACTGCGTATGAACTTACTTTCCATGAACTAATACCAGGGTATTAGGTGGGCGGGGACGTCCCCCCCCAACCCCCACTTCCGTCAAGCAAATGACAGTCGACGATAGAACAAGAAACAGGTAAGAGGAAAAGAGACAGGCGGAAAGGAGATACATAGGGAACGAATAGATTAGAAGAAACAGCAAAAAGGATGAAGACGGTAGGATTCTTCGAAACGAGAAAGATACGATGCATTTTGGAAAAGTTGTGAACCAAACTGAAAACGTTTGGAAAGAAGGCCTCCCGCACAGGAGTAGCAAGCCATCTCACAAGAGGGACGTAGTTCCAAGACAGACGTCTATCACAGGGACACAAACTCAGAGACAGTGGCACCTTAGTGCACAGTGACCCAACGTCAACACTCGCAGGGATGCGGGGGAAGTTCAGTAAAGAGATACTTACAGAGTTCTGTTGGGAAAGGGACCAATACACGCGCGTCCTCTACACTAAGGGAAGACACCCAAGACTGGTGGGAAAATGGCAGTGGTGGCGCTGACGGACCTCCGGGGACGTGGGGGTTGCCAGCTTTGCCTTTGACTTTGCCCGGGGTGCCGACTCTCGAAAGGCGATCCCACAGGAAGGGCTGTAACATGCATGACGTGCATCGTGTGTGTGTGTGTGTATATATATATATATACATTTATATATATATATATATATATATATATATATATATATATATATATTGCTTTGTTTTAATATACCCTTAGAGAACTCTAACTTGCATGAACTTCTCTTATTTCATCTGATGAGTGAGTGAAGGTTAATGTTCACTAAAGTTCACTAAAATTTATTTTTCTTCTCTTTGCGTTTTTCGACCCAATCATGGTTCATCTTCAGGATGCAGCCAGACAATAGGCAAGTCCAAATGGCTTAATAAAATCACCTGTCGACAACCAGAACATGATATAAAGACGATTTCCATCTCTCCCTGGTTCAAAGACTCTTATACTCGTAACCTTTCGCGTCTAATGATTCATAAGGGAGTCTTTGCTACAACCAACAAGCTGCAAGTCTGACTCATAAGAGAGACTTTGCTACAGCCAACAACAAGCTGAAGGTATAATGACTCTCAAGGAAGTCTTTACTACAACTAACAACAAGCTGCAAGTCTAATGAATGATAATGAAGACTTTGCTACACCCAACAACAAGCTGAAAGTATAATGACTCATAAGGAAGACTTTGCTACAGCCAACAACAAGCTGCAACGGCGGTGCCGGGCAGTGGTGAAATCATTCTATTACAGAAGACCTGTAGGCTTCAAGTCACCACCACCATCCTCCAAGCGGGTCCACAGGTCACTCGTGAAAGATATATTGTGCTGTTGTCTGGAGATTGTTAGTGTGGGGCAATGCAGTGTCAGGTGTTCTGGGTCCTCTTGTGTGGTGCTTGTATCTGGGGGAGTTCAAGTCTGTGGCCAGGCCTATGGTGGGACTCTCTCAATAATGGATGGTGTCCTGGGCACAGACATGCCAGTGCGGTTCTCATCGGGTGCGTTTTATTTTTATCTATTTATCTATTAATTTTTATTTTATGTCTGGGAGATGTTACCGGAATAATGAGTTTGGTAGTCTATCTTGAAGGATTTGTTTGGTGAGCTATCTTTTTTGTGGATGTATCGTGTGGTATATGTGGTAGGTTGTTATAGGTGTTGTAGTTTGCTGCTGGTGTAGTTTTTTGTTGATGTTGTGTTCCGTTGGTGGTGCTTTTGAGATGTAGTGTAGAGGGTGGATAGTGCTGAGGGTTCTGGTGTAAAAATGTGTTCTTGTCATTTTCATATGCTTTTCTATTGGTGTCCGCTTGGCCAAATGTCCTTAGGCCAATTATCCGTAGGTCAAATGTCCGTAGGTCAAATGTCCGAGGACCAAATGTCCGGGGACCTGGAAAAGTATTATGTTAGGACGACATATTTATTTGTACGTTTTGCTTGTTCGAAAGAGAGAAAGGTTGTAGTGATAGAGACTTCGTCCTGACATAGTACTTTTAAAAATGTTAATTCATTGTTTCCCACAAGGAAACAAATGTGTGCAGGATGGGATGGCTACCTTCCTTATGAGGGGAAGGAAGCCTTTTGGTATAATGATAGATAGGAAGATAGATAGATAGATTGGAAGATAGATATATAGACATAAGTAGATATAGATTTACAGAGACCTCCACCTTAGAAAATCCATCTATATCCTGGGAGTCCTGAATGCTGGACGTACTGTCCAATATTGTCCTGCGATACAGGATAACACAAGAGGTTATATAAGATAAATACGACCGGAAAAAAGCGCCATGAACACTGGACATGATACTCAGAATGATACAGTCATGATGTACCAAAAGTTTTACTTTTTTTTTTTAATGTTTCGTAACTTTGTCAAATCCATTGGTCTGTGTCTCGAAAAGGATGGTCATCAATCTGAACATATGCGAACACGCAGAGGGGACTAGACCAGACAAGGGGGAGGAAAGAATCAAATTTTCTTTAAATTCGAACTAATGACAACCCCTTCCCAGGCACTGGTGACACATAACGCGGACCAATGGAACTGACAAAGTAACGAAACTTTGCGAAGAGTGAGTACATATTTTACGACACTGTATACATCACAACCTCATTACTGAGCACCACGGGCCTTTACCTGTCACTCGTATAAGGATCCTTCCTTCATAAAGGATTTAATACCCTATAAGATATCTAATATTTCCATAAATATATCATCCCTATAAATTATTTGATACCTCTATAAACGATTTAATACCGCTATAAAGGATTTGATACCTTTATAAAGGATTTGACACCTTTATAAAGGATTTATTACCTTGGTAAAGGATCTAATACTTCTATAAAAGATGTAATACCTTTATAAAGGATTTAATACCCCTATAAAGGATTTAACACCTCTATAGGGCCCCAGATTTCAGTCAGGGCTCCCTCACCCCAAAATGTTGGGCCCTGGGGCCCCACAAGGATCAGTTGCTCCTATGGTGACGCACCTTAACTATTTTCTTATGGTTAATACAAGTGTGGAGGAGGATAACAAGACAAGAATGGAGGAGACTGCAAGAGACCCTAAGGCCTACGCTAGGCAGTTCCATGTCCCTTACCACCTGCCATCCCTATCCATAAAGTTATTTAACTTTCTTTTAAAACAACCAATAGTTTCAGCGCTCACTACATGGTTAATAAGTTTATTCCACTCGTTATCTACATTGTTGGTAAACCCAATTCTTGCCTATTTCCTTCTTAAATCTAAATTTGTCCGATTTTAAATATATTACTACGGTGAAATGGAAAATTACCTTTAATACCTCTAAGTGTAGCATGTCAAACATAGGACTACACAACCCCGAAAATAGATGCAGCTTAGATAACACGTTTTTAGAGAAAACTGAGAGCGAGACTTGAGAGTTCTAGTGAGTCCGGACCTTAAAACCAGGAAACAGTGCATTAACGCCAGGAATAAAGCTAACAGTGCATTAGGTTTTATTGCTAGGACGGTAACGAATAGAAGTGCAGAGGTAATTCTATCAAACTCTATCTAGCGATAGTTAGACTCATCCTTGACTATGCGGTACAGTTTTGGTTTCCGTCCTATAGAATGGACATAAATTCACTAGAATCAGTTCAGAGAAGAATGACCAAAATGATATATGGACTCGGAAATTTGCCTTACGAGGAGAGGCTTAGGCACCTTAACTTACACTCTCTGGAAAGACGCAGAGTGCGGGGAGATCTAATAGAGGTGTTCAAATGGATCAAAGACTTTAACAAGGGTGATGCAAACAAGGTCATCATATCAAAATAACAGGGCAAGACTCACAG
Source organism: Oratosquilla oratoria (assembly GCF_046742065.1). Taxonomy (NCBI): domain Eukaryota; kingdom Metazoa; phylum Arthropoda; class Malacostraca; order Stomatopoda; family Squillidae; genus Oratosquilla; species Oratosquilla oratoria. The sequence continues at coordinate 56,225,057 of NC_134802.1, read as the reverse complement.
TAATGGATTTAAATTTGACAAATTTAGATTTAAGAAGGAAATAGGCAAGAATTGGTATACTAATAGGGTGGTCAACGAATGGAATAGACTTAGTAACCATGTAGTGAGCGTTGAAACTATCAGTTGTTTTAAGAAACGGTTAGACAACTTTATGGATGGGGATTGCAGGTGGTGTTGGATTTGGAGCTGCCTTGTATAGGCCTTATGGTCTCTTGCAGTCTCCTTTATTCTTGTGTTATGAGCCCTGCCCTGCAGTCTGAACATGATGACCTTGCCTGCACCTCCCTCGTTTAAAGCCCTTCACCCATTTGAATACCTCTATTATATCAATTTTGTGCTGGATTTCCTCGGGAGTAACCAGCGCTTCTATCCTTAACCGCATCAAGGTGGATGTACTGTGCCTTGCTGCATTGCTTCTGACCCAGGGCAGTGGGCGGGAGACAGGGGTGACCCGTCATCCACGAGGAGCTAAGATGAGAGGGGGGAAAGGGGAGTGGATCGGAGTGGAATGGCTGGAAGTGGTTATATGCCTTTTGACTTTGGCTACCTCCCTGGTAAGGTGGAAAAAACCAATGGTGTATAGATAGACAGAGATCTCTAAGTTCTTAATACATGAAGGGTTATCATGATTGTTGATAAGAAAAATGTTATGATCATCAACAGCAATTCACCGACCCTTCTATCCCCCATTATGAAATTACTGAGTCTCACACTTGTCAAGGTATAAACATTTCTTGTAATGGAGAACCTTAAAAAAAAAATCAGGAAAAAAAAAAAAAAAAAAAAAAAAAACTATCGTTTGCCAAAACAAAAACATTGAGTTTCTCTGTGTTGAAGTTACACAATAGATAGACAAATAAGTGAAAAGGTAAATCAATAAATACAAATAAACAAATACACAAACACATGCCTAAATAAGAGAAATAAACACACAAAAAATGACAAAGAAATGTATAGATGAATATCTACATAGATAATTACATAAGCAGATACTAGATGGATACGGTCAAATAGTACAAAATCTTTGAGAGGAGATTAAACTCGGACCATGAAAGAATAACACGTGCCCCTGATCCGTAGGGGCGTCATTAATGTCCCTCAGGTATCTATCGACTACATAAAACTCCATATAGGAGGAAGGCCTGAGAAAAAGTGGATGGATGGGAGGGAGAAGTTTGCAGGAGTAACGTGGCAGATAGCACTGAAAGGTGTTAAGGAGGTCCTGGAGTGAACTCCAGTGAGGGGGGGGGGGTCGCGCCCTTTATGATTCTAGTTGCCGTCAGATGGTTTTATTAACCTATTTCCACTTCTCATTTCCTTCTTGGTGCCGCCAGGCGATTTTATTCAGATAAGTGGAGGGGTTATGACGTCATACTTCGATGAACCCCTTCCTAATCGGGTGGTACTTTAATGGGTGCCGGTTTAGTATGTGGCCTACCCTATTTGAATGTGTCCTACCTCAGGAAAATTTTGAAACAAACAACAATACTTTGAAAATGTTTTCATTTAATAATTAAAAAGCAATTTATTAACAAGTCATACAAAAATTTCTCGGATATCCTGCAAAATGCATAAAAATAAGTCGACATCAGGTCCCTTTGAATACCACCAGCAGTATTCATCAAGATGCCCTTGGAAGTGATGAAAAGGGACTCCACGCTTTTTCTTCAGAATGTCTATTTTACTTTCCAACCACGATCTTTCAATTTTTTGAGTATGAACGCCAGTAGCTGAATCAACATAGTGGTGTTGATGGTTAACGGTCGCATGATGAAATCCTACTTGCTGTAGTTGACGAAAAGCGGCCCACTCATAAGAACATAAGAAAGAAGGAGACTGCAAAAGACCATAAGGCCTACACTAGGCAGCTCCGTATCCATCACCCCCTGTCATCCCCATCCATAAAGTTGTCTAATCGTTTTTTAAAACAACTGATAGTTTCAGCGCTTACTACATGGTCACTAAGTTTATTCCATTCATCGACCACCCTATTAGTAAACCAATTCTTGCCTATTTCCTTCTTAAATCTAAATTTGTCATAGGAGTGGATTACCGAACCAACTTCCACTTCCCTTTGGATGATTGGTAGAAGGGTTTCTGCATTTCGTTTCTCCACATAGAAGTACCTCACATCTCGTCCTTGAATCAACCCGAACACCCATGGACCCAAGGTCTAAATATACAGGTCAGACCGTTTGAATTCTTCTGCGCAGCTTCTGACGTCATTAGGCTGGGTCCATTTTCTCTTTGTGAAACACTGAAGAAAACTGTGAAACGCCAAGGAAGACAGGAACTATAATATTTTATATATTATATATATGTATATTATATATCATATATATTCATATATATAGACAGGAACTATAATATTTTATATAATATTTGTCAGAATATAACTAATTGCGTGGAGCGATGCGAGCGATGGCAACGTCTTTCCCAAACGACGCACCAGCTTCAACTGACAGCTATAGGATAGGACCCGCCAACCCCACTTTGAACAGCCAGGTGACGTTCACGGGCCCGCTGCGCCAACTCCCTCGAAATTCGGTCGGAAGTGGTTAGACCTTATATTCTTAGATCTTGCATGGACCATCGATTCTCCGTCCATGATTGCGATAATTCTCAGCAATTTTATCTTCATCTTCTTCTTCTGGTGCATGTACACTTTAAAAAACAACATTAAAACGTAATGGTAAAATTTGAAAAACGTACCTCTGTTAAACAGTGATGACAAAGGAATCACAGACGGAGAACTGTTATTACTTAAAGATTACAAACTATATATACTGCAAAGCTTGGCGCGTTCCTCGGTGCGTCGAATAGGTAGGCCACATAGCAGAGGAAAAAAAAATCGTAGGCAACATCAAAAAGGTAGGCCACATACTAAACCGGCACCCTTTAATGCATACTCTTCCTGCCGTCAGACGATTTTATTCGTCTCCAGTTCCGGACGGGAGAGGAAGGATTTGGGGACCGGAGATATAAATAGATAAAGAAATAAACTATAAATAAATAAAGAAATGAAAAATCCTAAAACATATTTATTTTCGTCAAATGTCTTGATTCATCTTTTACTTTATACTTTTACTTTTTCATTTGTATTTTCTTTTCACTTGTTCTCTTTACTTATGCACTTGTACATGTATATCTATATGTTGCGGGACGATGGAAAAAAAAAAGTTTTCGGTTAGAAGAAAACTCTGGAGGCGACTCCGTTTTCTATGAATCTCCGTTTTCTCTGGACAAATTTGAGACATTTTTCTTGAGCTACCACAAGGCGATTCAGTTCAGGTGACAGCCGGCCGAGTCTGCTAATAAATGTTTACGATAACTTTTTTTTCAAACCAATCAACAGGGAGACATGTTGTAATAAAAATAAAATAAGATAATAAATTCGAGTTGGTGGAACTAACATGTTCCTTCGAGAACTTACCAAAATATATTCACATTCTGTCGCCAGGCGATTTTATTAACGAGTATGTCCGTCTCGAACAAATAAGGTGAAGTCCCTTCACAACATTTCACGTCGTGCATTTCTGCTTTGGCCCACGACACTTGATCAAAGGATTTAGTAGTAGTAGTAGTAGTAGTAGTAGTAGTAGTAGTAGTAGTAGTAGTACTGTACTTTATTTGGTACTAACTCAATATACATGAAGTGCAGATAGGGAAAAGAACACATAAAGATAAGAATTACAAATGTCACACTTCATGTATTTTGTTAGGGAGAGCATTTCATAAGCTATTGCTTCCGCTTTCTCCTTTTCAACAAATTAATGTTTATATGTATATATGTGCATCTTCAACAAGCAAATGTAATGTGTAATGTTCTGTTAAATAAACTGTTAAATTGAAAAAAAAACAATGAATAACACAGAATGATTTGTCCAGTTGAGAGAAGTAGAATTCATATATACAGTTCATGATCTTGGCACCTATAATAATTGTACTAGCAACATAACTGTCCGTAGATTTTTGCATATTTTATCGTTTTATTCCAATAAAGTACTTTATAAAGAAAATTGAATTTTTATTACAATTTTATCGATTAAAAAAAAAAAAGTTCCATATAGCGACCAGCTTCCCGCGGCCAGTTGGGTTGCGGCCAGTTGTCCGTGCCCAGTTGTCTCATTTCCAAGGATTGTCCTCCTGGACACCGCCACTCCTACAAAGTATTACAAAGGCAGAGCATGCCGACAGGGGACCTTTTGGTCCATAACTAGGTCGAATGCGGAAAAAATATATAATAATGATAAATAAAAGAATAAGAATAATAATAACATAATGATAAATAAAATAAATGCATAGGTGTAGTTAAATAATAAACAAATAGGTAAACAGTAAATGATAATAAATTGACAGATAACTAATAATAAATGAAAATCAAGCAAATGATAATAAACAGACAAATAATAACAAACAAATAAACAAATAATATAAAATAAATGGCAGTCATGATAAAATAAATGACAGTCATAATATGGGCATTGCGTGGACTCCATTTCTTGTGTAAATTGTTCCGGCAAAGAGTCTGGGCCACGGGACACTGCAGTCAGCAATCCTTATAAGATGGCGAATGGTATAAATGATATCCATTTACATACAAAAAATACAAAAGTTATCCACTTTTGATTTCTTCATTCAATTTTATATCCTTTTGCTCAGCGTCGTAGAAACGCACCAGTAGTATATAAAAGTTTCCAGATGATGTTTATGTATCCATACCGGGAACTCTGTGACAAGGTTTATGTGGTATATCCAGTATACTTGTGTTACAAAGTACGCCATCTTTGTTAGAAGATGATGAGTAATTGGATGGACTAGGAAGGAACCAGGTGAAAGCACCAATTGTCAAGGAGTTCAAGACTAGGTATGCTAAGGAATGGAACAGTCAGGAAATCCTGTACAGCTATAGATTTTCTAATTGAAGAAACCTAATATAACCACATCGACTGGGAAGAAATCTGATGAGCCTCTGGCAAGGGGGTCAATCTTTGGTATGGTCTAATTACTCTTATGGGGTGTCAAATGACCATTACTAGTCTGTGCGCTCTATGGGGTCAGTTCAATGAGGCACAAGTCGAGATATACAATACCACTAGTCATTCTGCCAAATCAGTATATGACTCTCACTTATTAATCTATGTGCTACTTGATTTTGTTTTCATTCTGTATATAGTAAAGGAAACTGTATATTACAATGAATATCACTTGTTAGGATTATAATAAATATTTGAATAAATTCTGTGAAACGTGGCAACAGCGCTTTTTTCTTCCCACGTTGCCACTCCAAGGTGTCACAGGTGAGATTAATAATGGGATAGGGTACAGGTAATTGTTGTTATTATCTTAAAAAGTGATACTCATTGTAATATACAGCTTCCTTTACCATATACAATAAAAATTAATAACAAAAAATAAAATAAAAAATAGAAAAGCACATAGATGGGAAATAAGAGACATTTACTAAGGTCGAATTGATATAATGGCTAATAGTAAATCGAAACGTATATCACACCTTGAGCGGACTCCTTGAAGCACACAGACTGTAATGGCGAGTTAGTGAAGGTAATACTACGTCACTTTGCTTTATTTTGTCCTTATTACCTGCCAAATTCTTCTTCATGACCCGGGATAATAGAATATATATATAATCATCTTAGTTCCTTGGATTAAAAATCCTGTACTTTTTTCTATTTTATCTATTTGTCATTATTATCATTATTATTATCATTATTGTTATTATTTTTAGATGAAAAATTGTTTTGGTAGTATATGTTGGAGCTGTGATTATCCTCAAGAACTTTGTCATATTTCTACCAACAACCACCGCCATTACAAGAGCGCATGAACAGAACTCATTGTCATCACATCAATTTACATACTTCGTGACGTCAGCAAACCGTTCGACAAGGTGTGGCGTTATGGGCCGAGGCTAAAAACAATCCAATTACAACTTCCAGAAAAACTAACAAGACTCCTCTGTGGATTCCTTAGAGGACTCAGCGAGAATAAGACTAAAGGACAACAAAGGCCATCACTTCCTCTTCAGGAGCAGTGAACCTCAAGGATCGTGTTTTTCACCAGGGTCGCGAGGGTGTTTTTGAGGGTCGTCAGAGGGTCTTACAAAAATGTGTTAAGAGGAAAAACATATTTTTGTGTGTAAACGGATATGAAATAAAGTTTCCTTTCTTTTTTAACTTTTTTTTTTCATTGTGCTAGTAAATATAAACTGAACTATAAAAACGAAAGTTTATAAACATTATGCAAGTACGTAGAAATATAACATGAAATGGTTGAATTTATTATTACAATTAGGGTCGCGACTCCAGGCTAAGAGTGGATTTAGGGTCGCAGCCAAAAAAGGTTGGGGAACACTGCTCTACACGGTGTCAACGAGGAAAAGCACCTGGGGAAGATGGTATATCGATAGATCTGTTGGAAGACGCAGAGAAATTAGGTCCCATTAAATTGGTTCAGTTATTACGTCAAGAAAGGGTTCCTGATATGTGGTGCAATGCAATAGTGATTTTGCTTCATAAAAAAGGAGACCAGAAGGACCTTAGTGACTATCGACCGATTAAAAATACACAGAGTACACAAGAAATATTCCCTCTCCCACGCCAAACAGTGACATAACATCAATCATAACCGACCCAGGAATATCGACCAAAATGATGGCAAAGAAAATAGAAAGACCTATCAGCCGGAATGTGAAAAACAATGAAAAATAAAAAAACAATAAATCCAAATTTGAGATGATCTCAATTGCAAAGTTCAGCCCGACACCAACAGCAGTAGAAGATGAGACCATCGAATAATCCAAATCTGGCAAACTATTGGGACTCAAAGTATCCCAGCGGGACATACTGACCCTTGTCAGTGACAGATTAAAACAGGTCAAAGCCACCGCGGCAAAACCAAGGAGATTTAAGGCAGTGTCAGAGGAAGTTAGAGTTCACCTATACAAACCTTTGGTGAGAACAATAATAGAATACCCATACAGTTCTCTCAAGACTCTATCTAGCAAGACTCTAACTAGCAACAGAACCTGGAGAGTTTTCAAAATTTGAAGAACCCACTACTCCTGGGCATCTGCAAGGAATCGAACGACAAGAAAGAGCATGCAATGGTATGGCATCATTGTGTACATACGAGTATTATGACTACGTACAACATTGTACAAGTATCATGTATTGTACTTGCGAAGTGTTTAATTGTGGTTGTATTTTCCCCATTGCATGATTGTCATAGATGTTATTGTATATTGATTTTGTTATTGTCATTGTATATTTATTATTGTATATTGTACATAATGTAATAAAGAACCAAGTGCTCTGTTCGCTCGCACCAGAATTTTCCCGCTCTAAATTGTTGGCGTCCCCAAGCAGTTTTGATTACGCCCTCAGAGTGTATGCACGATTTTTTTTAGTCTGTGCTAAATAATTTATATATTCATTTCGATTTTGTTTCATTAGCCACCCAATACAAGCACAGTCCCATGCATAGTGGCCAATAAGTCTACCAAGACCTCCAATATTATCACCACAACACACACATATATATATATATATATATATATCGCATCAGACTAACCTTGTAACTTTGTAAACTACAGTGGAACTAAAAAAGAAAAAAGGAAATAAAGGAAAAAATGAAATTGGTTAGTTAACTAAGCTACTCCCATTGAATACACAAGGGCTGTCTTTCCCCTCTTCATTACACACCAGGCCCGTGTAGAGGGGGGGGGGGATGCCTGAGCACCTGCCCCTTTGCCCTGTGCCCCAAAAGTGCCCTTCATCACAAAAATGTATAGAAATGAATGAAAAATTATTTCTCACAGGCTTTTTCCATTTTCTTACCATTCAGAAATTATAATGTGGAAAATGGCGTTGCACCCTACCGGATAGTTGTCAAATACGAAATAATACAAAAGAGTGAAGTGCCCCAATTTCCTGCCCAAAGCACCTGCCCCTTGCAATGTCTGTGCACGTTTCTGTTAGATGGTGTTTACACGTGTCTAAAGTGATGTGTGAACGGGGGTATTTGGTTGTCGAACACGTTGTTCGACAACCAAATACCCCGTTCACACGTTCATACATCACTAACACGTGTCTGTCGAACCGCGTTCGACGAAACGTTACACCGTGTGAATCCCCTCTTACATTGTCCTTCGTTTCCAACTTTAAACACGACCATCAAACCGTGGTTCCCCTCTCCCTAACACAATTAATTTTTTTCATAGTAAAATGAATAAATAACAATAATAATAAATCAATCAATCAATATCTATCTGAAGGTACCTGAAGTACAATCAAAATCTTGTAATTAATGCCATTTATTGTTCTTTACTAAGGATTTCTTTCTCGACCCCACAGAAAGGAAGTTGGTCAAGAAATCAAATAATATTAGAAAAAAATATTACCAACACAAATTTTGTTGTTATTTAATTAATGTCTCCGAGACAACCTGCAGCGACACTATAGATTTTGTTCAATATGACACAAAATTTAATTAATTTACGGGGATGTTGAAATTAACATTCTATGTTGAATCTGCATATGTCAAATGCTCAAACAAAAGGCTTCCAAAGGCAGATCACATGCAGAATTCGATTACTATGTCTGATTACCATGTCTAAATATCTACGCCCACAGTCGGCAATTGTCAACTGCATACAATACGGATATAATAAAATCACGTTTTATTTGTTAATGATAACTACGACGAGAAATACTAGGGTCACCCCTGTCTTCACAGTGTGAGACACAATTACTAAAGTCTCCCCTCACAGCATCGAAATAGTTTTAGTTTAACTCAATAGATGGCGGTAGTATGCTCTCTAACGGCTCGATCCCGCTGGATTTGGTGCATTTCAAAATTAAAAAATTAACGACACACATACGTCAACATTCTATTTATTATTTTGTCATTTTCGGCCACGTATAGTACTATAGTTTCTTCATACCGTCAATATGACTATATCAGACAAGTGCCGACGTTCAGGCATCCTTATGAAGGAATCTTAGTATAGTTTTTACAATCTTCAGTTGATAACCAGACTAGTATCTAATTGTTTCCTACGTTTTAAACTACTTTTACTAATTTCACTTTTTTGTGTGTAGTAGCCTGAGAACCTGTTAATACTTGTTATTCAAAATTTCTAAGATATTTGCTGAGTTGGTATTTCTGTGTATGGCGACCCAATAGCCTTTCTCATAAATTCATATTTACCTGTGGGCATATTCTCGCATATACACAATTCATACTCTTTGCTAAAGCTTTATTCGATACTATAATCAACGTAAAGCCTCGCTAGGGCAACATGTAAGTTAACTGACCCGACAAGTAAGTGTTGACAGTTGAAGAGCTTAGAGCAAGGGTTCTCAGCCTTACTTGGCCCATTCACCCCTTTCACCATTTGTCTGAATGTCATTCCCCCCTCCTTTCCAAGATTGCCTGTTTCAAAAAGTGCATTCTAAATAATATGCAAATGTTACTAAAAACTCTTTTATTTTTTCCAAATTAGTATATATTTTCCCCATATTAGTATAATTCCACCCCAGGTGACAGGCCAGATAGGCCAAAACCTATAATTGCTTTCCCCAGAAAACCCAAAATTCCCCCCTGGGGGTGATTTTCAACCCTAATTAGAAACCCCTGGCTTAGAGGAAAGAACAGTAGGACCACAAAGGAAATAAGCTTACATGCTTTTTTTTTTGTGTTATCCTCGGCCTTTGTAATTGTTATTTCGAACTGTGTGTTCTTTTCTTTATCTGCACTTCATGTTTATTGATTCGATGCTAAATAAAACTACTTACTAGGAGTAGATCATGTCGCTAGCACTAGCAGCTACAAAACTAGCCCAATATGAACGAGGCCTAATGCTCATTCGTTGTTTGTTCTTACCCACTTCCGTATGTATCTGGAAATAGATTTGATGCACAAATGGATGCAAACCATCTTTCCTTCATCCAAAGCAGGATTCTATTATTATTTTTTATTGTCAACCTACATTAAATTCCATGAATGAACAAATAAAAATACGTAAATTCCCTTTGTCTACACTGGCAAATTTGTCCACATACGGTTTTTATTCTTCTTTTATTCTGGTTAACGACATGCAATTGAGAATCGTCACTCCTTGAGATCCCACCTGACGAACTGTCACCCAAGTACGCCGAATATCAACAGTGGAATAAAGATCATATATTATATCATATTATATTATATTATATCATATTATATTATATTATATCATATTATATTATATCATATTATATTATATTATATCATATTATATTATATTATATCATATTATATTATATTACGTTAGGTTAGGTTGAATGAGGGTTATGCTTATTGTCATCAACTTATACAACCGAAGAACAGTAAACCCAAGATAGCCCACATGAAGAATTGTCACCCTGTCAAAGTCTGTGGAACATTGTTCCCGACCTAGTTTCGTCCCGGGTTCGAACCGCCAACGGTAACTTCGGCTGTCCGGACACAAGGGGCAAAGGTGGCGTTCTATTGTTGAAATGCATAATAAATGTTAATCGATACAGTCAGGATGTCACTAAACGAATGGAATCAACCAACCAAAGCCGCAGTTGGACTTTCCAACCATGCCAAGCTTCCAGGTAGACGCCCGTCGAAGACCCATCCCCCCTTCGCATCCACACAATCGATGGGCTAGTTTGACCCATAAGAAAACTAAGAAGAATGGGGATGACTGAAAGAGACCTTGAGGCCTACACTAGGGAGTTCCATGCCCATCCCTATCCATTAAGTTGTCTAATCTTCTCTAAACACAACTAATTGTTTCAAAGCTCACTATATCATGGTTACTAAGTCTATTTCATTAACAATTCTACTGGTACTCCAATTTTTGTCTATTTCCTTCTTAAACATAAATTAATTTATTCAGATTTGTTCTAATTACATCTTAATGTAACCTGATTCTAAAATTATAATCTGATTTTCAATGTTCCAATTTATATGGTGCGATGGAAGTTCAGCTTGACGTCACAAATCGTGCCAATACTGTGACGCAATGGTGACGTCTGGCGGGGTCTAAGTTCTTTCTGGTTACATGAACGATCAAAAGGGACATACATAATGTATATCTTAATTTGGACTAGACACACGTATTTAGATAAACAACAAATGCCTTGTATTTACCTTCAAGTATTTATTCATTTACAAGCCGTGGCAATGGTTACTTCGTATTCACTTAACTAAATATATTTCAGTTCCCTAAACTCGCGCCAATAGATCATGTCGTCTTCATAAAATTTCTTATGTATTCTCCTACCTCATGATAATAGACTAACATATGAATATATTTATTACATTAAATTGAATTTCAATCGTAATTTATACGTTCTAAGCCATAAATTAAAAAAAATTTAACTTAGGAATGAACGCTTTATTGGACGTCCGCGGCAAGACTTTAGAAAACGGAGGCCGACGTTGGAACTTCGAAGAATGCAGTCGACTGGCGAGTTGTCAAGGGTGAATGACCTTTTCACTCGTGTGAAGATTATATCGACTTCAACTCCTGAACCAGTCTATGGTTTCATTTACATAATTGTGTAAATTGTTGTTATATTGTATATTTCTTTGCTTTATATGTATATCATATACTTTTTGTGGAAAAAACATTGATGACCAAGTTGGCAACAAGCATTATAATTCTGTAATGGAACCCATTGCTCAGTATTATTACCGTGACTGAACAAGGCAATTCCATGAGGAAAATAAACAAACAAATAAGTAAATAAGTAAATAAGCACATGTTAATAAATAAATAAACACATATTCTCCTTAGATTACTACGCATATCACATTTTTTCTAAATGCAAGTACAATGGCGTATGCAACGTTTCGAAAGTTTCGTTACACCATTAATATTTTTTCAACGATAACCAGCGTTTCTTTCCTGAAACTTCGTTGACATGGGGCTTGTTACGTATTCGCTAATGTTAGCTGCAAACTAACTTACCCAGCAAGTTAGTGTTGACATTTAGATAATTTGAGGGCAAGTTGACTTGTCGATAAGCTTGGAGCCCAACATGTGCATTCGTTCATCCTATAATAAGTGGTTACACATAAGTCCAGTTTTACCGTGTAGAGAATTTCCCACCGAAAGGAGTTACAGCAAGCCCAACCCTCTATCCAATGCTTAAGCCACTTTCTTAAATATTATCCCAAATTACTTTGAACGACTCGCTATCTCTCTAAAATGCATATTTGACGATCTTTGCATATTTCACACACACACACACACACACACACACACACACACACACACACACACACACACACACACACACACACACACACACACACACACACACACACACACACACACACACACACACACACACACACACACACACACACACACACACACACACACACACGACTCGGTGGCGCAGTTGGTAGAACGATGAACTACTAGCATGGTGGTGCGCGTAGTGCTTGGTTCGAATCCTGCCCAGGGCCGAAATTAATTTCGGTACAGCTGCGCTTCGGGTCGTTACTCTGACTCTCGTGGGCGGGGAGTTGGGGGTGTGTGTGTGTGAAAGGTCATAGCATTACCCATAGATCGGACCTACGAGCTCTGAGCTCTCTTCCAGGAGGGAAATAGCTGTCGATCACGAGTCGAACACGTGATCCAAAAGACCAAGTGAATACACACACGTTATCGAGAACTAGGCAGAGGATATTTATTTCTTCATAGAAAATGGTAATTGAAGGGCTGACTCAGTGAGATATTATATTATCCTTATTTCTTAATATAGTCGTGATGCCTTACATCCCAAAGCGCCTCTTGTGGTCGTATCTTCTCTATTAGAACATGGATACCTTCAGTATTCCACTCCATCACTGCGAAAAGTGTAGATATCAACCAAATGGTGAGACAATTACCAATCTTTACATACGGCAGTATTGAAACGACCGTTTGATTATTGCCGCAATATACATTCCATAAAATTTATTTTCTATTTCAAGATAATTTTATAACATCGAATAATTTATCTCTTATTACTGAACAATTTGTGTATGTATATATATATATATATATATATATATATATATATATATATATTATATATATATATATTATATATGTATAGTTATGTCGTAAATATGAATACTATTAGCATATATCTTTAGTTTCTCTCCCTTGCATCTCTTCCAAAGTATGGACTACAACGGTACTGTGTTGGGCGTCACTAGACTTGGATTCCAACCCAAATCCTCCAACGTTGGACGAAATCCATCCATAGGCTTGGAATCCAACCCATCCGTTGACTGGTATAACCGTACCTTAACTTTCTGTTAACATTGGAGAAGTAGAGGGTTATTTTAAAAATCGCTGACACTAACGGCTACTAAACTAGCCCCAAGTTGACGAGGCTTCTGCGACAATACCAGGGTGTGTGCCTCTATCAGGCTAAGTCACTAAGGATGCGTTGTGCCCTGTGTCTGAACTAGCATAAGTCAATCAATCAAATCAGCCATCCTGAGTCCACTGCTGAGCAAAGGCCTCCTTCATAGCACTCCATGATTCACACGACCTCGCCAACCTCTGCCACGTCACTCCTACAAACTTTTCAATCTCGTCTCTCCACCTTCTGTCTGGTCCCCCTCTTCCACGCTTCCTATCTCGCCGTGTCCACTCAGTAACACATTTGCTCCATCGCTCAGTCGTTCGCACTAACTTACCTGCCCAATTCCACTTCCTTTCTTTTACTGCCTCCACAATATCTTTCACTTTAGTCTGCTCTCTCACCCAACTTGCTCTCTTTCGGTTTCTCAGCGTTATTCCCATCATTGATCTCTCCATTCTCTTCTGTGCAGTCCTTAGCTTTGTTTCCATCGCCTTCGTCAGTTTCCAAGTCACATGTACACAATAATTGTATTTGTGTTCTATATCTCTCTATCTTAAACGAAATATTTCCTACATAACATGCCAGCCTATGGACATCATTGTTTTTTGTAACGTTCACCATTTTCTTGGATCACGTGCCGGATCAGTGACCGACAGCTGTTACCCTACCGTAAGAGAGCTCACAGATCATATGATCCGGTTTTCGGGTACGATGCAGTGGTCTTATACACATCTACACTATCACCTTGCTCAAGGGAAACAGTAATGGTTTGCAACAACAGAGAATGTTTCCCCCCATCATACCAGCAAGCCATGTGTGTGTATTTACCTAGTTGTATTATACGGGAAGGGATCTATGCTCGTGATGACCCGTCTTTGTATCTTTCAGCATCAAGTTTTTTCTTAAATTTTTGAATAGTGTTTGCACACACTGTTTCTTTGTCTAATTTGTTCCAGGTATCTATCAATCTGTGTGGGAAGCTATTTTTTCAAATCTCTTCTGTAGTGATCTTTTTTTAGTTTCTTTCCGTGTCCTCTTGCCTTTCCATCGTCCCATTTCAATAAATCATTCTTATCTTAGATTCCCATTCCTTTCATAATTCTATTGATAGTTAGTAGGTCTCCTCTTTCCCTTCTTTGTTCCAGAGTTGGTAATAATTTGGACAGTCTTTGTTCATATGTCATTTTGGAAAGAGTTGGTGCCAGTTTTGTGTGTGTGTATTCACTTGTATTCACTTGGTCTTTGGATCACGTGTTGGACTCGTGATCGACAGCTATTTCCCTCCTGGAAAAGAGCTCAGAGCTCGTAGGTCCGATCTATGGGTAATGCTATGACCTTACACACACACACACCCAACTCCCCGCCCACGAGAGTCAGAGTAACGACCCGAAGCGCAGCTGTACCGAAATGATTTCGGCCCTGGGCAGGATTCGAACCAAGCACTACGCGCACCACCATGCTGGTAGTTCATCGCTCTACCGCCACCGAGTCGTGTGTGTGTGTGTGTGTGTGTGTGTGTGTGTGTGTGTGTGTATTTACCTAGTTGTATTTACCTAGTTGTATTTTGCGGGAAGGGGAGCTATGCTCGTGTTGTCCCGCCTTTGTATCTTGCAGTGTCTAGTTTGTTTTTAAACTCATGAATGGTTTTTGCGCATACTATTTCATTGTCCAGTTTGTTCCAAGTGTCCAAAACTCTATGAGGAAAACTGTTTTTCTTCAGTTCTCTTCTATAGCTATGTTTTTTTATTTTCTTTCCATGTCCTCTTGTGTGTGTGTGTGTGTGTGTGTGTGTTAACATTATTGTAGTGAACGGTGCTGGGGCTATGCCAATGGAGTCCCGTCATTAAAACTCCATTATATGAATTTATGTTGTTGGCCTGGTTTTTTTTCTTCTTTCATCGTGTTCCACAAATGGATGCATGAATGTGGATAAATATGTTTCCCATCATTCTTCAGCTAATTATAATCTACCTCCTTTATTTTTATTATTTCTTATGTTGTTCTTGTTTACCATACTAAGACCCCCCTGTACTTACTCGTACCATACAGGAAAGGAGCAACGGTTGGTGGGTCCCTACTCCTATTCTCTATTTTTTTAATACTGGCTCAAAACCGTGTGTGTGTGTGTATTTGCCTAGTTGTATTTTACGGGAAGGGGAGCTATGCTCTTGGTGTCCCGTCTTCATATCTCATTTTATCTAAACTATTTTTAAATTTATGTATTGTTTTTGCACACACCACTTTCTCATCTAACTTATTCCAACTGTCTATTACTCTGTGAGGAAAGCTGTTGTGTGTGTGTGTGTGTGTGTGTGTGTGTGTGTGTGTGTGTGTGTGTGTGTGTGTGTGTGTGTGTGTGTGTGTGTGCGTGTGTGTGGTGTTCACCTAGTTGTAGCTTTTGTATCTTCCCGCATCCAGTTTGTTCTTAAAGTCATGTATAGTTTTAGCATTCACTGTTTCGTCATTCAGTTTGTTCCATATATCTATCACTCTGTGTCGGAAACTATTCTTTTTTAGATCTCTTCTGTAACTGTCCTTCTTAAGCTTCTTCTCGTGTCCTCTTGTTTTTCTTCTGTCTCACTTTAGTAAGTCATATCTATCAATAAATTGTGTGTGTGTGTGTGTGTGCGCGCGCGCGTGCGGTGTGCGTGCACGCAAGTGCAGGCGCACACAAGGAACCGCTAATGATTGATAGTACAGGAGGTCACACTGTTGACTTTGCCGCCGAGAAGGTTGGTACCCCTGGCGAGTCGACTTCCAGCCGATGCTCACCACAAAGACCTCGCACGCAAAAAGCCCAGTCACTTGTTTCAGGATTTCTAATTCGTGACTCACCTTTCCCTTTACGAGTTTTCATTTAACATAATAAAATCGCATAATGGTAGATTAAATTATTGTTGTATAGAGATAAACATATGATGTGTCGTTCTGCTGGTGTCTTGTGCTTGGATGCAGGTGTGATGTTCACATATGGTTTAGTTGATAAGAGAGATGATTATCGTAGACAGATGTTCGTATAACGGCTTTCTCTCGCACAATATTTTCAGTTTATTTTGAAACCGATCCACGTGGGAGTGTTTCCCCCCATGCTGAATAAAATCACCTGGCGACAGTTGAACAGGTATCCATTTCGTAAATAGCGTGAAGTGAACTGATATCTTCTGTCTTAAACATGAGCCATTATTCACCAGGTTGCCTATTCGCGAAACAAGATTATTTTACATTTTCTTTTTTCATTACTTTTTCGTTTTCTTTTTATTCACTACTTTAGTAACCCCTGGTTTATCTAAATGTCTTTGGATGCAGCTATCTGATGGGATGGGAGTGGAATGGGTAGGAATGGCTAAGTATTTCTTGCTTTGGCTACCTCTCCTATTAAGGGGGGAAAAGCATTTTGATATACATATAGAAATTAAGCTTTGAGACGAGGTCAAGGATAATAAATTTCAGATAGGAACTGAAAACAGAACCTCTAAGAAATAACAATAAAGTTCATTATTTCCAATTCAATCTATATAATTCGAGAATAAGTTGAGAAGGCAACGACCAAAGAAACATTAAATCTAACTTCCCAATATTAAGATTCAGTTAACATTCCATGGTAACAATTAACCTAATGAAAAGAAGGACTATACATTTCGAAAATAGGAGGAATAAAATAGAATTGTGAACAAGACAAACTTATCAATAACAATCAGAGAACAACAAAGAGGAAGAACTTGTCTCGAAAGAAACTTTAAATTTCAAAGTAAAAATGTTTTGAACAAAGGTACCAATTTTGATGCTAGAAATATAATTATTCCGTATGATGGCTTAAATGAAAATGAAATAAAAAAGATCAATCGGCTTCATAACACATATATACATACATGTATGCATGCATGCATACATACTGTATATGCATACATAGGTACATATATGTATACATACATATGCATACGTGCATGTACACATACATACAGACCTACATAGCTGCATGCATACATACAAAATACCTGTTTCTGAGTCCAGCTTTTTTCGTATGTATGCATACATAAATAAATATATACTTACATACACACATACATCAAAAGACCAATTTCCCCTTATTAGAGGGATGGCAGAGTTAAAGCATCCACCCATCTTCCACACCTGTACAAAATTTGAAGTCACTCCTATATCAGCTACTCATATGTAAAGGGTCCTGCCTATCTCACACCGTATTGCTTGGACCAAAGTTAACATGTATATAAAAATATTAGAAGAAATAAATAGTTAATAATAATGATAAAATTAATAATAACTGTAATAATAATAAGATTAATAACAATTTTAATAAAAAGAAGATTAATAATAATTGTAATAAAAATTGTAATAATAAAATTAATAGTTATAATAATTTAACAAAAGTCCAAAAGATTATAAACTAACCGGGCAAGTGTGTCTGCCCGACATCTATCATAACTCTTACTTCCTTCCATTTCCTTCTTACCTTCCACTAAACCCCCAAATCGCCCCTCCCTCCCTTTCCCCCATCTTATCTATCCTCCCCTCTAACTAATAATATAATGAAAATAATAACTGCAATAACATTCATATAAAAACGATAATAATAATAACAATAATAATAATAATAATGCGAGCCAATGCACTGACGAGAAACATGCAACACACGATCATCGCAGTAGTGCCACGATTGATCACGGGACGAAGTGATAGCGCTGCAGTCGCGCATTGCATGTTGGGTACGGCCGAGGCGAGTTGGTGAACTCACAAAAACTTGTGCTGTTGGTTGCTGTTATGCAACCTATCTTGGAGGAAAACTCGAGCCTTAATCCTCATCTTTCTTTCCTTGCACAATCGCACAGTTATAAGGACGAATGAAAATAAACTCATTAATTCAAAGGAAGAGAAAATCAAAACTCGCTGATGTTTTGATTAGCATAAGAACACTGTGATGACAATGCTGTCAGCATGCAGCATATAAATGAACATTCGTGCTGTCGAGTACTGGGGTAGTTTACAAGTCAACTTGACTCAATAAAATTGCTTGGAAGCAGACAACCCACTTTGTGGATAGCAATTGAACTAGTTGGAACTAATTTTCACGTGACATTAAATTCCACAGGGCAGGACTCGCAGTAATGGATTTAAATTGGACAATTTTAGATTTAAGAAGGAAATAGTCAAGTCTTGGTTTACCAATAGGGTGGTCAACGAATAGAATAGACTTAGTAACCACGTAGTAAGCGCTGAAACAATTGGTTGTTTTAAGAGATTAGATAACTTTATGGGTAGGGGTGTTAGGTGGTAATGGACATGGAACTACCTAGTGTAGGCCTTATGGTCTCTTGTAGCTTCCCCCATTCTTTTGTTCGTATGTTCATAGCAATGTGGAGTACTATATTAATTGTCTTCATGTCATCGCACATAAATATATATTCATTCTTTTGCGAGAGTTCTACTGGTTTTGCAGTCTTTATTATATCTAAATTCAGACGATTTTCTTTGGGTAAGATATTTACCCTTTCAGTTTTCCTTAATCGAATAAAATCGCCCGGCAACAGATAAAATGAGCCTTAGAGGATACAAGGCCAATGTATTGAGAAAGTTGGATAATTAGAAATGTTACAAAAACAATGAAGAACATCTGTTATCTTCACTGCAAAGTAATTCGTGTAATGTTGGTACGAATCATTAAGAAAAGATTAATTTTAATTGATCTTTAAAATAACCTTTTTATCTTTATAGTATTTATCTATTTTACTCAATTACTTATGTGTGCTTATTTATTCGTTTATCTATTCATTCGTTGATTTACAGTTTGCATGGACTTTCCCTGAGCAAAATTTTCGCAAAAAATATTCACTCGATATTTTCTTCATTTTTACTTATAAAATCATAAAAATTGAAATATCGACACATTTTGTCCGAATGACGCCTTAACACGTTGTATTCTAATTAGCCATTAAGTAATGTTAAGCTGAGAGGTATACTGAGGATTTAAAAATAGGATCGGAATCTTGGGACGACATTATGTCGATGTTGGCGCATGCGCAAAGACAAAGCAAAGAACGAAGTGTGTATATTTACCTAGTTGTACCTAGTTGTATTTTACGGGAAGGGGAGCTATGCTCGTGGTGTCCCGTTTTCGTATCTCATTTTATCTAAACTATTTTTAAATTCATGTATTGTTTTTGCACACACCACTTTCTCATCTAACTTGTTCCAACTGTCTATTACTCTGTGAGGAAAGCTGTTCTTTTTCAGGTCTCTTCTATAGAGTGTGTGTGTGTGTGTGTGTGTGTGTGTGTGTGTGTGTGTGTGTGTGTGTGTGTGTGAGAGAGAGAGAGAGAGAGAGAGAGAGAAAGGCATGAATGCTCACCTGATTGATAGAAATTGGATTTAATCTGAACTAAGTCTGCATTCATCCCTTTCTATACAGTGATACATTTTTCCTATACTTTAGATGCCGCTTCCCTATTTCATTCGTGCAGTTATAACACAACTAACGAAAAATAAGCTACCCAAACCGCCCCGTGCAACTGAATAAAATGGCCTGGCGAAAGCCAAAGTACGAGGAAAATTGTCCATCAGATACAAAAGTGGTTAATTTAAGAAAAATCTATACCCGCTCACATCCGTCCCCGTAAACCAGAGCGTCTGGAAATTTCCGAGCCAGTCGAGCGACATGACGTCACCACGCTCACTACCATACACTCCCTCCACTACCACCCCAGACATCCTCCCCGCCATGCAATGTCTGCACACACCTCTCTGTGCCGGCAAAGCCAGCGCTGGTAGGATACTGCTGCGTAGGGTTGTGGTCTCGCTGATGAATACGTGCCAAGACCAAAGGGAATGTTATTTCTTCATAAGATATTCACCCCTGTACAAACAGGAATTGTTGATCATTTTGTAGGTTCACAAACTATATTTGGATAGTTGATGAAAAGGAATAGTTAAGTAAGGAAAATAATTAGTTACATTATAAGAAAGAGAAAAAAGACACGGTTCTAGTGTAGGCATGAGTTTAAGTTTTCATTCGTAAGGCAATTGTGGTTGTCTACTGATTACCTCACATTCCTGTCCGTTTAGTATCAATATTCATTGGAAACAACACACTCCCGTCCACCCGGTTTTCCTTACATAATTATCATTATCTATTAACGCAGGGACCACAATAAGTATGAAGTATCATACACTCCCTCAACCCCCAGTTTTTGTTCCATCTGACCCAGGATGAGACTTTTTCATGTGTGTATTCAGGTTCCGATATCCCAGGCTACCCTGGGCAACAGAGTGAACACCCAGGCCTAGCTGTGGGATCACACATTGACAAGTTGTCTGATTCAGTACTGTGTCTCTTTAACTCGTACAGCCTTCGCCTTCCACCCCCCCCTCTCTCTCTCTCTGATGTGTGCGTGTGGGTGTGTGGGTGTGTTTCCCAAATTGTAATTACTTAATTGCAATGTACAGGATAGGAGCCACGTTTGAGGGTTCATATTTTTTCTCTAAACATCATGTCTAGCTTTAAATTCGTTTATGCCTTAAGCTGGGTCTAAATCATCACCAGGGCTGAGTAGAAGCATTCGTGCGTTAGGCTGGTGTTTTCTCGACATTCTTACAGACTTGTGGTCTTTTGCAATTTCTTCCCATGACGTCATGTCGCCGTTCGTTTACATACGTTTCATTGATCCTAACATTGTGATTATGTCATTTCTTTCTTCTAATGATACCAGATCCAATGCTTCTCGTCTCTTTTATGGTTTATATGCAAAGGTAGGAACTAATTTGGTCGATACTGTTTGTGTTCCCTTGATCTTGTTTATAACCTTCACTTTGAGATAAGATCATCGTTTTTCTTGCGTGGAATGTTCTGGACAGCAAGTTTGGGGGCCGGGAGGGCAACGCTGCATATTATAGTCAGGGTCGGATGAGGATCTCAGTGATTTTACATCCACGTTCATGCTCGTCAATATTCTTTATGTTTCGTCCACAATCTTGGTATATTTGTCGAGTGAGAAGTTATCCTTGAAGACACTCACAGACTCTTTATCTCTCTCTCTTTTCATTTATCATTGAATAATTCATTGGTGAACTTTTTGGTTTTTTTACCCATTTCACTTTTTTATAATTGAAGTTCATTTTCCACACCAGGATCGTTATATGTACCGTCACAATCTTCATGTAACAATTTGTAGTTCTTTTTCATATTTGATTATTGTGATTTTTGCGCCGTCTCTAAACATGGCTGATGCCAGCACCGATTCTTGACGAATTCCGCTGGACGTTGCCCTCCACCTTGACAAATCCTTTACTACTCTTCTTAACGCTGTGTGATCGCGTGCGCAGAAATGAAGTTATTCTCATAAATTATTCATATTTTCCTTTGACTTTCGTATGCTCTGTTGTATATCATGTCCTTTGGATGTTTGTTCAATATGTTTGTTGCCCCGTTCGAGCTGATGAACATTGTTCAATTTATTTGTTATCCTGTTCTATAGGATGAATTTCTTGAGTTATTGTATTGCCCATTTTCTTTTATCCTCGTCCTTGTGTCTCTTCTCCATAGAAAATGGATAACATCCTTAACCTTAGAAACATCTCTGTAGTGTGATCATGACACCTTTCTCCCTTCTCTCCTCCAGCGGCAATAATCTCGATCTCGCTTGTCTAATTCGACGTGAGTTCTTGTAACTATAAAACCATTCTTTTATTGAATTTTGTTCATTATACAATTTTGATATATAATTTCATAAGTACAAAACTGCCATGGCGTACTAAGAGTAACGTGATCTGATCACTAGATTGATTCAAACATTTGTCTCTGAAAATGGGTATTTATCATCGTATTATCAATAAACCAAAACTTGTAAGTTCTTTATAATTTGATACATCTTTTTGCGATGATATATATATCCTGCCAGAGAAATAAAACCTCATATCAAATAATTTCCTGTTTTAGTAACCCAACCCCAAGTTAATATAAACAGAGTATAGAACCTGGTTGTCGTTACGCGTCCGTTCCCATATTCAAATTTCCCGCGAGCGCGCAAACATTTTTCCTCTCGCCATTTCACGATTCTTACTGGTTCACAAAACAAATTCTTACACAAAGTTAATCCTCTTCTACTTAATCAATTCTAGCTCCTTAAGAGTACGTCTATGGGGACTCTTTAATCTTGAAATGTTTGGAAATATAGGTTTCTTTCTTTATTCATTACATCCCTCATGAAGTTGGATGCGCCATTATAAATATTTGTCACCAAAAATTTGCTAGGTTAATCTAATCAGAGGAAAATATTTAAAATATACAGACAACTTGGTACATTTTCAATATGGAATTACCACGAGTGAGTTTCCTGAATGATCTATTTTTCCATGGAAACGCTGACTTACTCAATATTTTGCAGAAATTTTAAGTTAGGTTATGCAAACCACATGGTGTATGATAATACATTATAACATGAGGATTGTTTATCTTTACGAGTTAATATTTGGGGCGTCTGAATTTAACAAGCTTAGCCCAACTTAACCTAAAGAAAATTAAACCAAACTTAAGTAAATGATCTTCACTGTTCGTGCGATTTTTATTTACATACTCGTTGCTGGTTTTGCTACTTTTTATAAGCTAATATATTGGGTAGCTTATGTTGTTTTAAAGGTGTGACAGCTGAGTTGAAAAGGTGGTAAAGAAACGCAGGTTTGAACCAGGAATACTGATGATTTGTACTAGTCTGTTACTCTGAAGAAGACGTAAAGTCGAAACGTTAGATTACATCAGTGTTTCTGGTTCAACCTACGTTTCCTTATCACATTTTCCTTTCAGGGGTAGCTTATCTTTACATGTGTATTCCAGGGTTGTTCATCTTTATAACGTCAAAACAAAATTTACAGAAATACATGATATAGTACATTTATCTATTAATATATTATGGATGTTGTTATCTATATTCTTGTTGTCGATGTGGCAGTTAAAACTGCTTCTCTCAGGGCTGATTGTTGTCAAATCTGAATTTGAATATCTAGACGAAGACTTTGTTTATATTACTCTAAACTTCCCTCAAAACATTTCAATACAAATTGTATATATTTAACTTCTCTTAGTTCGTCATTTAGCTTTTCAATATACGACGCAAAGATAAATTGACATTTGGAGATTCGAACAACGAAGACAGAACCGAACTCACAACGGTTAACGAAATTTGACCCAGTGTAAAGCGGCCTTTATCTCAGTAGACAATTTACCATTCACAACCATCGGCAGATTACCTCTCGAAGTACACTTCGAAAGGACTTCATAACGTGAAGAAGACATGAGTTGCTCTGCAGCAGATTCAAACATCGACACCCATCTGATGTCAACCACTACGTTGCAATTAGCTCATGGCAAATGCTCTTATGGACTATGCTCCCTTGATGTATGCTCACATCCTTCCGGGTCTTATTTATGCCACTATGCTGCATTGAGCATGTCCGTTCTTCACCATTCTTCAGAATTCATCAGGGACCCTCAAAAATGGATCACCTGAAGAATTATCACCCCAGACTTTGACAAAGCGGGTGGGCTATCCTGGGGTGACGATTCTTCAGCTGGGCTATGTTTGGCTTAGGTTAGGTTGGATTGCATCCTTATTTTCTATTGCCTGTGGTTTGAGTGGCGGTTCTTCAGGTGTTCTTGGTTTGGGTGACAATTCTTCAGGTGATCCTCCTAAGTTACAATATGCTTCCTGGATTCTATCTAATGTCTTCATGGAATCTTTAAGAAACTTGCGAAATTCCCACTTGGCCCCACTATATGCTATGCATAATTTCCAGCGAGAAGAGTCGTCACGTAAAGATCAACTTAAATATTTGTATATGAATACCACGTTTGAATATTCCATATTACTTTTATATGTAACTTTCCATTGATCACTTGATGTCTCAGAGGAAGCCTGCACAGAATAGGTTTTACATTCTAATATATACAAGCAATGTTTACCCTGGATGTCAGCATTGCACAACGGTTGAAATTCAACGCTGAGAGCCTGAGAATATCATGGAACGCACACATACCTGGGAACCTACGTTATTCTTTTGTTTTATTTTACCTTATTTGTTTACAGAAGGGATTTAAGTCGAAGCGTGATCGATTTACACATTGCAATATGAACTGTAATGGGTTGGGATACAAATAATCACTACAACAATGTACACGTCAAGTTGATTGTATTGAAAAATAAAACTTTTCCTTTGATGACTGTCAAGACTAGAGGGGTAGTAGAATGATTAGCACTTATTGTTTCAGCTTGCTATAAAACTCTTACACAAATTTACCGTTTATAAAGCTAGAAAAGATATAGCTATGTCTCAGCGATTTCCTGCCCTGCAGATTGATTCCAACGAAGTCTTGTTATGTGAATTAAATATGTAAGGTCTGTAGCCTCGAACAGGTGTTTGGAATTGAAAAGAAATTACAACTGTGAACATGAATATTTATCTACAATTTCGCGCGCTTAAAGTTTGTCATGTAGAGTTAACTTACAGGAAGAGACACGGGGTTATTAGCAAACGTTTTCGGAGATACGAGCCTAAAAACAACCAAATATCGATGACGAGTTGGAGGGGATGGGTGAGGGAGGGTGAGGGCTCCGTGTGGGGTTAGAGGGGGAGCAATCTGCTGAACGTTTGCAGCCGAGGAGGAATGGAGGAGGCGGGGAGTGGGAACAATAAATGAGTTACGACTGCGTTGCTGAAACTGGGTTTCTTTTCAATATCCAATTATTCATATCAAATGTTATATTTTGTTCTTTTTATCAAATATTTTATCTTTTATGTAATTTGCATATAGTTTACTTTCAATTTTCCAATTAATAATATATACACCACATTCTTTCTATAATGTAGATAGGATTTTGTTTTTAATTCCCTACTGAAACAAATGAATGTGGTAAGCGACAAGTGCCGACGACAATCGAAGGGTGATAGTAAACTTTTTCGTGTTATATAGAATAGTTGTGAGTGCTGGGGAGGAAATGATAGGGGGAAAGTTGTGACTTAGGTAGCAACGGGAAGAGAAACTGACTGCAGAAGGTGTTAGGGCAAGAGGCGAGTGGCGGAAAAAGGGAAGAAGCTGCAAAACGACACGGTTAACGGTGTTTCTTAGATAATTCTTTGGTGCCCTGGGCGCGGTCAGTCGTCGTGCTGCTTGATTGAATTTGCTAGCCAGCAGACATGACGTCAGCTTGCGCATTGACGCATACTGTACACTTCATGGTTGTTTGGTTATTTCAGTACAATGCAAATCACACTCATCTGGTATCTTCCTTACATCGTGTGTAAATTCACATTTATCTAAACTAACAGCTATATAAAAAACCCACTGTCTTCGTGGATTGAAAATTTAAAATACTGTTATGGAAACGGAATCGAGCAAGATGGAGGTGATGGCTAGTACCAAAGGAGGAATATTTGAGACAACAAGGCAAGTAACGTTCTGGGAAATAATAGTCCGGCACGTGTGGTAGTGAATGAGAGGAGGAAGAGGCGTAGCAGGATGTGGGTGACGGAGCCACCATTGCATGGAGGAAATGAAGAGAATTCGGTACAGAGATAACTGGACAACTGGTCGTTACTCTCCCACTGCAACATTTTTCCACCAGTCTTGGCAGAACGTTAGCCCGTTTTATTTTTCACATCTCACCTATTCATTCAAATTTTTCTTCTTGTTAATTTATTTAATTTAGCAAAATAAAAGAAAATAAAAATGAACGAAAACATTGTATGTGCAATATTAATGACGGTTCCAAGTAATTTTCATGTTACTTATGTAGGCTAGGGTTATAAAATTATTGTGTAATCTAATGCTTAGATACATTTCCAAGACCTACCATTTGAAAATTAGGAGCCGTTCTTCAAAAGAACAAAAATGGGGAACTTCTTATCTAAAAGATACCTAATCTAACAAAAAAAAAATTATCTTTTTTATGGGTCTATTACTCTTCGAAAGGGACAAAACTAGGACACCTATTATTCACTAATTGGGGCCTCTGTTCTTCAAGAAAAGCTCCGAAAATGTGGTTTGGGATTATTCGAGCACATTAGCCAATTTAAGACAAGTGGAAATTATCCATAACAGAAATTCATCGCCTATTTGAATGTGTGTGTTCAATCCGATAAAAACATGTTCAATATTAATACTAGATTGTGTAGGATACACTGTAAAAAAAAAAAAAAAGACAAATAACTAAGAAAAACATCGATACATCAGATATGTGCGAGAGGAAATACTTTGTTTTTCTTATTACAATTTGCACGCCAATACAGAATTTCACAAATATTGAAAATGGAAATATATCTTTCAAGTTCTTAAATATATCTAATGATCAAAAATTGACTCGACAGGCTACTATTACACTGAAGTTTACCTGAAACATGTGTTTCAGTGTGGCATTAAACCTGAGATCTCTCAAGCAGAAGTGATATAAATGTGTGTGTATACATATATATATATATATATATATATATATATTTGTGTGTGTGTGTGTGTGTGTGTGTGTGTGTGTCAGTCAATCTGGAAAAGTGTCTTGAGACCATTTTTACAAATGGAGGATTGAAATGTTTCAACAAAGCACTTCCCATCATATAAACAAATCACGTCAATTCTCTTCTTTCCTCTACGGTAGAGTTCCCCTAAGGTGCTGAAATCAATTCTAGAAGATCCTTAGAAGTGCCGACATCATGGCAGGTACTTCCCTTCCCTTTATCCTTCAAGTAATTAGGTGTTACTTTCGAGTCGGCGTAGTGCTTGACTTCCTAGACCTGACTAGAGGAGTGTTTGGAAGTACTGAATACATGGGAATACTCCGTTTTCCTATATCCTTCTAGTAATTCCCTAGACCTGACTACAGGGGTGCATTCAGGGTTGGAAAAGGTTAGGAAACATTGCTCTAGAGAAAATTGTTCCAGTTTTTTCTAGAAATTACTTTATATGGTCTGCCTGTTGGACTTGGAACCATTTTAATTTATCTTCTTTTTTCGATTTTATTTGTGTATTTCTTCCTGTATGGGAACCATTGATGCATATTCGGATCTAGGGCGGGTCAGATTCATTACGAGTTTCATTTTCCCAACGTAAATGTAATGTGCGCGTGTGTGATTCAGCATGGTCTTGGATCACGTGTTGGACTCGTGATCGACAGCTATTTCCCTCCCAGAAGAAAGCTCAGAGCTCATACACGACCGATCTATGTGTAATGCTGTGACCTGTGTGTATGTGATATTAATATTGATAACAATAATAACAATAATAATAATCTGTTTATTGAATTAGCAACGATAAAGAGATACAATGACAATATACAATTTGTGTAAATTTTAGGACTAGTATAATTTGAGTAATGTTTAGAGAGTGCTAAAAGTAGTTGTCCACATTAATGGTGTTTCTTCTGTGTATGTGTGTGTGTGTGTGTGTGTGTGTGTGTGTGTGTGTGTGTGTGTGTGTGTGTGTGTGTGTGTGTGTGTGTGTGTGTGTGTGTGTATGTGTGTGTGTGTGTGTGTGTTTGTTTTGTACCATCGCACATAGCTCGGTTGCTGGCGTCTTGGCTTCGTGATTATGCACGCACAGGTCAGGGTTCGAATCCCTTGGCAGAACTTCTAAAATGTTCAGTCTGTCTTACACATACACAACACACTCACATTATATATATATATATATATATATATATATATATATATATATATGTATACACTGTATATATATCACAAGTTGAAAAAGTTATGGGTTTTTTCTCGACTAAATGAAATATCTTGAAGAGAGACATTAAACAAAGAAAACAAAAAAAAAAGTTGTTAATTTTAGTTAAGCCAATTAAGTTTTCTTAATAAGTAAGCTTGTGTACCAGACAAACAACTTTGGCTGTTCTTTGAATAAATCATTGTAATACTCTAATGCAAATTTGATGCGAAAAAATGAAAAGATATTTTCAAACGATTCCTGTATTTCGCGCCAGATTCAAACGCATAATCTTAAACTGTCGTACGCTTTATCAAATAATTATCTGCATTAAATTACGTGCTCTGGAAAAAATCCAATTATATTATCATTGCTATTGTCATTATCGTTATTATTATTAGTAGTAGTAGTATTAGTAATAGTAGTAGTAAAAGTAGTAATTGTTGTAGCAGTAGTAGTATCATCAAATATTAATATCGTTATAATTATTTCCAGTGACGCTCATTCTTGGGAAGGGGAGTAATTATAGAATTTTTAGATTAGAGGGACATTCCTGAGAGGGCATATTTCCTTATGGGTAAGGAAGACACCAAAAGTAATTTTTAAATAATAATTTAACTGTACGACCGTTTGTATATCGACAAATGTCGAGTACCCTGTTTTGATGACCGATTTATTCGTGACAATATTATTCTAACTTTAATTTTAGAATATGGCAATTGGAAATACATCTAAAACTTTTAGGACTTATGTGACACCCTTACGGACCAGAGCCACGTATCGTTCTCTTGTTATTTGGATAAAATGTTGGTGATTTTGAACTTTTACTGACCAAAACTTCAATATTATGTAATTCCATCTCTTCTGAGCGATGTCGATTCCAAATATAAAAGTATTATTTAAAAAAAAAAAAAAAAATAGATAAATGAATAAAAATAAACATAGATAAATGAATAAATAAACGAATGAATAAATAAAACAAAAGATCAAACAAGAATAAACAAATAATACAAATACAGAAGTTTCTTATAAAAATAATTATTCCAAAACAAAAATGTCATATACTGTGAATTTGTAAAACATCGCAGCAAAATTATATAAACAAATACATGACTAGAGCAAAATGCACTAACACGTTTATAAATCACACGGAGAATCCACAGTCGGAGTGTATATTATATATATATATATATATATATATATATATATATATATATATATATATATGAGAGAGAACGTTTGGCTTCCACGTTTCGGCTATCGGCTGTATACCACTTTAGGACTATCTTGTGCTATATATATATATATATATATGTATATATATATATATATATATATATATATATATATATATATAATATATATAAAATATCAAAACTATCTACAGGCATGAATTATTATAATTTGTAAAACTGTCTTTCTTAATTTGATCATATTTATTTATTTAGTTTTGTATCTCGATTCCGACAGCACAATATTTTTGTCAATTTTTTAAAAAGAAAATAAAAGAAAAAATAAATAAAGGGTTCTAGCTGGCCACTGAGTTCGAGAAGGAAGGGATGGTCATCCCCTGTGCTCACAGTGCGAGGCTGTATGCCTATCGATTACCTCGTAATTATCGATTTTTCCTGTCATGTGCTTCTTCTGATCTTCTGATACTCTCCAGAATGCACTCGACTCTGGATTTAAAAAAAAAAAAAAAAAAAAAAAAAAAAAAAAGGAAGTCGGCTTAAGGGATTTAAAGGATTTAAGGGATGTCGATCAAGGACATTTTATTCAAAGGACCTCGATGAAAGGATTTATTTATATCATTTGGGGGACCTGAGTTTAAGGAAGACTGCATTTAAGGGACCTAGATTTAAGGAAATTTGGATTTAAGGGAACTCGATTTAAGGGATTTTTGATATTCAAGGGATCATGATTTAAAGTTGTTTTGGGTTTAAGGTAACTTTATTCAAGGAATTTTGGATCAGAGGGACCTGGATTTAAGGGTTTAAGGATTAAAGGGACCTCGAATTAGGGTATTTCGGGTTAAAGGGACTTACTATTAAAAGAATATCGAGTTTCAGGCAGCCGACATGGCGGTCCCTTTAAAATATGGAAGAAGAAGAAGAGGAACAAGGCGTAGAAGAAAAAGAGGAAGAAGAAAACGAGGAAAAAGAGGAAGAAAAAACGAGGAAAAATAGAAAAAGAGGAAAAAGAGAAACACGAGGAAGAAGAGGGACATGAGGAACGAGACGAAGAGGAAAAAGAGGAGGAAGGAGAGGAACGCGATGAGGAGGAAGAAGAAAAAGAGGAAGAAGAGGAACACAAGGAAGAGGAAGACGAAAAAAGGAAAAAGAGGAACATGAGGAAGGAGACGAAGAGAAAAAGAGTAAGAAAGAGAGGAACACGAAGAAAGGGAAAAGAGTAGGAAGAGGTGGAACGCGAGAACAAATAGGAAGAGGAGGAGGAAAAGGAAGATTAAGGAAAAAGATACAGAGGACGAAGGGTAAAAAGACTAAGTAGAGGAAAAACAAAAAGATAAACAGAATAAGATGAAAAAGAAGAATAAAAGGAAGAGGACAAAGAGAAAACGAAGTGGAAGAAGAATAACAGGAAGAAAAGTAAGAAAACGGGAATTAGAGAGAGAAAACGAGAAAGAAATTGAAAAAGACGACGAGGAAGAGGAAGATGATATGGGAAAGAGAAAGAAGATATGGAGGAGAAAGGATGGAAGGAGGAGGAGTGAGAGGAATATAAAAAAGAAAATAAAAAATATATACAGAACTATAGTCACATGAAAAACTCGTGGTGAACGAAACTATTCGACATTAGACAAAAAGTGAACGATAACCTCAAACTTCCTAACCCATGGACCTATGGACGTATGAGAACGTTTGGTATATATTTCCCCGATGTTTCATATTCTTTCGTACGTCTGAAATCAAGACAGACTTGTGAGGGGACGGAGGTGGGGGGGGGGGGGTTGAGAGGTCGCCGATTAATTGAAGCGGCCCTGCTGTTAATGTACTGTGTCTTGTTGCATTGCTTCTGACCCGGGGCAGTGGGCGGGAGACAGGGATGACCCGTCATCCACGAGGAGCTAAGATGAGAGGGAGGAAAGGATGGTGGATGCGAGTGGAATGGGTGTAGGTGGATACGTGTCTTGATTTGGCTACCTCCCTTATAAGGGGGAAAAAGCCCTTAATACATAGATAGGGATGAAGACATTCCTTCACATAGTGTACATACACCTTAGTGAATCCGGCTTCGACATTCGGCTACGGCTGTCATAGCACCAGGGCACAGGTGGCGGATTCGGCCTATGCTACTCAGCGCCTCCTGGCGTGGTGTCGTTGCTAATATTATGATCAGATTTTGTTTGCATCAACTAATGTAATACTTGAAGAAGTCTGATTTTTTTTTATTTATTTATTTGTTTTAGTTAATGCATATCTGTAGTTTATTTTAATATAATTTATTTATTCTTACATAATTAATGCAGACCCGTAGTTTAATTTAATTTTTTTTTTTATCCCTATAATATAGAACGACTTTGCTTTTTATTCTCTTCCCTCCACATATATTTCTACTACAAAGTTATATAGAAACATAATGAAAGCTGTTATATTGCATAAAGTATGATCCTTATTCAAACATTTTGTCGCGTTTTAGTTTTACTTATTAATGTATTATGACCATTTTTGTTGGTTTTATGTTTCTTGCCACTGCTGCGGGTTTTACGAGTTTTCCATTGGGGACTATGGCCCTCTTCACACTAGCTGTTTCAACCGCGGCGGTTGAATTCCACTGTAAGTCAATGGGGGCGTTGACAGAACCACTCTTTTTTTTTTCTTGACTATGCGGTTTGACCGCGGTTCTCCTGCGGTTCAAACCGCTAGTGTGAACAGTACCTAAGCTCCCCATAGTCCCTCTGCAAACGTACAAATTCCAAAGATCGACGACAACAATTGTGTTATTCCTGTTCGCTAAGAGATGGCGCCTTACACGCTGCGCGTTTATGCGAGACTGTCATTGTTCTAGAATGTACAAAATTATAATAAAAAAAGGGTGAACTTTCAGATATCTCCTTATTTTCTCCATTCAGTAAGTAATCAAATAATTAAAAGACAAGAAATAAATTAAGAGATAGAAAGAGATAAGAGATAGATTGAGATAAAAGATACATAAACCTCAAGGCGAACCCGGTCTGGAAATAAAATCTATGTTCTTACCACTCCTCCACTTGTCATGTCACGATATAAATAAATAAATAGACAAATAAAAAACATGTAAATAAATAAACATTTAATGTTATGTCGATCATTTTAGTCTTACAAAACTGCTTTATTATCACTTGCTGCATTAGCATACAAATTGCGCTGATTATGTCTCTTCGTCTACATATCTGTGTCCTTTTGGGTTTTCCCTTTTCTGTTTCTCAATCTCATGACATAAATAAGACAATTATTGTTTTTATGACCACCTAGTTGTGATGTGTAGTTGGATTTGAGTATTTCATATTGGCTGACGCGATTTGATTTCAGTACAACATTACTTTACAATCAATGCAAGCCAATATGAATGCTAATGAAATATCAGCAACTGTAAAGTATATAGAGTAAGTCCTAGGTATTAATATATTATAATACATTATATATATATATATATATATATATTTATATATATATATATATATTATATTATATATTATATATATATATTATGATATACTAGGGATAAAAACAACAATAAGGGGACGGAAAAAAAACATGTTTCAATTGCTTTTTGTGTCATCCTTGCAATTTTATACATTGTATTATTATATTTGTATATCCGATTGCAAAAGAAAAACAAAAACCGAACTACATTAAGGGCCTTGTTTCCACTGACAGAGACTTATTCATCTAGAAATGACCTTCAACTATTGAAAATTTCTTTTGTTAGCCCGTTAAGAAATGTCATCACATTAAACAATCTTATTTTCAGCGACGTCAGCTGATTTTACTCTATTGAGAGAAACTTCAAATTTTCAAGAAAAACAAAAAAAAGTTTATCAACAAATATGCGCATGCGCCGAGTAACAAAGAAAACCTGAAGAAATTAATAAAATCACGGAGGGGTAACTATAAAACTTTATATAAAAAAGTTCCATTAAAAATAATCGTTAGCGCTGCTGGAGTGGCTACAGATCCCAACCATATATACGATTTCCTCCCCCAAGTAAAATTTCAGAATCACGCAAGCAAGGACATCTCACACGAAACCTACGATGTCTAATAGCTCCTATCCTAACCTATTTTTAAATATTCCATTAAAAAAACAAAACTTTCAATTGCAAAAAATAAAAAAGTGAAAAATAGGGTTGCGTGTTATTGGAAAAAAATTCCACTCCCACGCCTTTCCCCTACTAAGCACGGCAAAATAAACCTCAAACAATATTTTTTATGGATTCAAACTAATCTAAACTTTTTGTCAGAAAATAGATTGTTGACCATTTCCTTTCTATTGTTAAACACGGATGTGGGTGACGGAGCACACTGCATCGCGGGACGTGGTCGACGAAACCCCACGAGTGCTAAGTAGTATTCCCCTCAGGAAGTTTCCTGGCACCCCATCCGTGCTTGGTGATTATTTTGCTTCTCCTTAAGCTGCCGCCAGGGTGCTTGATGCGTTTCCATGGCTCGCTCTTGTTAGCAAAAAAGTTATGTAATGGTTGAAACACATATGTAATATCCACTACATCACTATGTCCCTTTGACCCATTCTAAACAAGGGATCTCAACCACCTGTGAGCTACGGGCCTTTAGTGGATACTTGATGCGTTTCCGTGGCGCTCTCGTTTCTTCAAAAGGTTTTATGTAATGGTCGAACCACATATGTAATATACACTACATCACTATGTCTCTTTGACCCCTTGAAAACAAGGAATACCAACCAACTGTGGGCTACGAGCCCTTAGTGGATACTTGATGCATCTCCATGACATCCACTTCTCTTCAAAAGTTTATGTAATGGTCGAACTGTATGCAATATCCACTAAATCACAATGTCCCTTTGACCCGTTCGAAACTAGTTGTTCTCAAGTTGTGATCTACGAGCCCCTGATAGGTCACAGACCGAGATCACATACCTTAAACTAGTAGTGGTTAGTGGATGTTTAGTGATTATACTTAACATTGAATTGGTTTCCTGGAGGTTAAGGAACAGCATCACATAAGCTATGGGTGTTACTTGAATCTGCGACACAAAGAATTTGCTTCACCATCACTACAGGATTCCGGGACCCTGTGAAGGTCTTTCAAAGAAGAACCACAGACCAATTACCCGATGTAAGTGATCAACGTCAGGCGATTTTCTTCAGCAGTGAAGACCTCTCCAAGATACAAGGTAACAGAATTACATAGGGTAAAGGACCTATGACCAAAACGGGCCAAATGATAGACAATATCTATGTACTTACGAGGAAGGATCGACCCAGACACGTTATGGTTGTTCATGGTATATAGTGTATCTTTAATCTTGACTAGATGGGAGCATTTCGAGCATTTATGGGTTCAGGTCGAATGCTCAAGAGTTCTGAAAGAGAAGGAAATAAAAAAAATATTGTCGTGTCACAATTTATTTACTCAGGTAATGTATATACAGCATATATACGAACTTCACCGACAAAATTTGGAAATACATATCCAATTCTATCGAAAAAGAAAGCCACCCTATTCCACAGTGAAATGCAAAAACATGTTCTGAAAACAATGCGGTAACCTAAATCGGCACACTTTGCAGATAACCGAACACCGCTGTTTTGTGGTTGGACCTATTTCGATGTTCCGGATCTTAGATGAATCATAAATGAAAGAACATGTAGACAAGGAGGGACGTTCGGTCGGTGTTCAGTTCGCTTCAAAGTGTACTGACTTGGGTTACCACAAGTTTCATATATATATATATATATATATATATATATATATATATATATATATATATATATATATATATATATATATATCCATTTTACAGGAGAATAAATATTACGAAGTGGAACTACAAGCAGTTGACCTGCCATCACTTAAGGGAAAAAGAGAAATGTAACTTGATAATAGTATTAAGATAAATAAAAAGGGATATAAAACTGGAAGAGATGATCTCTTGCTTTGGGACGAGAAAACGCCAAAGGTTCATGGGACAAAGTGAAAAAAAAAAATCCATTTTTGGAACAGTTTAGATTATAGCCTTAACTTAAAAATGTAACAGAATTCAAAAATAGGTATGAGAGCTAGATGAAGATGTATATGAATATAAACACAGACAGACATTCGGGACATTGTATTGACATACAGACAACTAAGTACAATATGTGTGTGTTTGTGTAATTCACCATGGTCTTGGACCACGTGTTGGACTCGTGATCGACGGCTATTTCCCTCTCGGAAGAGAGCTCTGAGATGATATATGACCGATCTATGGGTAATGCTGTGACCTTACGCACACACACACAAAACCAACTCCCCGCCCACGAGTTGGAGTAACGACTCGCAGCGCAGCGATACTGAAATTATTTCAGCTCTGGATGGGATTCGAACCCGGACCGCTGTAGTGGCGGCCGTGAACTCTACCAACTGCGCCATGGAGTATGTATGTGTGTGTGTGTGTATTCACCTCGGATCTGCTGCAGTCTCTGTCGAGACAGCCAGACACCACCCTACGGCAGTGAGCTCAGAGCTCCTTATTAGCCGATCTCTGGGTAGGTCTGTGTGTGTGTGTGTATCGTGTCCATCCTTGACTATGTGAGCACCTCCGTGTTGAATTATCGACAATTAAGTGGTCACCACTAGCCAAAGCGTATCTACGCTCCCCCCCCCACCCCCACCCTCACCCCGGGGGGCCATTCGGGGCCTCAAGATGGCGACGGGACCTCTCGCGTCAGCGTTTGCGCGGGAAAGTGAGTCCTCTATGGATCAATAAGGCAAATATTGTGCGAGCACTCGGTATGGTGTGGTCGGAAGAGGGCAAGAGGAGACTACGATCACCATAGTACGATAGGGTTACTCCGCCGTGTAGCCAGAAAGTCGACGATGTTCGTTATTTTCAACACTCTTTTGTTTCGTGTAACTTGTGTTGGTTAATTTTTTTCGACGACACAAAAATACAAAGTAACGCGTTTCGTATACAGATTATATTATTATTAAACACGTAATGCGTTTGATTCCTGGACACGTTTTGGAAGTTTGATGTAAGAAATAAAGTTTTGTGTCGTATATATCTTGACATACAAGTTTATGAAATGTAATTTCAATAAAAAAAAAACGTACAAATCGTGTCTGCATGAACTCAACATCCGAGAAGTGCTTCCAAAGCGCTTCCCTGCCTAAGTGGGTTTGAACATGTTTAAAGAATTCTGATCATGAAATTTAATAATGTATGTATTAAAGATGTGATGCCAGTTGTCCAACAGCCAACATACCCCTTTGTCTTGCAACCTTTGCATCGTCAGTGGATGCAACAGTATTGCACGTGACCACACAAGCGAGTTTGAAACACTAGAGGAATATATACTAGATGACGAGTTACCGGTCCTCTAGAAATAGTGTCTAAAATAGGGCGAGGCAAGAGTAATTAAACAAGTTTACTTTGCTCGGATATGCAATATTATATATATATATACATATATATATATATATATATATATATATATATATATATATATATATATATATATGCATACATATACCAAAGGCTTTTTTCCCCTTTACACGGGAGGTAGCCAAAAGAAAAAGGCATAGAAACTACTCCCACCCATTCCATCCCCTACATACTCCACTCCCCTCCACCCTCTTTGTCTAGAGATTGTGCAAATCTACCAAATAACTATATACATGTATGATCAACGGAGAATGACGTAAATGGGAGTAATAAACACACAAGTCTTAGTCCGAGTTTATTCCTGACTAGTTTCGCAGGTATGCTTAAAAAAAAAAGCATAGCTGCAAAACTAGTCAGGAATAAACTCGGACTAAGACTCCTGTGCTTCCTACTCCCACTTACGTCAATCCATCAGAATGTCTCAACAATGGAGGATATATAACACAACCCCACAAGCATAATTTCTTGTCTATTGAATCAATCAATCAAATCAGCCATCCTGAGTCCACTGCTGAACAAAAGCCTCCTTCGTAGCATTCCATGATTCACACGACCGCGCCATCCTCTGCCACGTCACTCCTGCAAACTTCTCTATCTCGTCTCTCCACCTTCTGTCTGGTCTCCCTCTTCCACGCTTTCTATCTCGCGGCGTCCACTCAGTAACACACTTGCTCCATCACTCATCAGTCGTTCGCAACTCGCCTGCCTAATTCCGTCTACTACCACGAAACAATTAGAATAATTATACTCTATTGCCCCGTAAGTAGGAGGCAATGCACGTGATAATCTCGTGATCGGCAGTAATTACTCTCCCGGATGAGACCTCGCACGTAAATTGCCCGATCTAAGGGTAATGCTGTGACCTCACACACACACACACACACACAAACTCCTTGCCCACCAGAGCCAGGGTACCAGCTTGTACCTTCGTGTTTTTTCCATCACTACGCCGGGACTCGAACTCAGACCGCTGAGTTAGCGGTCGAGTGCGGTACCACTACACCAGCAAGCCGATGATCAACCTGTGTCCTATTTCCTTCCCAA
>NC_134802.1:56134790-56184790 GCF_046742065.1 Oratosquilla oratoria | reverse complement strand
TAGGTTGGGTTAGGTTAGGTCAGGTTTCAGATTATTCATTTCTTTCCTCTCTTAAGTTGTTGAAATCAACTACATGTCATGAAATTGAAAAGAGAGTCCAGTTCCCTCACCCCTTGCCTTCTACCGCCACTTAGCCCCTGTTCACACTAGCGGTTTGAACCGCACGGAAACCGCGATGGTACCGCATATTCGAGGAAAAACCGCGCGGTTGTGTGTGAACACCTCCATTGACTTACACTGTAGTTGAACCGCCACGGTTCAAACCACTCCTTCCAACTCCGTAAATAACTAAAGAAATGTCTCCCTCCCTCCCTCTTTCTGGGATTCTTCATGGTCTTGAATCACGTGCTTGACTCGTGATCCACGGATAGGAGTTTCAGAGTTCAAAAAGCGCGCGCGCGCGTAAAAATTTACCTAATTGTAGTATACAAGAATGTAGCAACGCTCTACAATTTATCATACCTAGCATCAAATTCATGTACAGTTCCAACTTGTTCTCTATCCTTGATTTCTAATTATCATATTTAGATTTGAATTCACGTGTTGTTCTAGGTTAGGCCATATCCTAAGCCATTCGAAGTATTTACGCATTTATATGGAAACTTGTATTCCTTTACATCGATAGAAATTTGCTAGGGCCTACTTGATATGTTCTCATAACCTCTTAAAGCTCTCCTATTCTATGTTCGTTTGTGTGTGTTTACTCATATTTCTTACTTGTACTGGAGAGATTTTGCTAATTAATTTCGCCGTATTTACTGATTTCTTTGTCGTTACCTTTTCCTGACTATTTTCATCAAATATTATTCGATTTCCTGCCCAGTGTGCACTGGTGCCATTTCGTGGAAAATTTCCACAAATTTGTGGGAGAAATTTGGAGAATATGTAGAGTTTGAAGAATTATAAGTTGCAATGAACTTATTTGTGTAAATAATAAGTCCTTTTTATGGGAAAAAAATTGAAGGTCCAGATTGTCTTATGGGAATTTTGTGAGAAAACTGGTATAGATTCCAGTGGCAACACTACCTTTGTGTATCTACCTAATTGCATTTAGGTAATCGTAATATACGGGAAATGAACAACGTTTGTCTATGTGCGTGTACGCGCGCACGTTTCTCCATTTTCACGTTTTACCTGAAATTCGAATAATGAGCCCCATACATACCTTGGTTGAGTAGTTAGAGCACTGATATTTATCATAGTTACCTACAAATATCTACTACACGTGAGGGGGTCATCTCAATAAACAGTTTGAATCCGTGGCCTTCAAACGTTTGCTCTTAAAACCGTTTCTCCCTTGTAAACAAACCCAAACGCGCAAACCTTTTCACGCGCGAAAATGTCAACACTTTGGCGCGAAATCGTAAATTTCTAAGTTTTGATCAGAACAACATTTTTATGACTTCGATTCTTTCATTGTCATTTTTTATTATTGCACAACAATAAATCAAATTATCATGCAAGCTTATGATACTCATAGAACATAGCTACTGTCACTAGCATCTTTCATCAAATTATATTCAGCATTTCGTCGTAAAGCATAAAGAGTACTACATGCGCATTGTACGTGCACATTTTTGGTAGTTTCGTTTTTTGGGTCATAATGTATAAGATTAATAAATATTGTTGTCGGAAATTATTACAGCAGAGATAACGATTGTCATAATTTTGATTATCATTCTTTATTATTGATAGTTCTGCTGTTGGAAATGCTGTACTGAAATGTGGTCAACTAACCGTCACAATTCTTGTACAATCACCTGAACAAAATTTAAAATATTCCAAAGCCACTGTTATTGATAGCTGACAGTTCTGCTATTGGAAATGCTGTACTAACATGTGGTCAACTAAACGTCAAAATTCTTGTTGCACACTTACCTGAAAAAAATCCAAAGCCAGTTTCACAGAAAACGTCCGACTTGAATGCATTCACCGTTAATGATAAAAATGCGAAATAGTACATTGCCAACATCACATGAAATAGAAAGACGATATGATAAACTGAAAAGTAGGAGACGCAATTCCATGAGCGTTGTTCCTTTTCTGTACACTACAATTGGGTAAATACATGATATAGACCCCAGCAAGACTGCGAAAATAATACGTTAAATTAAGTAATATGGTGTTAGTTGGCAATTCCTTCTTGAAGACGCACCAAGTATAACTATCAAATGGTCTCATTGGCGTTACGTTATTTGTAACGGTTATTTTTATTTTCTGTGCTATCGTCAAAATATTTTATTCACATTTGCATCACTAGGAAACGAAGGGGGTGGCATCCATTGTCAGTTTAATTTAATTTACCAACAACCGTCAAATGCAGAAATTTGATGGTGGGGGCGGGGTGCAACTTGACAATTTGCGCCTAGTGTCGTCCAACAAACAAGTATTTCTGTCCTACAATTCTCACTGAATTAATATAAAATCTTTCAAGGCAACGCAAAATAATTCTTAGTTCTTTCAAAATTCCAGTAAATTTTGAAATAATGGAAGATGGACTCATACATTAATTGCAATTAAAGTTTCCCATATATAAAATCACTTTGGACACAAAAGTACGTGTACAAATTGTGTACAATTTAATAAAAAAAAATACCTTGATTTGATAATTTCCATTAATGCAAATATTAACCAAAGATTTTAAGAACCTTCTTTACCACGTGTAATCCGTGATTCCGTGAAGATAATGTTAATATCGAGTAGACTTTCGTTAGTGCACAGTGTCGTATTCAGTCATTTCTGATCACGGGAGTTCGGTGAAATTTTGTAAATGCGTGTGTGTGATAGTGTAATACGAAACCATTGTTATTGTGATTCTTTTAAAAGTGTGAACGCGAGTACTGGTAGAAACCAAGAATAGTAAGTTTGAAATACAAATTACCTGTGACAGTGGTAACTGTATGTACAAGATATTACGATCATGGCCACTGACTTGTTCCCGAAGAATTTCGGTGAGTATAATTCTATAACAGTTTTTCTTTTTTACCATATTGTTCGTGGTGTGTACTTTTATTGCACTGTATGAATCAAGTAGAACTGCTGCCGCTTGTTTTTCATTTGTGTATTTAAATCGAGGCAGTTGGCAAAAGCCAGGTATGAAGTAAATTTCAAGAAATTGAGTTCCCACTCATTGTGGTGCAAACGAGACGAATATATTAGACCAGGGGTTCCCGAACTATTCAGATAATCGACCCCCTAGTAAAGTTGATTTTGTATAAATCCCCAAACTATTAATTCACGAACTATGTCAGTTTATCAATATTATTGGTGTTTTTATTGTTATTAATGCTAGTAATATTATTATAGTTGTCATAATTATCATTTAATTATTGTATCATTATAATTTTAGTTATCAAGTGTTATTATCATTATTATGATTGCTATCATTTTTGTTGTTGATATTACTGTTTTAATTCTTTACTGTGGTTCTTGTCTGGTCTTATAAATGGTAATTCTATAATATATGGTAATTCTAAAGTACCATAGTCACAGTTTTTGTGTTTGTGGATATTACTGTTTCTATTAATTTATTTCTTATTTTGATTCGTTATAAAAGGGCCAAATAGCAATATTCATGATCAAGGCGACGGCGTTCCAATGGTAATACAGATATTTTCACATATACATAAACATAAGCGTTTTGAAATATTTATAATTTACCAATAGTTTTAAGAGTGATATTGTATATTCTTTATAATATTACTATAAGTAATATTCAAGCCAATAATATTACACAAGCTCGTCATCTTGATGTTCATTCACGAAGTGATTGTGTGTATGTGATATTCTCCCTACATGCACAGAATGGGGAGGATTTTCGACTCCTTGTGAACTGACATGGTTTTTCTTTAAGTTTAGATATTGGTTGGTTGATTATTCTCACTCTTTCAGTACGGGGAGAGAACAGGGTCATTTCATGATAACCATTTAATTTTTAAAGACTGCCTTTCGACCCCATAGTAATTTACTGACCCCTTTCGATATCGACCACTTTGGGAACCCCTGTATTAGACTGTGCATCAAAGCAAGTACTAGTTTGTCGGTGCGAGAGAAGACTTAACGATAAAGTTGAGCTGTGACAACAGAAAAAAATTCCTCATATACTAGTAGGGTCCCAAACTAGAGTCCAGTAGAATTCCGGTAGTGCAGTTTTTGGTAAACGATGTTCATGTAGGATTGTGTACTCCTGTAGTAAGAGGTCCTAACATCGAGGATTAATCCAGGCACTACAAATTACAATTTTGAACTACTCACAAGACACGATTCACAATGTCGTTATATATTTCGCATTTTTTAACTCACGATTTCCAATTAAATGTCGGTCTTCTTAAGATCTTATGCGAAAATTAGTTTTGATCTTAA
Organism: Oratosquilla oratoria; assembly: GCF_046742065.1. NCBI lineage: Eukaryota > Metazoa > Arthropoda > Malacostraca > Stomatopoda > Squillidae > Oratosquilla > Oratosquilla oratoria. The sequence goes on along the minus strand of NC_134802.1, from coordinate 56,180,428 downwards.
CAAATAAATGTGATAATGGATGTTTTAGCAGAGGAAATAATTTAAATCCATGGAAAGGTTACAAAATAATTTGAAACCGTACTTTGCACTGCCGATGGAGGAGGGTGGGAAATGTAGCAGTTTAGCCAGTCACGTGCCACGCTGAACCAAACTACCAACAAATTATTTGTTCATTAAATCATAAAGTGTACTAGTACTCACATTTATGGTGCTAGGGCCACTAAATTGAGTAAACAGAACATTCCAAAGTAGAAACATGCACTTGATCAACTAATTTCCCGCCAAAACACGCTTGAACGTCGTGGAGCGTCGTTTTATACTAGTCGCTTGTAGAATAGCGATTTCGAAAATAACATAACGATAGCCTGCATCTTTGCATTCTAAAGTACCTATTCATTAACATTTTGTATTATAGGATGTGGAGGTACAATAGTGTACACCATTACTTTTATTATTTTCCCTGATAACATGAAAATTGCGGTACTTCTTCAACTACCATGCCAACCACTGGAACCTTGCAGTACATTAGCATCACCTTCATTACAATGTGGCATACCATATACATTTTATTCTGGTTACTACTTGTTTTATTCAGCTAAAGCGGGGCATGAAGAAGGTAATAAACGAGATAGGTAAAAGTACATGGCGAGAGAATTGTTCCTCATGGAAACAAACTGTGGATGTGCCAAATCATGCGTTTTCCGATAGTGCATACAGATGAAACGTTCAAAGGAAAATAAATTGAATTTATAATACATAGTAATTGGCAGAATTAAGATTCCACAATTAGATTCCCATTGTTTTACTACAAATGCAAAGAAGTTGTTTTATCACTTACGGAAAATGTATAATACAAGTTAAGTCTCCTGATGGTCCACCAATCAGCGACACTGGTGCTGGACCAGCAGCCCAGCAAATGAAATTCAAACGCCAGCCAAATATTTGGAGTAGAATCTTTGGTAGTTTAACTTGGGGCTGATAATGTGCGTCATGTGTATGTGGACTACAATGGAAATAATCTTACATGCTCTTTTTGTGTTATCCTCGGCAATTGTAATTGTTATTCCGAACTTTGTGTTTTTGAGTGAGTTCGCCTCAGGGAAATGAATGTGTCGTAGAATATAATTGTTTCTAGAAAATTTTCTCCAACTTCTCTTATATTTTCGTTGGATTAAAACATGGACAGTTTGTGGCGAAATGCTTCCCATTCTAAAACTCGCTCAGTGACAAAGCCGCTCATATACAACATTGACCTTTCATCACCCCCCCCCCCCCATCCCACTCCCTCACACGACAAAACCCGCCCTTTTGGAAACGGGAATATTGATCTATATATAACTAATCCCAAATCGCCCCTCTTTTCCATGGACTACCACAAGATCTTACTTCCAACATGGCGATACGACCATCTTCCAGTGATGTATCTTTTCATGCATTCATTCTCATAGTATGTCCATACCACTTCAGGTTAGCTTGTCCATACGTTTTCTTTCAACACAATTTGTATCTTAGTTGATTCACTAATAATTAAGTTTCTTAGTTTGTTATATTTCATGGCTTCATATGCCCTAAAGCATCTTGTTTCCCCAATGACCACAACTGCACACGAAGCATGTGATTCATTTACAATGTTATATTTGAGTTCCAACCTTTGATTAATAATATAATCACACTTTCTATTTTCTTTGTTAATATTTTTCATGGATGTCTAAAAATCTTGTGTTCAGTCATGAGAGAATTTCTTGTAAATAGTCTGCCTCTTTTTATTTTTACAGAACAATTGCACTTACAGAATACAATTTTATCTAAGGATGTGATTTAAAATATTTTTTCTTATCAGATTCTGGATTGTATTCATGTCCTTTTTTATGGATGGTTTATAATGTAGAATACCTTGAATACATTTGGTATTCACCTTGAAATCAGAAGTCATCACTGTATCCTGCCAAAAGTGTGATTGATATTTAAAAGCCCCTTCCCACCCCACTTTTTTTATGCTCCAGCATTTGTTTCCACCAGGGAAGGAAGCTTTTTACTTCAGAACTTTTCAAGCTTCCAATCTTCCATCAGTATGCTGACCTGAAATTAAATAAGAAGACTGTATAAATGGTTTAAGTCTATAACCAATTTAATGTTACATCACAATGAAAAAAACTATATTTAGTCATTAACAAATTTGCATTAGCAATGAGAAGTGAAAACTTAATTTATAAAAGAATTGGTCATACTAAAACTACAAAATTTGAAATATGTGTAGTCATTTGTGAAAGGCATGACACCTGTACTCATCTTCCATTCTATGGTTTTCCGTGTTTGCATCATCATCTTCCTCTTCCTCCTCTTTGGACTGATGATGGGCATCTATGTGTGGTGATCCTACAAGGTGGACGTCAGAGAATCCCCTCCCTGCCACCCATCGTCTAAACCTGTCAGTACCCTTACCTCCTTCTAGGAGTTGACACTTAGTCTTTAACTGTGCCCACAATCTCTCGACTTCAGTTGTATTTCCTCTGCCTTTTCATGTAAGGAGAACTGAAAGCCAGCAAGTTCTCACCTTCTCCTCCTACTACTAAAAGCCAGTAACACAGAAACAGTACCACAATCATAAAATAGACAATAGTCTTTCTTCCATGAGTTTATATCACAGAAAGGATTGGTGCCATCCACTGCATGGCTGCAAGTTTCCAGTCAGTGAAAATTAAGCCAATAAATTTTATTGTTGAATGTTCTTTTTCTTTTCTTACTGGTTATTTCTTGTGTTTGTGAGTCATGAGTTTCCAATAAACCACTCCTGGCACTCCACATAGAATCATACACACAGATAACTAAACAAATTAAGTTTTCAAGACTTAGCACTAAACACAGACTCCATATGAGGTACTGACTACATAAATTCTATGCTGATAATGTTTTAGGGGCTTTAGTGACACCCGAAGACACTAGTCATATAACGTTTCTTTAATGACTGATGAATAACCTCCACTCAAATTTTAACTAATACTGTTGCTCTTCTCTACTGTTCTGGAGGCTGAAGGCTTCTGCAAGAAACACCAATAACAACAGATTCATTGATCTAATGCCCCTCTTAAATCTCTCCTTTACCTCTTCTATGACTCCATTTCTTTGGCACAATAATGTCCCTACAGATATAGATACTGAATACAACTCAGAGTTGCCCTGTTTATAGACACCAAATTCCACAGATGTAGTCATTACATAGGAGACACAGAACTTGTTACTGTATCTTGCACTGTCCAACTCTCACTCAGTTTAGATTTTCAGGCTAACATGTAAAATCATTTCCCTAACTGACTCGTGGGCTGACCCAGGTGGTACGACCAATTGTGGGCTGATCCACTGGTTATAACCACTTGTTGGCTGACCCAGTGGCTATGACCACTCGTTTGCTGACCCAGTGGTTATGATCATTTGTGGGCTGACATAGTGGCTATAACCAGACTCCTTAGAGCTGTAGGTCTCCTCCAGTAAAAATCCTAGTTCTATAGACATGCTGACAGATTGACTACTTTTTCTTACTTTTCTCTCTACATGACCATACCATCTTACCAGAATAATATTCGTCTTCTAGTGTTCTTCTCATGACCATATTCAGATATATCTTCATTTCCCCAGCACTGAATATATTATCTCAGCATTATATTTCAACCAATAAGAGAAAGTAAAGGTGAAATAAAGGGGGACTGTCATGGGAATTTATAATTGGGAAGGGTGTGGAGTGATAGGAAAAAGGAAGGGTTTTTTGTTTCAAAATTATTACTACAATTATACAATGGACTAGGACACTTACCCCCTTCAGGAAATACCATCAGGTCCCATGAAATTTGTTTCAGTTCTTGTAATTTATCTACTTCCTGCATTTCCACTATATAAGTTAACATTAAATCAGCAGTTGTTCCTTTCCTCTCCTCTCTCACTTCCTTTGGTGAATACCAATGGAAAACTTTTATTCATTTTTATATTTTTCCATCCTATACTATTCCCTGATTCAAACTGCCCTAGAAGAAACCACCACACAGAAGACACTGAGCACCTCGTACTACAATGTAACTCACTAAGAGTCTCCAGACAACAAAACAATATATCTTCCTAAATGAGTTATGAACTCACCCAGAGGATGTTACCAGTTATCTAGGAGCTGCAAGTCTCCTGTTAGGGACCAGGGCCTATGGACTTACTGACTATAGTATACCCTCATAGTGATTCCTTCTGTCTCAGATTGCAAATTGCAAATTTGTGGAACAGTGTAGATTTGTCAGTCTATCAATTACCAGTTATTCAGTCATTTACAGATTTATAGAACAGTTAAGTTTTTCAGTTTATCAATTTTATTTTTATTAATGATACCTTTACTCTTCCAATACACCAAATATATACATCACAGGCTACATAAAAAGATATTAGTAGTTACCAGGCATTATAGATAATGAAGTTATTTTTGTTCAAAAAGTGCAATTAAAAACAAATAAAACAGCATACTGATATAATTTTTGAAAGATGGTGGTACACAAAATTCTTTAATTGCCCTAACCATATACTCAAAATCAGAATTTTTTTGCCCATACTTCTTGTTAACTAGATTCCCACAGTCCCAAGACAGTCACTAGTGGTCCTCAAGTCTTACCACAGAAGGTGTTGGTGACAGCGGTAGTAGTGGTGGTGGTGGCAGTGGTGAAGGGAGAGCAGCTGCTAGTTGTCAGCTCTCCTAATGTAAAAAAATGGTAGACACCCTTCCCACCTACCCCTCATTGTACCACAACCCCTCACAAGAACTTCCTAGTACCCAATCCACCCCCCCTCTCAAACACTAAATATAATCTTAGAAGAATGAACACCTATACTTCTTTCTTCTCTCCACACTTTTCTATAAAGAGATGGGTCTCTTTTCTAAACTATAATTCCCCCACGTAACATGCACCATCTATTGTGACACATCATCATTCCCATAGTTGAGGAAGTCTATGCTACCACATGTAACCTACCAACTAGAATACATCTTCATAATGGGAAAATGTCCATAAGGATAGGAGTGCAGGTAGATCATTGGTGGTACTACAAACAGTTGAGATGAACTCTTTTATAGATGAAAACCAGCCAAAAATTAGAAGTAGATTATTCAGCTTAATTTGGGTTAGCCTTGCATGAAACCTGTTTTGTTGAGGTAGACTGAAAAATTATGAGATACTGTAAGCCTTTAGTTTTCAGACCATAAAGTCATATGACTTGAAACAAAAAACTGCAATACTAAATTAAAAAAAAATATAGGCCAAAAAAAAAGGGGGGGGGGCAAGGAGAAGACATCAGGGCAAAATTATTTAAATTAATCAGTTAGTCAATTAAAATCTACTGCTATACTTAGGCCCTCCCCCCTACTTTTGCCACATCACTCCTCTAAATTACTCACTGAAACTAATTACAGTATGCCTTCAATGGATTTTCAAGGGTGGGAAAGAAAAGAGTACACTCTTATACATGCATACCAAAGGCACTTTACCCTTTATAAAGAGTGTCTAAGTCTCCACACACCAACAACATGCACATTAAAATGTTTATTGCAGAGCAGAGCAGAAAAGAAGAAAATCTTTTTAACATGTGTCATTCCTTCATCCATTCAATCTTCCTCCATTCACTTTCATCTATTGTATTCTCTTAGCCTTAAAGCTGTTTATGTTTTGTGTCTAAAGTCCATCATTTATAATTGGTGTATACCTCCGGCTAAAGTTGTATATAATGAAGGGAATATCTGTGTTGGGAAACACTGAGAAACAGGAAACTTTGAAAAGTACTAGGTGTTATACAGGCAACAGAGAAGTAAAAATGGAAATTGATGGCACAAGCACAGAAAAGATGGAGAAATATTAACCATCATAGAGAGAGAGGCCATGCAGAAGGTAGATCAGTCAATCAATCTGTCTATTGCTCCACGTCTCTCTTGCAGGAGACCCATGGCTCTCCAGTAGCCAAGGAGCCATGCACAAAGTGGAGGGACAAGATAATGAACTTTACATGCATGGTTTTTAAAAGGGTCGCATAGTCTAGCAAGTTAACAAGGAGGCAGGAGGAGATTAATGAATTTCAAATTGCTAGTAATATAAATAAGCAAGTAAAAGGTGGGTAGGAAAGATCATGGAAACTTCTACGGTAAACAGAAATTTCTGGTTTTAAGTCGATAAAGCCATGAGGTATGGGAAGGAATAGACAGAAAAAGGAAAATTATTTAATGCATTTGTGTAATGAGAAATAGGCATTTGGGAATGGGTGCTAACAGGAGATTGTATGGAGTGAGTGTGCTGACAGCACTGTATGGGACAGAAACATGGAATATAAGAGAGTAAGAATTTAAATGTGTTTGAGATGAAATGCCTGAGAAGTATGGTAGGGGTTACTAGTCTGGATAGAGTGAGAAACATGGAGGTGAACAGGAGAGTGAGAGTGGAAAGTGAGTTGGAAGATAGGGTTGATGAAAGAGTATTGGGATGGTTTGGACACATGGAAAGGATGAGTGAAGAAAGATTAGTAAAAGAGGTGTTGAAGGCAGAGGTGGAGGGAGTGAGCGTGAGGGGGCAACCAAGGATGAGATGGATGGAAGGGGTAAAAGGGGCATTGGGAAAGAAGGGAGAAGAGAGAAGAGGGGTGAGTGGAGAATCGTTGTGTATTGATGATGCTGTGATGCATGGAAGGGAGTAAGTGGGGGATGGGGGAGGTGGGGGAGTACGTGTGAATGATATTTTGACACAGCCCGAAGGGATTTCTCCCAGTCTTCTCTTTTTACGTATGAGGGGATGGAGATGACCCTTCATCCAGGAGGAGCCAAGAAAAGAGGAAGGGAGAGGTGGTGAATGGAAGTGGAGTATGTGGGGATGAAATGGGAGGGAGTGGATTTATGCCTTTGACTTTGGATACCTCCCTTGTTAGGGGGGGGAAAGCCATTGGTATATGTATATATATATATATATATATATATATTTTTTTCCTTGGATATCTGGCAGGACACCTGGAGTCCAAGAAATCCAGCCACAGCCACTGGGTTGGTCCCTAGTTCATTCAGGGTAGAGATCTTCTAGTGTCTGCAATGGGTTTGTGCAGTGTAAGAAAATGTGATCATTCAATCAATCTCTTGACCCACCCACTGAATGGGCCCATGTGTCACTCATGGAAGGAATCTTGTGTTGTCTGGTGATTGTTAATGCACAACAAGGTAAGGTTGTGGTAAGTATGCTCTGTGTGATGGTTGCACCTAAGGCAGATTGATTGTAGCCAGGCCTATTCTGTGTTGGTATTGTTTTAGAGCTGGGTGACCTGAACGCAAGTATGAAAATGTCTTGCTTCTCTTGAGAGGGACTTTTCTGTGGTGGCCCATCTCGAAGAGTTTGTTTCATGATCTGGGACTGAGTGTGTTTTTGTGTGGATGGGTTGTGTGGTTCTGGTGGTACATTGTTGTAAATGTTTTAGTATGAAACTGCTTTTTACTATCAGATTTTTTACATAAAAGCTGAAGGTCTTAGGAGTGACAAAAAGGCCAGCTCATATATTAGGTTTCTCTTTCAATGTGAGCGTTTGGCCATTTAGATTCACTGTTACATGAAACTGTTTTCAGGATTTTAAAGTGACTTGATAACATCAAAATCGAAAATAGTATTCCACTACAAACTAAACAAAAAATTTATTTTGTCCAAAAATGGGTTGAAAGGACTTCATCAGTTGCACAGTCACTGAATGAAATAAACTGCCTGCAAAGAGGATGGAAAATAATGTTGTTCATAGTAACAAGATTCATTAGGATCAGTCAATCAACCTGTGTGGGCATTGTAGTACAAAGTGTTCTGTGTCTTCTGTGTGGTAGTTACATGTGGCCTATTCTGTGTAGGTACTGTCTTAATAGCAGGTGATGTCCTGAGTATAGGCAAGCCAGTATGGTTCTTATGTGGGAAGGTTTTCTCTGGGGCTCATACCTGGGAACTTATTGTTGGAGTATTGACTTTGGTGATCTTTCTTGAAGAGCTTGTTTGGTAATTTGAGTGTATGCTTCTGTGTGGTATAAGTGGTAGGTTGGTATAGATGTTTGAATAGTATGCTGCTAATATAGTTTTCTGTTGCATGAAGGGTGTGTGGTGTTCAGAGTTCTAGTGTAAAGTTATGTTCCTGTCATGTTCATGTGGTATATTGTTGGGAGGATTTTGGTTTCTGTATGAACAGTAGGTACCCAACAGGGGAGCATCCTGTTATTACTCTCATTGCTCAATTCTGTTTATTCTATATAGATAGCTACATTACATAGTGTTTGTAAATTGTTTTCATCTTGCAAATTGCTTGGAACCATGCTGTGGAGGCATAACTGAGGGTGGTTCTTATGAATTGTTTGTTGATGGTTATTAGAGTATCTTTGTGTATAAAGTCAGTGCTAGTGATGGGTTTTAATATGATTGTCTTTGTTAATTTCTGCTTTCATGTCTTTGATATGTGGGCTGAAAGTCATACAAATATCAGATCAGATCTGGGTCCAGATCTTTTTTCCCAGTGGATGGATTTGGCCATTTAATTCTACTATAATGTGGCTTTTTGATTCATGGTTGTCTGGAATGTATCATGTTACTGTGAAGCTTCCATGCTCCTTTTTTTGATCCAATGTTCCAGGTTGTTCAAGCACATTTCAGTGTTCTTTACTGATAACTTGTATTTAATGTGCAGGGTTATTATTGTCAAGTCATCTGTATACGGGTGTTTAGTCTTGGTTCTGGTGTTGGGGGATCACTTATGACAAGTTTTAATGGAAGACTGTTGCCACCTGAAGGACTCCACTGTATAGCCTTTTTGTACCTGAGATTTGCTTGTTTTGGATTATTCTGCATTGCCTCCCTGCTATAAAGTTGGTTAACCACTTGTTGTCATTGTTATGAATGTCTGATCTTTTTGGATAGTATGTCAGGGGACCTTGTCAGTATCTAAAGCAATCATAACTGTTCTTTTTTATTTTACTATTATTATTAAATCCTCCCTGTATTTCTGTGATGTTTGTGGGCAGTTCTGGTAGAGTTGCCTTCCTTGAATCAATGTTGATTGGTGGAGGTAGGCATTTCTGATTTGATTCTTGCTGATATCAATCTTTCCATCAGCTTGGATAATGTGTACAGCTGTCCGACAGTTCTGTACAATGTAGGGTTTTCAAGTGTTTTATTTGGTTTCAAAATTGGTAGTATGGAAGCTCTTTTCCAGATGTTTGGGATGTTGTGTTACCAAGAGTAGTTGAAAATATCAGGGAATGTCTTACAGCTGTTTGGCCAAGGTGTTTGAGATCTTGTCTGGGCCCTTAGCTTTGGATTCAGTGTCTTGTTTGATTTTACATATTTCTTCAATTATTTTCCTATTTTCTAGTATAGTGGGCTTGAAGATAGTTTTGAGAAGTACTTGATGATGTTGCATTGCTGTTTTGAATTGGTACTCACCATCAGGAATTAAGTGTCTGTTAGCTGGTTGTTTAATGGGTTTGTTTTTGTGTGCCTATTTGGATATGTTTATATTCTTTCCTGCATAGCCTGAAAAGTTTTCTGTTTGCAAGATTTATCATTGTAATGTTCTGAAGCAAAGATTGTTACAAACTGATTGGCTGGTATATGAATGCAAGTGCAATAAATCAATATGTAACGAGGGATAATTCTATGCCTAAGGCCCTACCACCCACCAGCAGGGTAAAGTATGTGAACACAACAATAATGATAATAATAACAATAATAATACAGTAACAATAATAACTCCATCACTGTCTGGAAACCTGCAGCCTTACATTAACATACAATGGTGCTGAAGCTCTCTCATATATCTTATGAGGTCAGATAGGGTGATGGGCACAGTGGGGTTACTTTGTACAGCATTGTATTTATGTGGTTCTATAATTTTATCAATGCCTAATAGGAGGGGGGAAATCACTGATGTTCAACTGCTCATAAGTGGAACAGGAGAGGAAATATATTCAATGTTGATGGGGAGAGATCTTAAGCTCAGAAGACTGATGGAGGTGAGGACACCAATGGGATCCAAAAATGAGTGACACAGAAATTATTTTATCACCCCATGACCACCATGAACTGTTTTTCATGATTTGCCCTTCCATGCCCATAAAGAGATGGGTGTTATTAACACGATGCGTGTACTAAGGAAATTAATACAGATGAAGATAAAAGTTGCATATATCTGCTAAGTTGTCACAAATCATACAAATCATTTGTAGGCAAGAAATCTGACTAAATTGTATGTATAACAATTATCATGAATCTGGTTACCTATTAGGATATAGATTTAAACATGTAGGTACACACAATTTTGCCAACCCGAAAGTCAGTGAAGGAAATACACTTCTGCAGATGCAATGGAATGTAGTTAGTTGCAAGATTCAGCTTGTCAAACACTTTGACAATATGCTGCAATGTCTGACAAATGGTTATTTGCTGGATTGATTTGACTGTCTGGGTGTTTGTATCAATATGTCAGACATCTGGAGTTCACTGCTGAACAAAGACCTTTCTTAACTCTTCCGTGTGGTGCATGACTTTGCCAACCTATGCTATTCACTAGTGCAAAGCTATCTGTATAGTCCCTCCACCTTCTGTCTGGTCTCCTTCTTGGATACATCCCATCCTGTGGTGTTCTGTCAGTCATATATGTTCCATCTGCTATCTTCTCTTCTGGTTATCTTCCTCCAACCTAATTCCAGTAGTGGCTTGAGGTGATGAAATTTTGAGTGACTACAAATACGTGTCTATATCACCTTTGTTAATTTAGCTAAGAGTATACAGCAATTGTAAACTTTGCATTTGAGACATATGTATGAAGTTTCCCATGATGTTCCTATATTCATTGAACGTTTTCCAATCAATTGTCATGTCTTTGTATTAAATTGTCTTTTTCTTAATTCACTTTTAGCATGTAGTCTAAATAATAGTATGCTTCAACTTTAGGTTGCCTTCATCATTCATAATTGCTTTATTTTGAAAATTAGGCTTGAACATTACTTTGAATTTACTTTATTTCATCTTTGAACCTACATTACTTTAATACTTCCCTAGTTCAGATCTCTCAGGTACTTGTAAGTTGTTTGCTGTTCATAAAACAAAATTATGTCATCTGCAAATCTAAAGTGATACCCATTAATATTCAAACTTTTCCCTTCCTAACTCACCCTTCTGAAAATCTAGGCAAGCTTTGAATGTTGGAGTTATATGACGTGCCAGATTCCTTTTTTTTTTTTTTCTCTTATATCTTTATGTTGTTGAATTACAGCAGCACTGCCTCCACCTTATAACCCACTATGGACAATACAACCAATATATCATGAATGCACGAGTTAGATCATTGTCATCTACAGGTCTAGCTGAACTGCCCTCTGTGGTTTCGGCCAGCATGCCACCAAGTTAAAGTAAGCACTGTCCAAGCAGATATCTTGGACATTATACAACTGAAAGATGAAGGTATATATGTAAAATGTGAAATCCCTTGCTGACGGCGGCCACAAACTGAAAATCCAGTGGAAGACCTGAAGATATTATAGAATGGAACAAAGTCTGAGACAGGGAGGAAAAGCTTGTGCCGTGAATACTCAATCTACTGTAGGGGTGAAGAGAAGAAGACAACCAGGGGAATTTTTATTGAAAAAGTGTTTTTAATGTAGTGAAATTCAGCAGTGTAACAGATAGGGTAGACTAGACTGAGGTTAGGCTATGTACAAAAAATCCAGGTATGGTTGTACGCCAACTTCACTGAGCCTTGATGACAAAATTAAATTGTATGATGATAATTCAAATCAGGTAATGGAACAGGAATAAACTAAATACACAATGATGGGTGGTGACTTCAATGCTGAAGTGAGGAAAACTGTGGCAGGGAAATCATGCATGTGGATGTTTGAAGGTGAGAGAAATTAAAAGTAAGGGGCTAGAGAATTTTGTAGAACAGGAGAATAATGAATATGTTCTTCCAAAATTTTGCAAGTCATAAATGGACTCTGGGAAGTCCATATGGAACTTAGAAACAAGCTTCATCTACAGAAATAAAGATCAGCAGCATCCAACATCATCATTATCTATGTACAGTAATTGTAGGCTGTGACTACATAATGGTTGGTTGTAGAAATAAATTAAACGTCAAGATTAAAACAATCATTGCAAAGTTTGTGGATAATTAAAAATTAATGTCAGATATCGAAAACGTGAAACTCTACGTCTCATAGCGAACGAGTAAATTCCACATATTGACCGCATGTACCGTTGGAAACCCTCTATAGGATTCACTGAAAATATTGAACTGAAGATATCTCACCAGAATTTGTAACGAGACATCTGTAAAAGTCATGGAAATGTGAGTGCGTGCGATGTGATTTAGCTTCCCGCACAAGACCGGTTCGTAATGGATGAACGTTGTGAGATTTTCATCTTAACTAGTACTAGTAGCGACTAAGATGTTCAAAATACCAACGTTAAATTGTCAGCACCTAGAAGGTGGGTGTTTGTGCACTTTCTTCTTTTGGATAATTCTCCAGAATCTGACCTATGCAGAGAAAGGTTGTATGGTCATTCAACGAGACTACATAATGATAATGTGGCAGACAACCATTAATATAGACAAATATGCATTCTGCTGTACGCAAAAATCCAATAAATACGTACAACTATTACCTTGGTTGATGGAAGTAAATTCACTCCACCATTATTGAAGCTCCTTTTTGCGGACATAGTTCGTCCACCAGAATACCTGTGGATTCTGACTTTCCTGACGCTGCAAGCGCCTGATCACATGTATAACAGGCTAAGATAACGAATTCGTGAAATTTCACAACATACAAGAATAAAACTTAGCTTAAATCATAAAGTACTTTAGCCTAAAACAGTATATATATATATATATAACGTTGTTTTTTCTTTAATATACTTTGTCTTTCATCCGCACTATTACATACACAGTCACTCTTGTGCCTTGCCTTGGGTTGTTTATACGATGAGCTGGAAAAAAATGTTAGGATGGCACAATATTATCTACTTACCTAAAATGTCGGAGGCGAGAAAATATCTATACTATATAATGTAGACTAGAATATTCATATCTTGACTGAATAAAACCGGCTACAGTTGCTCCGGAAGAAATCGAATGTGCAATAATACGACATGGCTTCCAGAGACAACTTTAACTTTGTCATGACGAAATCCTGCTCTATGGTGGCTATAAATAGTATGGCATTTGGCTGAGCTAGAAGAAAGAAAAAGGTCATGGCGGAATAGGAAAACCGCGTTGAAGCAACTAAAAGTAAAAAGAGGCGAGTTCGTAATACATTTAATATTACACAAATGCAGATAAAATAAATTACCCCATTTTCACCCTTTCCCTCGAAGTGCTTCCGTATGAAGCCAAACCTTTGTAGATTTCCAGATAGTGCAAAATAAAACCATTTCATTAAAATGTAACAGACGCTTGTTTCGAGTTCGTTTGTTATTTCATAAATGTACCTGTAATTCGGTATAGACATGCTATATACAAAAGAAAATAAATTGACACTTGCATGTCTGTTCAGATTTATTTTATTATATAGATTATTAGAAGACCGGAGGTCTTGTTTACTCGTTGCCAGACCCCGTAGCTGGTAAAGCAGAAATCGACCTTCACGTGTTATGACGTACATACCGACTCCGCGAGTAACGGCGATGTGATAAGCATAAACATGACGCAGCAAGATTTACAGCAGGGACGCTACGAATTCGTCGAAGTACACTGTATAACAGTCAACATAGTGCTGGGACGGACTTCAATAGATATTAGTTGACCTACTCATGATCAACGGGCCAATTTACTTAGTAAATGAAACTCGTTATGATGTCATGATATGTACAAGATGTAAACGTTATAAAAAGCGTTGGTTTGAGTTTTGTTACTGGATACTACACATGCCTGTGTTGTCTTGCCGACTAGTATGGGTTGTGGTGACTGGTGAGGGTGTTTAGGGATTTGTTGTCGATAAGGAGAAAGGTTCCGTTGTTTGACTTCTAGGCTTACCACGTGTCAACATCCGTCATTCGAGAACATTCGGGACTGGCACCATTTCATAATTCCATACTGTTATCATTATTATAATTATTATTTCAATGGAAACTTGCCCCATTACCTTATGCATCACAGATGCTGCTGTTTTGCGTACGATAACCGATTTCTGGCCGACAAGTATGTACGCACATCACGTATTTCTTACGAAATTTGCTTTGAGATACAAATATGTTTTAAAGGAGAATTAAATATAAACAGCTGGGAAACACGAATCGTTTACTACTTCAGGTTTCAGTGTCTGTGAGTCGGTGAAGACAGGAATGCACTTTAGGCCTAACCGCAACGATGAACATGCGTTCAGATCGGTCGTTCTGGAATACATTATGATAACATGTGCTGAATTCGCGTTTGCGCCTTGAAAAGAGATATACCTAATTTGATATAAATAAAGGTATTGTAAAATGGTAGATTCGAATGTGGTTTCAATATATACATAGCCACATGTAAATTGTATTAATTTAATTATCACAATTTTTTTTCAGCGGCCTACTCTCATGGTTTGTTTCCGACACATAATATTCCCACGCAGTGGTACATTCACTAGATATCTAAAAAGTCTAATCTGCAATATTTCACTATATACAGTGATTCCCAGTAGTGACAAATCTTCATACATATTCGTTACTCCCCAAACAATTTTTCATTTAGTCCATACATTACCAAATCTAAACTGCTCGCCAGTCTATTTTATTATAAATTCCAAGTAAGTAGCCAAGTGTGAAAAAATCGAAATATTGGAATTAGAGTAAAACCAATGAGATCTTGAGTGAATTACTCATAGAATTTGAGACAATCACAAAATAAGATGAAAATGCTCTGGGTGTGTTGGCCATGGGTAACATGTTACCAAAGAACCATTATAACAAAGTTGTGAATAAATCATACAAACTATTGATGGCTGTCCCATACATAAATGAGATGAAAAAAGACCTGCCCTAGATTGGAATATACAAAGGTGATTTACAAATACAAAATGAAGAATACAAAAAGCAGCAACCAAATTGGTTACCAGTCTTGCTGATAAGATACATAGCAGAACAAAATCACAGGAGATGCCCTAACTGAAAGCTCCAGTTGCCCTGCTAGCATAGTAGTATATCAGCAGATTTCTTTGGATGAGGTCACTGTACAGTAATTTGCATGAGTTTGAATCTTCAGGAAACAAGAATTTGGGTTTTACTTGGTTTCAGCCCTATTACCTGTCTAGTTTGATGAATGGACACCCTATCATTTGATGCTTCCAGAAAACTTTTATGTTTGGTCAGTCATGCAAACTGCAAGTTGACTTGATAATTTTTATTCTAATCTTGTGTCAGTGTTTATCAGTTGTACTTCATTTTGTAAATGTCACCCTATGTAAGCAACGAACTTGCATTGGTTTAAATATCTTCGCCCTCCATTCCTCCCCCACATTGAACCATGAAATTTGTATTGGCTCACCCAAACCTACTATTTCAAGTCAGTGTACTTGTGCGAGGTACCTTCCTTTGGTGACAGCCCCAGCCAACAAGACTGCTCAGGATGATGCTTTTACCTGTTTCAACATTTCTACCAAAGTACAGAATTGTGGTAGAAATACTAGGAAGCCCAGCAGTGAAAGACTATAAAATTGCACATATACCTATGGCCCTTTGTCTACCAGCATAACTGATCCCATGAGACGGCATTAACATACATAAAGAACAAGGCACTCTTAGCTTTCTCATGCTGCGACATCCCTTACCTGTCATGTCTACTAAACATCTTGCAAAAATTTACATTTTCACCGTTCTCTTCTACTTTGGTCTCTATTAATCTGATTTTAACAAAATCTACGCCACTTCTTGCTTCTATTCTCCCCATGCCCCTTCAAGAGATGATCGTTCTTTCCACACTACAATGAAATCTTGCCTTGTACACCTAATGTGCTGCCCCAACATTCCTGTCAATTAGAAATATCATGCACATATTACCCACATCTTACTAACTCACCCAGGCTTCCTGCTGTACTCCATGAATTCAAGATGGTTCACAGAAATAGCATGATTTTTTTCATAAGGATAGAAGTCATGGGAACACACACACACACATATAATATATACATAGACATATACATACACTCTCCTCCAGGTTCCCCTTGTACTTCATTTGGTATTCTCGGTCTTCCTCCGTTTCCTTTTTCTCTCCTTTCATGGCACTCTGATCTGCCCTTCTAGTGCTCTTTGGATCTCCTTTCGTTTTGACTTTCTCTCGCTTGCTTACACACAACAGTGCAATGGTAGGGTAGCATTTGCAACCGAGTTCAGTTCCCACCCAGGGCTGAAATAATTTCAGTATCACTGCACTGCAAGCCAGCACTCCAACTCTCATGGGTGGGGAGTTGTGTGTGTGTATGTACGGTCTGGATGGTCACAGCATTACCTATAGATCAGGCACATGAGCTCTCGGTTCTCATCCAGCACTTGATCACTTGTCCAACACATGATCAAAGACCATAATGAATCACATGAAGCAAAGGACTGGAGGAAGAAATTGGCCCTAGAGCAAGGAAGGGATGCTTTGAGAACTGTATGGACGTCCACTTGAAGAAATCTAAGAAATGTACGAATCAGTGGCCTGTTACACAGGGGTAAGGACTGGGTGATGAATGCAACACAGGAAAATCATATAGAAGCAGTGGAAAATGTGATTCATCACAACTACACATGTAATTACAAAATGTTGATATGCAGATAAGATGTGCAAATGTGATCAGATTGGATGATCAGAAGTACTGTGACTGGCCAATAGATATCACAAGTGTCAGAACCTTGTACCCATTTGTTAAGCACACACAAGAATCTAGAGAATTGAAGTCACCAAAGTAACAGCAGTCATAGCAACCTTACAATGGCATACCACTTGGCCATATGGCAAGGCTTTCATTATATTTTTCAAAGTTGAAAATATAACAAAACAATGAGATGCTTTCCAATTGTTGAAATCTCCTGGAAAAAAGTACTAACGAAAAAATCCCCATGTAGAAGGCAAGTTGGATACGAATAGACTAAAGTGAAAGATATTGTCAAGGTGATGAGAGAAATAATGGAATTGGGTCAGGAAGCCAGCCAGAAAAAATGTTGGGCAATGGAGTAATTATGTTACTGACTGGAAGCTGCAAGATGGGTAATATTGAAGACGGAGACTAGACAGGGTAGAGAGAAGATAGAGGAATTTGTAAACGGTGTCAGATATTGGCATGGCCATGGAACTTCCACAATAGTTTGGGAGAGGCTTTTGTTCTGCAGTGGGCTCAAAATTGATGACAGATGGATTTGAACTTAAATGAAATAACAAAGGAATAATATGATTCACGCAGTGGTTTGGTCATTTTTATGTGACTGGATAAGAATAGAATGCATGAACTGGTAGTGAAAAGAGTGAAAGTGGGGCGGGGGGGGGGGGGCAAGAAAAAGGTGGGTCAGTGGACCGATGGAAATCTAAATGTTTGGTCAGGATGTTGCAACAAGTGAAAAATGTGTGATTATAATGGGAATTAGAAGAATGTATAGGCTAAGATGGTTATCAATTTGACAGATAGGGCACAAAGATGAACTAACTGTAGTGCTGGGGAAGAAATGAATAAGTATTTTTACAGATGAAACTGGTAAGGAATTTACCCCCTCCTGCCCATATACTTGTGTGAAAAGACAATTTAATTCAGATATAAAGATTCACCCGCAAACCATCATATAATTCTCCCACAACAATGAGTGTTGTGGAACGTCTCAAGAAATTACATACATATACTAAAAAAGTCTTTCACTCCTTATAAGATAGTTCCTGATCCCTGTCACATAGCATTGGTCAGAGGCCTCTTCGATAGGGTTTGACGGAACTGGTTAACACCCCTCCCCTCCAAGGCCACTCCTTATTTTGTTTGCACCACCTGCTAATTCTTGGTCCTTATCTCTCCATGGACTTGTTTTCCATATTTGGAGCTAATCCATCTCATCTCGTGTAACTGCGCCCCCAAATTATCTGATTTCTTTGATCAACCTTGTATGCCAGCTAACTCCACCCCTGCTGTCACCAAACTTTCAAGCCTCGTAACCCCCACCATGCTTAAAACACTTCATCCCCAACACATTTACTCGCCCCTTTAGATTCCAAGACTGATGCATACAGTGCCTTGGGCACAATCACTCATTGAGCCTGTTTTCATACACACATATATCAAGGGTTATTTCCTCCTTTCAAAGGAGGTAGCCAAAAAATAAAAGGCATAAAATCCACTATCACCCATGCCACCCCCACATACCCTACTCCCATTCAACCCCGCCCCCTCTTGAGTGACAGGTCATCCCTGCATCTCACCTACTGTCCTGAGTCAGAAGCAATGTCCCAAGACACAGCAAGGCCACTTAATTAAATAGGCACACCCCCTTCCTGCAGAAAGAGAAGACAGGGAAAAACCACCACAGGCTGCATCAAATTATTTTTTCACATACTTCCTTTCATGCATCACCCATACACAACCATTCTCCATTCACCCCTATCTTCTCCCATCCTTCATACATTTCCCAATCCAACCATCTCATCCTTGGTTGCTCCCTTATCTTCACTCCTTCCACACCTTTTACTAATCTTTCTTCACTCATTCTTTCCATGTGCACTCATCCCAAGATGTTTGCTCCACTTCCACTATAGCATTACTTATAAGTGACCCACAAATACTAAACCTTTCACCCTTTAAATTCACCTCCAACCCATTGCCATCATCTCCCCTTGTAATGGGGTTTTGACTACATGGTTACATGCAGGGGGTGGGAAGAGGGCTGAGGACCCCCAAATTTTATCCTGCATAAACCAGACTAGTAATAGATCACTAATACAGCACAAACTAAACTTGGGAGGTAAAGAGCACTTTTAAATGAATACTATACGCAAGACTAGTCCTTCCACATAAGCAAAATATGCTATAAAGTTGAGGACCTGGAAGTATGGACTGACCTCCATGGTAAACATAGTACCAGAACAAGGTCAAAATGAAGCACTTAATCACTAAAATAAAAGTATAGCAAAGGTCAATCTTCCCTTTATATATATATATACACCAGCTCCGGTGCTTGGCCTTCAAGCCAACAATTTCATAAATCACAATCTTCCCTTTTCATAGGATTGGCCAAATCAAAGCATGTACCCACTTTACACACAAAATCTGCTCAATAACTTCTGTCTTTGCACTTTCAGGATTGAAAGCCAAAAAAGTTACTTTATATGATAGGCCTTAATACAATTGTCATAGCAACCACAAAACATGATTACCTCCATTCAATCGATATTTCCTGCTGAACACATCCCACTCATACCAGACACTATCTTACCACCCGTCTACATCATTTCTGGTTTTCCGCAGAGGCAGATTAAAAAGGTCCTCGTTTGCCCATAGTTCCTGCGTGCCCAAAACAAACTTGGCATTCAGCCCACCTTGCTTGACAGCTTTCCTTGTTCTTTACTAAATACCAGTTTAACATTTATTCTATTCCTTTCCACCATAGAATGCTTGCTGGCCAAGCTGTTTTTGTATTGCCACCTGGGCAAGTCAGGAGTAGACAGTTTGAGACTACGCACAACATACCTTAAATTACCCACAAAATTACCTTGCCTTGCTAGGTAATTCATCAAAATTCACTTTTAAGTGTAATCATTAACTTGAAACAACACTTCCTACCCTTTGAACTTTTAGGTCATCATTCCTTGACCACTGTACCATACCTACTTTTTGTAGTTATTTAGTAAGGCACATGTTCTGAAGTGACTTTTCCCACTCTTTTATTCTGTATGGTAGGGGGTACCAATTACGTGGCAGTGCTGAGGATGTGGGCAGGATACATGTATAACCCATCATCCATGTGGAGTCAAGATGAGGGAAGGTGGAGGGGAGTGGGTACATTCCTTTGATTTAGCTACCTCCCTTATAATGGGGAGAAAGCCTAGATATGGACCAAAAGGTCTCCTGTTGGCATGCTCCGCCTTTTTAAGCTCCTTGTACACAAATTACCTCTAGGGATTGTGCAGCCAGTCTTTACCCCTCAATGGGCGTAAAAAAAAAATCAAACGAGTGAAGGTCTTAACATATGGGATAGACTAGTTTTACACAACCCAGTAGAAATAAAATTGTAGTGACGTGTACATATATACACATTGTAGGACGAGTGACCAAACTGAACTGCTTGAAATTGGCAGTAACTAAGTTCAAATAACCTGAATGGGTCAAGACCTAAAATAATAGTCCGTTTCTTCAAATGGCCAGAAGGATAAATAAAAATCTGAGAAATAGCACTAATTTAAGAAAACATCCCATTAATGAAATTCTAGAAATTCATCTGGCTTATTTACAAAATACATGACACAGCTACAACATAATTTACCGTCACTGCCTGGTTACAATGTACTTTCCTAACAAATTATGATTACAAACTATGAATGTGTTCATTTAAGGCCAATCAAAGATGTGACATGGATAACAATGCCAGGATCATAATATACCATATTTTAACTAAGAACCCTGTGCAGGCCGTCCTAAACAAGCTGTCACTATGCCACCAGGAACAAGTAACCTTTCAAAATGGACCTGAAGTACATGCATCATGGTTAATTAACACTTAAATGGACCTGTAATTTATGATATGCACAGTAGCTAGCTAGCTGTCTAATCCATCGCAGAGCTATAGGAATGGCTAGCAGTGTGACAAAGTCATGCAACATGAGCTATATACAGAACCCTTAACCTCACTGTTGTAGCTTGCTTTGGAAACATTAAGGTGAAATAACAAACTCAATAAGAATCTTGGTATTATAATGTAACCTAGTGCAACAACTTTCACTATTAAACAGATGAAAACATTCTACACTCAACCCCAACAATGGCATACTTAAATGAATAGCATTTACCTTTGAAATAAGTTTTTTCATTATAGTCAAGGCTCGAGGCCAACTTCTGGATTCCACATTAAAACTAGCTGAATTTTTTTTTTTAACCAAATATGCCAGGGTGTGAGGTTGTATTAATGCATTTTACAAATTAGTCCCCTTCAGAACGTGTAAATTCCTTGACAGTAGAAGTTGCACATAACCACAAGAAATGGAGATAGTTACTGTGATGTAGCATGATTGAATTTCAATACAGCATATTTGTCCAGATCAAAGGAGTTCACCATCCCAATTCCTTGTAAATCAATCACAAAATATAACCAACAAGTTTCAATTTCCAAATCAAGACCCAAACCTATATTTTTCTTGTGCAGGAGAAATAAACACAGAGTAAAAAAGGAATATACATTATATTGTAAAGAATGCATTAATTACAATATTTATAGTGAAACCTTACTCTAAGGGTATCAAAATCCAAACTTGTACTTTTTAAACCTTTCAAAACTAAGTTGCAGATTTTTGGGAAATTCTAAACAAGGAATGATTACAAGTTATGGGGAGGGTCTGGAGATGAAATAAAAACGGTATGATGTATACCTCAATATAGTCTAAAAGGCAATAACCAAAAACGAGACATACTTTACAAAAAACACCTTTGGGCTTTGTTTTCCAAATGCCTGAGGTACCCAACCAACTTTTGAGCAAGTCGCACTCAACCCACTCTTAATCATTCAACCATTCCTCTCATGCCCAACCTTGCAAGCTGACAAGAACAACAGGCAGTGTCTACGAACCACAACAGAGGTAGTGGCATGTCTCCCAAATGATGAAACCATGCGGAACCTCCAGCGCTTGAACACGTCAGTTCAGGTCCCCAATGCTTTTACACTAACAGCATCACCTCAATCCTGTTCCTACTTGTCCATTCACAGCACCAGACAACGACTATCATTTCATGACAATCAGAATCGATACTATAAACTCTGAAGAACTAAAAGGACTGAGGGGACACATACTTAAAAAGAACGCTACACTTATGTTGGTTTCTGGGATCCCTTCTTTCCAATGAGTGACTTGTGGATATGAGGAATAACTCCACCTCCAGCAATGGTCGCCTTAATAAGGGAATCCAACTCTTCGTCACCACGGATAGCCAACTGCAAGTGCCGCGGGGTAATACGCTTCACTTTCAAATCCTTGGAAGCATTACCTGCCAATTCAAGGACCTGAAAACAAGACAAGTCACAAAATTAGACCGAGAAATTCAACCTCCAGCATATATATACATATAATCACCACAGGACTTTTCCTGAAGGTGTTAACATCAATTAACATCCACATTTAAGCCCCTCCCATCTTGACACCATAAATACAGGAATTGGCATAATATTGTAGGAGCATCGTTCACCATCTTACAAACTCCCAAATCCCAAGACTGCAAGGGGGCAACCCCCCTTCTGTACCTTTAAACTTCTGCTACCCCTCCCTTTAGTTCAGGAGCTACTTCATTCTTGTTCAATAAAAACAATGTCACTCAAGATTGACGAGTGTTGCATCCAAAATTTAACTTGTAATAAATGAACCAAAATTTGTGGTTACCAGCCACAACATTAGACTTGAGTACCTCTTAAAAGGCAATTGTATTGTGAAGAATTCAAGTGTCCAGTTTTAAAAGGGTTGTTGCAGAAGTATATATATAAACACCCACCCACGTCCAACTCCTTCATTAAATGACTACTTCCACGCCTACTTTTCATCCAACAGAATATACAGAGCACAAAGGAAACCCCCTTAGGCCAAATAAATTCTGTGTTCATTTGCAACCACTATTTTTTGCCTGCTCCCTTTCACCACTATAAAAATGAATGTATCCCTATAGATCAACAGCAGCAAGTAAGGACTAGTCAGATTCATTTATTCATGACCATCTAGCACCCAGCATATGGTTCTGAAAACCTCCCATTCCATTTTTGGTATTGTGCAAGATAAGTGTGTGTGTAGTGGCTGTAATCTAATCTTGTCAATTAAAACATCTACGTAATTCCAATACAGCACATATCATCCTTCAATGCCATCTCATTCTACAATGAACACCACACCTACTTTTACAAAATTATTTGAAAAATTTCTAATGTTCAATCTTCAAACTCCCATACCATTACTCAAACCACTTTAATAGCAATTTGAGCTAGTAAACAATTTGAACCCATCATTTTGTCAACCTTTTTAATCCCAATGTTAGTATTACAGCAAATTCAACTAATGGTCCATGACTATGCGACGAAAATATAACCATTACATATACCAATATTAGAATTGTAAGTACTTCACTTTCAATTGTAAGCACGTCTTATATGTTCATGTATGAAAGATAGGAATCATTAGTGAAATGAAACTGCAAACCTTGCGTCTAGTAATTTCCCGCCATTTCAATTTCCCGCGCTACGATCCCTGTAGCTAGACGTGGCAACGCTGCATCGTCTCCCCCCAATTCCTCACTCCACCCCTCAACCCCGACGCCAGTTCAGACCACATCGCTCCCGAACCGCCTCATTCAAACCATGTATATTTAATTACTGAATATACAATTACTTTCATCGAAATAAATTCATCCTTGTATTTATTATTCAGGCTATGGTCACTCTGCTCTCAAGGAACCTTAAGTCGCGTGATATATAACGTACACAGTGTTAAAATATAAAATATGAGAACTCCAGCCGGCAAGTTGGTCTACGAACAAGGCGTACCAACCCTATCGCTCAAAAAGAGAAGAAAAATCGCCTTACCTCAGCTGTGAGATATTCAAGAATTGCGGCACTATAAACAGCAGCAGTCGCTCCAACTCGTCCATGACTCGTTGTTCTGTTCTTAAGATGCCTGTGGATACGACCTACAGGGAACTGAAAAGTATATGATAAACGTCAAATTAAATGGTAACCCTGGGTCCGCCATCTTAATGGAGGACCTGTATCTACAGAGTTCATCATAATTTTCATAATTCATACGCGTCATGATTTTATGGTATAACAACACGACATAACACTATATTGTAGCACAAACAGGTTTACATACCTGCAGACCTGCTCTCGCAGAACGGGAGACTGCTTTGGCTTTCGCCTTTCCCGAATCCTTTCCAGCCTTACCACCAGCCTGAAAAATACGTCATTTAATGCATTAAAAATCCTTTCTCAGCCTTCAAACTTCGCGAGTACATGCTCCACACTTTGGCCGACAAGTTGATGTAAAAATATTCTCAATATCACTTGAACTTCCGCTAAAAACTTAGTAACACTCACCATCGCGTATCTACACTCACTCACAGCACAAGTTCAACTGTTACCAAGCCCGCGCGAAGAGACGCCACCTTTACACATGCTGAAGTGACGTCACGTTCAAATGGACCAATAGAAGAAGTCAGAGCGCATGGGACAGCCAATGAAAAGCTAGCCTCACGAATGTTCAAATCACCCGCTCGTTGAAAATGGCCTATACCCAGTCTGCCTCGGGGAACAAAAGTTTAATTTCCCGCCAAAATTAGTTTTTCTTTGAGAAATTGGCTACTTTAATTAGTTCTACATACTCCAGCTGCTTGGTTTTCCTTATGAAAGACATAACTAGCTTTATTTCCTCCTCAGTTACTATTATAAAGGTCAGAACTTTACTCGAAATGCCTCCATGAATTCCTATTAATGTATTGTACGATATAGAGCTGGAATAGTAATTATAGTATACCAAGGTCACAGTAACAATACATGAATACCAACAATGGCATTGTATGGTACACTTTATCAAGAAACCCTGCATTAAATTACCGAAAACTATTGTAAGTGTAAGCTTGGAAGACAGAATTAATGTGGCATGTAAATATGCACCGAAACAACCAGACAGCAAAATCAATTGATTTTACACTACATAAGCATGATATTTTGCGAGCATGTTGAAGTTATCGCAATTTATACACGCTATGCTGCTTCTGGATACCATTTTGTTTAACGCACCTGCAAAAGAAGAACATGTTAAACTTGCATGCACAATAGGTAAGATAGATAACATTTATAGAATAATAAATTGTAAGATTTCGTGTGGTGAGGTTAATTCTATAAATACTATGCTTGAATAAGTATCTGTCCTCAGGATTAAGCTCAAATACACGAGAAATGTGCTGAACATTCCTTGAAGCACGTGGTTCATTGAATTCTTGAATTACAGATCTTTACGAATTTGTATTTCTGAAATATTCAGACTCATAAGGCAAAGGGGAGCAGGCAGAGTATCAGGGTGAGATGGGATGCATAGTCAAAGCAACGAATTGCTCCTACAGGCGAACCTACACATCAAGTCAGTGCACAGTCCTACGAGTGTGATATACTCTGTCTGTATCTCTCTCACTCACACTCACTCACTCACTCACTCACTAACATGCACTACGCATCTTATCAAGTTCGGATGGAAAAAAAAAAAACCGTAGTGCCGTTTCAACATATTAATGTTAGACTTCCCTCTGTGTGTGTGTGTGTGTGCGCGCGCGTGCGTGTGTGTGTGTGTGTGTGTGTGTGTGTAAGCGTGCGACCTTCCTACCTCTCCCTCTCTTTCTATCAGAGAGCGGGTGATGGTTGAGAACAGAGGGAGCGAGACCGAGCCGGTGGCAAAGCGAGACACAGATCTCTTCGTTTATGGTGAAATCTCTGGACTGATCGATGGCAAGGGTTCTCGTCCATGATGCAATGCGTGCGCGTGCGCGTGAAGTGCATGGAGATTCTAGCACGCATTCCTGTAGGTTCTCCTCGTGTTTATCCATTTGCCTAAATGTAATATTCACAGAAACGAACCCGCGCTTGTCGTGTTAACGTGTCTGCCCTCCCCACTGGTCTAACTTGATTTTAAATTCAGTTGTTGTTAGTTGACTGCGCTGTGTTCTATGTCTACTTTTTGCAAATATGCCTTATATTCTCCATCCCTTCAAGCCTGAAGCAATTGAGTTTGTGAATAATGAATAATTTCCCTTTGCTTCAATTGAAATAGAGAATGAAACTTAGGATGTGTAGTGTAGGAAAATTGGGTACGTTTCATCAGCGTGAAAAAATAACAGGTTAAATTATATAGTAACGTTATGAACGTTTAATGTGAAAAAACGAAAATATAAAATAACGTTTTAATACACATTAACACAAAGAAATTAATAGTAAGTAAATCTCATAGAACGCCGTATATATGCGCATTCCCAGTAAACCTATCAATGATTCTAAATTGCGAATACATTGTATGTGTGTGCACGTTTCTCTAATCATATTTACTCGTTTGTAATGTACAGGAAAGGAGCTTTATTATTATTATTATTATTATTATTATTATTATTATTATTATTATTATTATTATTATTATTATTATTATTATCATTATTATTATTATTATTATTATTATTATTGCGTCTCTTTTTTTTTAAGGATTGACGCTTTTGTCTGTAAATTGTAATACTGTTATACAAGCTGTCGGTCATGTTTGCGTGTGCGCGTGCATAGAGAAACAAATAGGTCATGTGACGTTTGTATGTCTACGTGTAGCAAAGTCTTCATGCGCGCAAGTGCTATTTCCCGTAAGGCTCTGCGCATGTACGTCACTGGGACTATGTGAAGGGATTCACATTGAATTGCAGCATGCAAGACTGTGCATGGGCACGTGCGCGTGAGGGAAGCGGGTGAGTGATGTTTATGCACGTCTATGATACGATGAAGGAAGCATTTCTTAGTAATGTTTTGGAAAATGCCGTTGGGCAAACGGGCAAAGAATTTAGGGCTATATGTGACATAAAGAGAGAGAGAGAGACTTTTAAACTACTCACCATGATCTTTGGATCACGTGTTGTACTCGTGATCGACAGCTCTTTCCCTACTGTTGACTTGCACGTGTTCTGAATATGCCCGGGCGATTTTGTTCATACAAGAAGAAACCTTGCGCATCGTAAGGCTTAGAGCCACGCACGGAAAAGAACTGAGGGAGGCAGACTTGGAGGAGGGAGGAAAAGGGAGGAAGAGGTCAGGGAGGAGATGTTCAGAGACGACGACGACGACGAGGAGGAGGAGGAGGAGGAGGAGGGAGTGAGCTAGCCGGCTTAGCCGATTCCAAGATCGTTATATTGAAGGAAGAAATGTGTACAAAGACATTATGTGTAAATGTGTGTGTGCAAGTGTGTGTTTAGAACACGAAATATACTTCGTTTCAGTATAGGCGTCTTTGTCTTTGTCTCAGATTCTTCCAGTAGACGCCCAACTATCTTATGCATCCAAAATTATCGTCCTTTCTTCTATCTGTTCTTCATTGATCAACTTAAATTGTCAAATGTTTAAACCTAAAATAGGTCCTGGATATAGCTCTTCAAATCCTTTGTGTTTTTCTCAATAGATTTCGACAAGAACAAGCACAAGTATTTCATATATGTTGTTTATTTTGCACTAACTGAAGATAACCAATGTCTTCTTTGCAATCTGTGAATGTGGACACGCGCATGTGAGGAGGAAACTTATCTAGTTTCTTTAATTATTTCAGTCAGTATATTTTAAGAGAACTGAGGCTTTGTGTGTGGATGGTATGTGCGTGTGCTTACCTATCATCGCCTTGTGAACAAAAACGTATTTAACCACCATCAGAGTGGGTGCTAAGGTGAACTCCCGACTCTATAATAATAATAATAATGATAATAATAATAAATAATAATAATAATAAGTTTATTTGGCAATGAATCTATATACATGAAAGGCAGATAATGAAAAGAACACATAGTTCGAAGTAACAATTACAATTGCCGAGCCAACCTTGGATTGTTTTTCTTGTTGTGTTGTGTGCTTGCTTCTCTCATTCACCACCTCCTCCACCCCCGCCTACTCCACTACTTTCTTCACCTGCCATAGATCCTACCAGAGCGGATTGCTGGTTCCTGCCCGCAGACACACAAACGAATCAGCCATCTCGGCGTGAATGTTGGTTTGAAGCATTGTGTCGCCTTGCTCTCCCTCGTACACGCATTTCCACCTGCCAGCTGGCCTCTGCTTGCGCCCCTGAGAATTCTGTGCGTGGGTGTTGCCCTCCCGTCATCATCTGAGATGCCAGCGAGGTGTGAAAAAATCAGTCACTTTCGTTGTTATTCTTGCATGACTCGGCCAAGCTGTAAAACGACATTTTCTTCTTTTAGATACAATCGAACGCAATGCTAAGGACCCGGTGGACTTGGCGCGATCTAGAGTTCATAAAATTCAGGTTTGTAAAAGAAGCGATGTTAACGTGCTTGTTGCATTATATACATATATATTAGGTAGTTATGTTATTACAATTATCTGAAGTATACTAAGATAAACAAGGGAAAGCCCGCAAAGGTGAAGATGAATAGAAAATTGATATGGTTGAAAATAGATACGTACTGAAGATTATGATTATATTCAGAGTACGTTATGTAAAACAATATAATGGTTGCATATGTGGATTCAGTTGCCTACTTCAAAAGAAATCGACGAGAAAATTTAGGATAAGTAGAATTACATAATTTCCCTTAACTTGTGTTTTCATACTAAATATGAACACTATATTACACTGATATAATCGAAGTATATATAAATTCATAGGGATTTTCTGTAGGAAAATCGCACACACAGCAAAAATTAGAAGGAAAGACGCATTGTCAGCAAGTAAACATTACTTGGATATACGATATAACCGTGGTTCTCATGAATTATCAATTCACAGTCTCACGCACGATAAAGATAGATGACTAAGGCCACGACAATACAGATATATTGTCGTATCTGAGAATCAATTCTGTTGCAGACGACTCCACCATGTCACGTTTGCATGCCGACGATGGTAACCACAACTGTCAGCACTGAGTGAAGCGTCAAATGCTTAGTTGCGAGTAAATGATTGTTCGATTCCTATACACTTTAGGCGTCTTCTTTTTATTATATTCTAGTTAAATCGAACAAAGAATTCGACATTTGGCATCTTTACTGTGAATGGATTTAGTCTTTGGAATGTCTTCTTTTTTATATATAGTTTTTATTCGATCAATCTATCATTATTTTTATTACTTTTCTTTACTAAGTTCCTGTCCTCTTGTAATAGCTATTGCCCCTTGCATATAACTGTTTGTTAAATGTCTTTTCGTGCAATTTGGTGTCTCCTTCAAATTAATTCCATGTTAATGATATACAGTAGTTCATTTTCCAGCTGTTTGGCCCGTCTTTTCGACGTTTGCTTTCCTTGTAAACAAAATTGTCGCTTGATACTTTGAACTTTCATCTGTCTTTTGTGCATTACTTCCTCAACCGTTAAAACATGAAAATATTTATCAATGCAGCCATATGGTATATTTGCTTCCTATTCTTTCTCAGAAATTATTATTTTTTCAAAGCATACCATACATTTGGTATCTGATTTTTGTATAATTTTGATTTCTTATATATGCTCGTCTCCTTCTCAACAGTTAACTTGTCTAGTTCCAAATTCTAATTCGAGTCATATAAAAAAAATTCATCCTGTCTTCATTAGTAAAATGAAAAGACTATGTTAGTCAGCAATTGAAGTCTTTCTCGATATTCTGTTGGTACGATATATTATTATTATTATTATTATTATTTTTTTTTTTTGTGGGGAAGCATATTGTCTCTGACCATGGTTTCCAGGTATCTTCCGAAATTTTTGCATATGTCATCCCCTTTATATACATTTGTGGCAATCTAATTAATCGCATTTGCCCACTTAAAACAGATTTGTGCATTCTTTGATATGAATTTCATTTTCCGCTCCTGGTTGCAGTCATAGACCTTAGACCAAAGATCACTGAAGTAATTCGTAATACTCTTAATTTCTATTTTTTCATTATTTCGTCGTTTGTTGATATATTGCTATAACTATTTGTTCCAGACATTATGTCTATGTACAATAGGATCATTACATGTATCAGAAACGAATCCTGTAGGATTCCATTGATCATTCCTCTCCAGTCCAACATATCCTTCATAACCGATAAGTCTTATCTTGTAGGAGATCCTTCATTCCTTTTACATGGATCCCTGCGAGTCCTAAATATTCAAATTTTACGTTGATATATTGCCAGGGATCGAATATTCAAATATATTTTTATAGTCTAGATTGGGTTATATAATTTAATTCATTAGAAGAGTTAATGCTATGGATTTTTTTTATCTAATTATTAATGTATTTATTTAATTGTTATATCTAGTTAGGTTTATTTTTACATCCTTTGAATATGTAGTTTTGTTCAACTGAATCGTATGACCTTGTGACACAACAGTTGTACCTACTGTCCTCATGAACTGAATGTTCCCTCATATTCTTTCTGTCAATGATGACAGTTACAGAGCATTCGATATCTCATCGTAGATTTTCTTTGCAAGGCTGTGAGCAACTTGATTGCTGTTCCGTGCAGAAAACTAACCTTTTATTCTCTAATTATCACATCGAGAGTAACATTCAAGTAATTTTGTGTGTACATGTTTATACATATACAAATGAAGTACAGGTGAATAAACGAGGTTTCTACTTTTTGATATATAGAGCAATTCCATGTTTCTTGCGCATCCCCTTGCTGTTTTGTTTTAAAGGTTTCACAAGCGTATTAGAAATTAGGCTCAAAGCATCTGAGCGTTTTACGATAAAAATAGAAACTATTAATATAATTAGACTTTTGAACACAGAAATTTTGTTTAGTAGTTAAAAACTTCTATGGCAAGAGGCGAACACAAAAGACTCCGAGACCGATCACAACAGCAAACTCTCCCAGCGCTGCGCTTACGGTCTTGCAAATCAACTTTTGTTTGAACTTTCATCATCATTTGTTTATAAATCGTAGTTATTAAAGAAATAATATCTGCAAAAGTATACTGATTATCAGCTGTGTACAAATAAAAAATGCGTTGATTTGTGATTGAAACTATGCCTAACAAATAACCAATGCCAAACTGATATATATTAAAAACGAATAAATTGTCTCCATGCTTTTATGTAGCAATCAATCAATCATGTAACATGGTGCAATATAATTTGTGTACATAATATAAATCACATTGGGGAGTTGAGGATTTTTTGTTTAAATATTTGCTGTTATTTCTGGATATATATAATGTAGCAGCATCTAAGAACTTTTTACACAGCTTTCAGCAGAATGCACATAATCACTGACATCCACTGACAACGTAAACACAACTGCCAATAAATTACATGAAGGTACAAACTGTCAACTAGGCTAGTGACATTATTCATAGTTTGGAATGGTAGAATATATATATATATATACATATACATATATATATATATATATATATATATATATATATATATATATATATATATATATATATATTGTGTGTATGTGTGTGTTTACATGTACCTATAATTGCTTCTGTGATTAACTCCACTCATTAAGTGCCCTTGATTTTATTCACTTGAAGGAAATGCAATCACCTTCACTAACAAATTCTAAATTGCAAATCGTGTTTACGTGTAAAGTTAAATTTTGTTTCTCCAAATTCGGTTTTCTGACGTTTTCCCCCGCTCCTACCGCAGTAGCTGGTTCCCGCCATAATATTGGCGGGAAACTCGTGGAAACAGCGTACTGACAACAAAATAAAATCGCCATATACAGAATGAACCCTTCTCAATGATATAATGAGATAACACACATAAGAATGAATAAGTATGTGTAATGAGAAAATAGGAGAGAAGACAACGGAAGAATTTAGAACTTTAATCATCGAGAGTTTGTGAAAGAAAATGGGCACTTCGTCAGCTGTGACAGTTACGTTCGTGTTTTATTTGATAAACTCAGTAAGGCAATTATAACACCAGCAACAAATAGCATCTTACAACTTCAGAGCGGGGAAATTTACCAGGTTCGCCAGAGTAGAAACATCTATCCATATAAGAAGACAAAAAGACTGAAGACAGAATGTATCATGCATTTCCTCTCGTTATAGTTTATACGAGTTGGTTAACTAAAGGACGAAACCTAAGCTAAAGAAAATAAGAACTCAAGCAGTTTTCCACAAATAATGAAGTTTATCAGTGTTACATCGTGTTGGAATAATAGAATCCCATTAAAAATCGGTTGCTAAGGACCACAACATGTTCGTCGTCTTGGTAGTGCAGCTGTCTAGTTTGTCCATGGACGTTGCAGTCGACATTTCTATGTCGAGTAGATATACTGATATATTTTTTTGTATTCCTGATATATTCTGTTGTATTCCTGTTCTTCATATTTTTATTTCACGATTTTTTTTTCTGTGGCTGCCAAACGTCATGAAGCTTGAAGTAACAAGAAATAAAATAACTGTATGTAGACTATTACTCCAGTATCTTTACACAATTATGGATATAGTGCTCATTTTCATTTTTAGAATTATTTTTGTTTCATTTAAGTTCCTCTAAATTGAAAGAGAGATAGCAGATCGATAGGTAGACTGGTAGACAGGTATACAAGTACATAGTATGGAGTTCGATATACATTTTATTATTATTATTAATGATTCATTTTGGGTTTTATTTTTTTATCTTAGCCTTTCGCTGTGTTGAATAAAATCGCCTGACGGCATAAAATTGGGCCGTACTTTTATTCAGGCCCCTGTCAGGTCCTCTCCCTAAGCCTCCTGAGCTACACTCGTAGAGCCCCGTTCCTGTGGTTCCATCAGTTGTTGGAACTATGTTTTCTTGTTTCGCGAACTAGTGGTGATGGTGATGACGATAATGGTGATGGCGGTTATGGTGATGATGA
Organism: Oratosquilla oratoria; assembly: GCF_046742065.1. Lineage (NCBI taxonomy): Eukaryota > Metazoa > Arthropoda > Malacostraca > Stomatopoda > Squillidae > Oratosquilla > Oratosquilla oratoria. The sequence goes on along the minus strand of NC_134802.1, from coordinate 56,147,658 downwards.
TGATGATGAGGAGGAGGAGGAGGAGGAAGAGTCACCTGGTCTCCTCTTCCTCTCCAATACGTGGAGGACCCCAAGGACGAAGTTCAAGCCGACGTGGAGATTGAGAAGACTCGCCCGCGGAGGAAGTCGAAGTCTAAAGCCTTTGGTCCTCTTGGAGATCGCGAATGGGAAGGTTGTGGGACCCAGTAGCCATGAAATGTTCCTCCTCCTCCTCCTCCTCCTCTTCCTCTTCGTCCTCGTCTTTATCCTACACTTCGTCATCATCATCCGCCTTCTAGTCATCTTACGCCTCTTTCACCTCCTCCTCCACCTCTTTTTCTGTTTCCACCTTCTCCTCCACCACCTCCTTTACATTCTTTTCGACCTTCTCTTTCCATCCTTCTTCACATCAACCTCTCCCCTTGTATCCTTCTCGTCTTCCTTAATATCCTTTTCTCCTTTTCGTCGTTATTCTTGTGCTCATTTCCTTAGCCTCGCCTCTCTCCACCTCCTCCTCCTCCCTTTGCGCATGCGTACTGGTTACCGCCAGAAATGGCGGGCTTCTGGCTCGCGGTCGCGCGCGCGCTCTCTCTCTCTCTCTCTCTCTGTCAGGGGACGTTAGACATCGAAAGAGTACTTTTCGTCAGCGTAAAACCGTGAGCCGAATTTCCGGTGGACGTAGCCAACGAGGCGCCTCTCTGTGTCTAGAGAGTCTGGGAAATGTACTTTAACCCCCTTTGGCTTCGCTGAATAAAATCGTCTGACGCTATCCACTGGAAGGTGCTTCACTTATTTGATTCTGGTTAACGTTGGACGGTTTTATTCACCTCTAAGATGTCTTGGTGAAATTTGTCCCCGACTAAGGGTAAGCCTTCTGAGCTACACTCGTCAGGTTCCGTCCCTGTACTTTCATCGGTTGTTGGGAGTCTGTTCTTGCGGAGTCCCAACCCGCCCGCATGATTACTATGTTATGGATGTCTCTTGTATGTTAACATGTGGTTCACCATGGTCTTGGACCATGTGTTGGACTCGTGATCGACAGATATTCCCCTCCCGGAAGAGAGCTCAGAGCTCATATATGACCGATCTATGGGTAATGCTGTGACCTTACACGCGCGCGCGCGCACACACACACACACACACCCAACTCCCCGCCCACAAGAGCTGGAGTAACGACTCGCAGCGCAGCGATACTGAAATTATTTCAGCCGTAGACGGGAGTCGAATCCGGACAGTCATAGTGGCGGCCGGGAACTCTACCACTGCACCATGAGTCGTGTGTACATGTGTGCGTGTATACACACAAAGTCAACATTTATCACAGTGTTGTAGAAGACCGATTATGCTACAGCAATACTTATTATGAAATAACACATTTTGTAGAACTGTCATTCTTCCCTCAAAGTTAATGATAAATGGTTTATTATAATTTTTTGTCTTGTCAATTTATGTATTCCTTAGTCTGTTGGCTGTTACATTAAACAGAGAATCAGTTACTATCTCACTCTCTCTCTCTCTCTCTCTCTCTCTCTCTCTCTCTCTCTCCCTCTCCACACACACACTAGAGAACGTCCTTTCTAAAGGCATGGATACAGATACGCTAAGTCTTGAGAAGATAAGACTATAGAGGCGGAACCACAGATTACCAATGGTCCCCTTTGTCGGGATAATGCCGACTGGTGATAGCCACAATCAACTACATTAAAAATGATATATTAATCTGTAATGCCCATATTTTTCTTGTATTTGTAGCCTGGGGATTCTAGTTAAATATTGAAGTTTGAAAAAAAAAAAGATTGACTGGAAAGGACTGAAGCAGGTCCAACTAAGTTTGATATAATATAAGACTTCCTTGCTCCCACTATCACCCTCTTCATGTGTGATTGGTGGATGAAAGAATGTTTGCTATACTTATTTTGCATCTATATACATCTACGAGTATACTCTCTATACATCTAAACGTTCGCTATACTCATCTTTCATCTATATACATATGACAATCTATATTCATTTTTCGAAGAAAGTATTGATGCTATAGAATCGTGGACTCTCCTAAGTTACTTTCGATGGGCAACGGTTATCTCGGGACAAAGTTATAGAAAACGGGGACATAAATAAAGACGTGGATAAGTTAGAAGGTTTTAGAGGAAGATGAAATGAGATTCACTGTCAGCAATCTGTATGTAGATGATAGTGGATACAATCTAAAGTTGTCGTCGAAAAAATATTTCTCTGTAACTAAGATGAAAAGGTTCGTGACTAGTTTTCTATTTTTCAGATTGAATAACGGGTATAGACCAATTGTACTGAAACAAAAAATAAATGAATATATAAAGAAAAATATATATACAAATTGGTGTCAATAGAAATTGTGTTATTGTTCTTTGTTTCCTCCTTTTTGCGATATATATTTTTTGTCATATTTGCAAAGAAAGTAATTTTGAGATAAAAAAAAATCATATCTTTCTAACACAGGCTTTTTTTTACTCTCGGAATATATTTACATAAACTGCCAGTTGCAAATAAAATAAGTTTAAAAAACTTTGATATAATATTCATTTGTTTGCCTACTTTTCAGTCAAAGACGAGAAGGCACTAGATTTTTAATCAGTCATGCATTACATTAGAGCTGGGCGCGTTACCGCTGGGAAGTAGTGCTTTACCGTCAATGCGTTACAGATTTTAATTTCCATTGGAATGATTTTGATTTAAAAAAATGAAATGGAGATGTACTTACTTCCTACGAATATCCTCAATAAAGTAATACCTAAACTACAACATTAATATTCCCTTTTCTAAAACATAACATAACCAGGGCTGGGCGCATTGCGTTACTAACGACCTGTCTGGCGGTAACGCACCCAGTTCTGATTGTATTTTTCACTTCGGTATATGTCTTTGCAAACTTCCATAGAATATACGGGAACACGCATATATTCAAGAGTTTCGATTGTTGTTAATTTCAGAGAAATAATTTTTGATAGGGGTGACTTCATTGTACTAATAAAAATAAAAACAAACCGGAAATCGATGACTGTTCTCGGCAGCTATATTTGCAAAGGTATTAATAACCCGAACTCAGATCGCTAATGCACAAACATTAGCGACCTGAGTGGTGGATCATCAGTAAGTTTGCAATATTCACCACAGGGAGTTTAAAAATGCCCTACACACAACAGAATGTACCGAAGGAAATGTGTTAATTGCATTGCAGATAAAATGTAAATTGCAAACGTTGCTGAGGAATTGTGGCACTGAATATATACATAGATGCACTTCATGACATTATCATGATCAGTGATCACTTTTACCATCTGGTCTAAATAAATATACTCTTCAATTTCTTCAAAACTCATCGATCATAATCTCTTTACTTTGAACTTTCGTGTTGAACATTACTTTGCTTTTACTCTTATTCATTTTTAAACCTACTTTGAGACTTTCCTTGTTCAGATCACTGAGCATGTCTTGCAAGTCTTTTGATCCTTGTGAAATAAGAATAATGTAATCCGCAAATCTTAGGTGGTTCAAATAATCTTCAAACCTTTCTCCTCCCAACCCAACCTTCTGAAAATCTCTTCCAAGGAAGCTGTAAATAATTTGGTTGAAATTGTATCGCCTTGCCGTACTCCTTTCTCGATCTTGATCTTTTCTGTATCTTTATGTAGTATTACAGCCGTACATTTCTCATAAACCTTTTCTAAAACCCTTACGATCTGTTCGTATGTACCCTGTTTGCATAGCGAGTTTAGTATTACTATTTGATTACCGAGTCAAAGGCCTTCTCATAATCAACAAAAGCTAAACAGAGCGGTATTTTGTATTCTGTCGTCTTCTCGATTAGTTGGTTCATTGCCTGCAAATTGTTTATAGTCAAATATCCGCTTCTGAAGCCTGCCTGTTCTCTCGGTTGGTTTCCATCTAAAACTTGACTGAGTCTATATGTAAGGATCTTGGAGAATACTTTATATATATTTGATACGAAGCTAATAGGTCGATAGATACTAAGGTCCTTCTGGTCTCTTTTTCTAAAGCAAAATCACTATATAATTGCACCATGATTCAGGAACGCTTTCTTAACGTAAGCACTAGGTGTACAACTGAGCCAACCTAATATGAACTTCTTTCCCTGCGTCTTTCAATAGATCTATCGATATACCATCTTCCTCAGGTGCTTTTCCTCGTTTTATATTTTAGAGCAAATTCTACATCTTTGTAATCTCTGGTACACTACTAACGTCTACATATGAATTTACTGACTCAACTATGGTCTTCGACAAGAAAAGCTCTTGGTAAAATTCTATTCTTTTTACCATTCTGTCACTGCATTTAATGATCTCTCCATTTCTATTTTCAAACATATTACTTGCTATCTTCCTAAAGCATTTCTGCGCTCAGTCCCTTTGATACGTTTATCTCTCCGAATAGTTTCCTCTATTTCATCTATGTTTCTCTTTTCTCTGATCAATGCCTTTTGTTGAAAAACTTGTTTAGTTCTACTCTTTCTATTTCGTCTCTCCTGCTTTTAATCCGCATGACCCTTTTTCTTTTCATTAGGTCATTTGTAGCTTTAGAGTATTTGTTTTCTCTAATGTTTTTTGTACTTCCGGCTTTATCTGCCGATTCCCAAATGATATTCACTAAATTAAGATTCATATCTTTCTAGTTAGTTCTTAGAGCTTCGAGTCTGTTTTTCTTTTTTAACTGGGATTTCTTACTATCCTTAACCTTTGCAAGGCTTATTTTCTTTTTCAAAACTAGTGTATTTCTCTTGTCTCTGAAATTGAATTTAGCTGTGCAACCTACCGTTCTATGGACACTACCTATGTTGACTTTATATATTATCCTAACACTAACGTTCTTGCTCTCATCTAATATGAAGTCTACTTCGTCGTTGTTCCATTTGGACTTTTCCAGGCCCGTTTACGACCTACACGTTTTTGGAAGAAAATATTCATTATCCTCATGTTATAATTCTCTGCAAAATTAACAAAAATCTCGCCTCTGTCATTTCTTTCACCTACTCCAAACTTCCCAATGCTGGACTCATCTCCCATCTTCTTCCCCACTTTAGTATTAAAGTCACCTATTACCAACGTGTACATTTTTCTTGATCCATTACCTGAACTAATTTTAGAGTGTACCTTTTACACAGCCTAATCACAATCCAAGTTACCCTGTCTTTCAAATTACTGAACTTGGCTACGTTACCAGCAACCTTTCGGTTTATCAAGAATCCTACTCCACTAGATCTTTCTTTCAGGTGGTGACCATCTTGTAATTGTACCAGATTTTCTTCCGCTCTTCGGAGTTCCCTCAGTCCTACGATGTCCCACATGATTTTATCTAGTTTTTCCATTAAACTATCCAGCCTGTTATCTTCTGAGAGAGTTCTTATGTTGTAAGTATAGATCTTCAGTTTCTTCATGTTGTTTAATGTCCAAGACTTACATATACTTGGACAGTGTTTACTCACATTCGGTGGCACACCGCCCGTAAACACACGAGGCAATGTGGTTGGACCTTTAGTAGACGATGATCCAACAGGAACGCTCGGTTTTCTTTTGGTTGCTCACTTCATTTGGCTATGAAGGAATTTTGGCAGTAATCTCACCTCCGTGCCAACTGGTTTCTGGTGAGATATTTCTCTACTGTCACCTTATTCGTTATATTCGGTGGAGCCCTATATATCTATAGAGTGCCCAATGGTTCACGCCGTCATTATGAAGAATTTCCCTGTTCGCCATCAGGGACTTGCCAGTTAGTAGTGGATCCTGCGACTGTGGTTGTGAGGTGCTCTTTGTGACCCTGCAGAGATTCCCTCTATATCGACATAGCTTTTCTAATAATTAAGATTCTAAAGGCTACCCACCACGTCAAGATGTAAACTCTCCTTCATAGCATTCCATGATTCACACGACCGCGCCAACCTCTGCCACGTCACTCCTGCAAACTTCTATCTCGTTTCTCCATCTTCTGTATGGTCTCCCACTTCCACGCTTCCTATCTCGTGGCGTCCACTCAGTAACACACTTGCTCCATCGCTCATCAGTCGTTCGCACTAACTTAATTGCCCAATTACACTTCCTCTCTTTTACCGCCTCCACAATATATTTCACTCTAGTCTGCTATCTCACCCAACTTGCTCTCTTTCGGTCTCTCATCGTTATTCCCCTCATTGATCTCTCCATTCTTCTCTGTGCAGTCCTTAGCTTTGTTTCCATCGCCTTCGTCAGTTTCCAAGTCTCACACCCGTAGATTATTGCTGGCACAATGCATTGATCAAAGTTTACGTTTCAAGCATAAAGGTAGAGAGCCTCTCAGGATTTTATTATACTTACCAAATACTTTACAACCAATTGTCACGCGTCATCATCTGGCCTAAATAATTATACTGTTCAACTTCTTCAAGACTCTCACCATCAACTATCATCTCTTTACTTTGAACTTTCGTGTTGAACATTACTTTGGTTTTACTCTTATTCATTTTTAAACCTACTTTGAGACTTTCCTTGTTTATATCACTCAACATCTCTTGCAAGTCTTCTGCTCTTTCTGAAGTAAGAATAATGTCATCCGCAAACCTTAGGTGGTTCAAATATTCGCCATTAATCTTCAAACCTTTCTTTTCCCAACTCAGCCTTCTGAAAATATCTTCCAAGCAAGCTGTAAAAAATTTGGGTGAAATTGTATTGCTTTCCCGTACTCCTTTCTCAATCTTGGTCTTTTCTGTATCTTCATGTAGTCGAATTATAGCGGTACCTTTCGCATAAATCTTTTCTAAAACTCTTACGATCTGTTCGTTTTTACCCTGTTTGCATTGCGAGTTTAGTATTGCTATTTGTTCTACCGAGTCAAAGGCCTTCTTGTAATCTACAAAAGCTCAACAGAGAGGCATAATGTATTCTGTCGTTTTCTCGATTAGTTAGTTTATTGCCCGCACATGGTCTAGAGTCGAATATCCGCTTCTAAATCCTGCCTATTCTCTCAGTTGGTTTCCATCTAAAACTTGACTTAGTCTATATGTAAGGATCTTGGAGAATACTTTATATACATTTGGTAGCAAGGTAATCGGTCGATATTTACTAAGGTCCTTCTGGTCTCCTCTTTTATGAAACAAAATCACTATATCGTTGCACCACGATTCAGGAACGCTTTCTTGACGTCATCACTGGGTGTACAACTCGGCTAATTTAATATGAACTAATTTATCTACGTCTTTCAACAGATCTATCGATATACCATCTTCTCCAGGTGCTTTTCCTCGTTTCATAGTTTTTAGAGCAAATTCTACTTCTTCCTTTGTAATCTCTAGTACACTACTAACGTCTACACATGAATTTACTGACTCAATTACGGTCTTCGACGGGTAAAGTTCTTGGTAAAATTCTTCTACTCTTTTTACCATTGTGTCTCTGCAGTTAATGATTTCTCCATTTCTATCTTCCAAACATATCATTTGCTGTTTTCCTAAAACATGTCTGTACTCGGTCACTTTAATACTTTTACCTTTCTGAATAGTTTCCTCTATTTCATCCATGTTTCTCTTTCTTTTCTCTGATCTGCCTTTTGTTGATAAGCTTGTTTAGTTCTCTTTCTATTTCATCTCTCCTGCTTTTAATCTGCATGGTCCTTCTTTTTTTAATTAGGTCATTTGTAGGTTTGGAGTATTTGTTTTCTCTAATGTTTTTTGTACTATCTACTTTCTCTGCCGATTCCCTAATGATATTCACTAAATTCAAATTAGTATCTTCCACGCTGTCCCCGTTAGTTCCTCGAGCTTTAAATCTATCTTTAATTTCTAACTGAATTTTCTACTTCCTTTGTAATCTCTGGTATACGAAAGTTTGAGTTCAACCCATCTCCATTATGATAGTACATTGGTAAGTATACGAACGCGGAAAAAAAATATATTACATATATGCATATATACGTATATATATTACAGGTGAAAAATGTAATCACACATTTGTCAATCACGTTAGAACCACTGTTGGAATAGAAAAGACTGGAGACGGGGAATATATATATATTTCGATTGCAAACTGCAATCCTCTTCAGTAGATACAAATAAGAATAGTGAGTGCTACTTAAGTAGCACCCTTGACATGAGAAAGGGGAACATTGGGAGAGGTCTTTACCCTCGGCTCACTCCGTATGTGAGGTCAGGAGGCAAATGTCTTTTTAATAGGCTGGTGATGAAAAGACCTGAAATTATATCCGGGGACCATTGCCCCTTTGAAATGTTCATATTGGGCTGGTATTCAATTATAGTAGATTCTACCATTTTTCTCCTGAACTCACATCTGGATTTATAAATAAGCTCAGCTTTGTCCCAGTCTAAACAATGTTTAAATTGCTTAACATGTTGGAATACAGCTGAGCTTTCTTGTCCATATTTAATGGAACGTTTATGTTCGATCATCCTAGTGTTCAAATTCCTTCCAGTCTGTCCGATGTATCGAATATACCCCTTGACTATGCTCTTCTTTCAACCTTTGGTGGACATTTACCATATTTTTTATTAATGGTGTTAGGGTAGTAATTAATTAAATTTAATTTGTCTTTGGGAAGAAACTTGGTCAAAGAAATAAATCAGAAAAGAGAACGATTAAGGAACTCTTGTCCAGTGAAAAATTAGAGGAAATGGCAGTGTTGAAAAATTTGGATCTCGCTCGGCTGAGAGCTTTGATCAAGAACCAATCCGGGTAAGCTAATTTACTAAGTTGAGATTTTATTATATTTAGTTCTCCTTCAAGAAACTGGGGGCTGCAAATTCTAAGAGCTCGAAGAAATAGTCCTGAGGCGACGCTACTTTTTGCTTTGTCTGGGTGACTCCTAAAGAAATGAAGATAACTACCAGAATGGGTTTCTTTTCTATAGACGGTAAAAGCAAGCTTGTCCCCGTCACGAACAATAACATCTAAAAGGGGTAGCTGACCTTGTTCTTCCCATTCAACTTTAAACTTAATGTTGGAGGCTAACGAATTTAAATCGGAAATAAAGTTATCAAATGAACCCCAATTTTCATCCTAAAGAGTAAAAATGTTATCAACGTATCTAAACCAAACCATGTCTGGGGGTTTAATGGTTGGCAGAAGAACAGACTCAAAGTATTCCATGTACAGATTGACCAGTACAGGAGAGAGATTTGAACCCATGCTACAACCAAATTTTTGTCTAAAAAAAGAATTCTGAAAGGAAAAAACATTTGAATTAACACAAAGGTGAATAAGCGCAATGATTTTTGTAACGGGAAGTGGGAATTTGTCCTGAAATGGTTGTAGCTTGGTTTCCAGGAAGGATAGAACGTCATCAATACAAACATGTGTAAAAAGAGAAATCACATCCAGGCTAAGCATTTTTCTACTAGAAAAATTCACTTGTTTTAATTTTGTGATGAAATCCCCTGAGTGTCTTAAATGGGAATCGGAAAAAGTACCAACAAACGGGAATAAAAGGTTTGCTAACCGTTTGGAAAGCTTGCTGGTACAAGGTCCCCGGTTGGAGATAATAGGTCTGAGGGGGATATCAGTTTTATGCAATTTCGGAAGGCCATGGAAATAAGGCAGCTTGGGATTAACCACTTTGAGTTTCAAAACCTCTTCGTCTTTGGTGATATTACGAACTTCCATGTTGAAAGTGGCAGATATGTTTTTTTTTACTAAGTTGCTCATATATATCCGTATCATTTAGAAGAGCCATGGCTTTATCAATGTAACTGCCATGGTCAAGAAAATGGGCTTCCCAGAAGGCATCAAAATAGTTTGGAAGTAATCAGGAGCATAGATAACATTATTATTACGAAGGCAGACAAGGGTAGCAATATAGTTATTCTTGATCATGACAGTTACATTGATAAAGCCATGGCCCTTCTAAATGACACGGATACATATGAGCAACTTTAGTAAAAATCCACTGGAAAAAAATTCTGCCACATGTATGCATATATATATATATATGTTTATATGTATACATATATGTTTATATAGATATATGTATATATATTTTTTATAAATGTATGTATATATACATATATTTATATATATGTATGTATATATATGTTTACATAAATGTATATATACATATATGTTTATATATATGTATGTATATATATATATGTTTATATATGTTTATATATATGTATGTATATACTGTATATGTTCATATATATGTATATATATATATATGTTTATATATATATATGTATGTATATATGTTTATATATGTATATATATGTATATAAGTTTATATATATGTATATATATGTTTATATATATGGATGTATATGTTTATATGTATGTATATATAAATGTCTATATGTATGTATATATATATATATGTTTATATATATATGTATATAGATATATATATATTTATATATGTATATATATATATGTCTATATATATGTATGTATATATATATGTTTATATATATATATATGTTTATATATATGTATATATATATATATTTTTATATATGTATGTATGTATATATGTATGTATGTATATATGTATGTGTATATATATGTTTATATATATGTATGTGTATATATATGTTTATATATATGTATGTGTATATATATATTTATATATATGTATGTGTATATATATGTTTATATATATGTATGTGTGTATATATATGTTTATATACTGTATATTTATGTGTATATATATATGTTTATATATATGTATATATAAATGTTTATATATGTATATATATATATAATATATGTATATAGATATGTATGTATATATATATATGTATATATATATATATATATATATATATATATATATATATATATATATGTTTATAGATATGTATGTATATATGGAAAAGGAAGGATGGTGGGGAGGGGAAAGGAGGGGGTGGAGGCGGAAAAGGGGCAGCAGGAAAGAAGAGTTATGGGCGGGGGGGGGGAGTGCTTTAAATGAGAGACTGGAAATGGAACGTCTGTTTCCACTCACTATGTATCACACAGATAAGACTCAGGGAATAGGCATAAAAGGAGACATTGGATATAGCACGCGGTAGTTTATAGAGGATTGATAGGGGAAGGAGTGGTGGTCCTAATTCTTGACAAAGGAGTTACAAGTCAGAGTTGCTGAGAGAAAGGAGAACAAGGAAACTTTTTATTCTCACAATACATGTGACACCTCTCACTGAGACGTGGGGAAACATGAATCATTTTTTTAACATACTTTTGAGGAAATGAAAAAAATAATTGTATCTAAAGACTCTGAAGTAGACATTTATACTAAAAGGCAATGAAGCTGTACGAAAAAGACAGACATAAGCAACAAGAACGAGGTGGAAAAGGAGACCAACACCGTTGGACCTGCTCTTGATGAGGTTGGAAAACGAGTTCATGTACCTAAATCATACGAAAATCGACTAAAGCACATGAATCTGTTTTCCCTAAAAAAGCGTAGACTCAGAGGTGACTTGATACAGGTCTTTAAGATTTTAAAGGGAATTGACAACATCAAAAGTGACAAAATTTTCACATTGAATGAGAATCAGACAAGAAACAATGGTCTCAAACTATCCGGAAATAGATTCAATTTGGAAGTAGGTAGAAACAACTTTGCCAACCGTGTAGTTAATGAATGGAATAAACTTCCTGCACATGTAGTGCAATGTAGTTCAATTCGAAGCTTTAAGAATCATTTAGATAAATACCTAAGTAAGATGCTGTAATGATTATAATTTATCTTATATTATTTGTTTTTGTTTTGTTATCATTTGTCTGTCTGATTTTCATTTATCATTAGTTATATATCAATTTATTATTTACTATTTACCTGTTTGTTTATTATTTTAACTATATCTATGCATTTATTTATGTATTTTATTTGGTATTTACATTATTATAGTTTTTATTTATTATTTTATTATTAATATGATTTTTTTTTTTTTTTTTTTTTTGCATCCGACCTAGATATGGATCAAAAGGTCTCCTGTCGGCATGCTCCGCCTTTGTAATCCTTCCTTTGTAATCCTTTGTAATATGTATATATATATGTTTATTCAACAAAAACCCACTGTGTTGGATAAGAAGAAATGAAAAAAATTAATTCCATATATTTCGATCACGGACTGTGATCCTCTTCAGTGGAATACAGAAAGGTAGAGCAAAAGGCATGTCTTATATACAATAAAAATAAGGGACAAGGGTAGGACTCAGGTAGCGTCTAGTACTTTGCGGGGCAGGTCACCCGCCTTCACCAACGATGGTAACAATTTGTTGACTGCCCAGGTGGTAATGCAGTCAGGTGACCACTGTCCATATGATATATTAAAGTTTGGAAATTTGTTAATCAGGGATGATTCTATTATTTTTCTTTTAAAACTGCATTTTGAATTAAAGATAATCTTTGCCTCATTCCAATCCATGGAATTAATTTTTTTCATTTCTTCTTATCCAACACAGTGGGTTTTTGTTGAATCTTTACGAATGTGTTACGACATTACTTTATAGTTATATATGTTTATATTTATGTATGTATATATATATATTTATATATGTATGTGTATATATGTTTATATATATATATATATATATATATATATATATGTATATGTATGTATGTATATATATGTTTATATATATGTATGTATATATATGTTTGTATGTATGTACAGTATATGTTTATATATATGTATATATATATGTTTATATGTATGTATATATATGATTATATATATCTATGTATATATACATATATATATATATATTTATATATTTATATATGTATATATATACATATATATATGCTTATATATATGTAAATATATTTATATATATATGTTTATATATATGTATATATATGTTTATATGTATATATATATATGTTTATATATATGTATGTATATATATTTTTA
>NC_134802.1:56049790-56127290 GCF_046742065.1 Oratosquilla oratoria | reverse complement strand
GTGTTGTGTATATAAATGATAAAAAATGGCATCATATCATAGTATAGTTTAGTACAAGCTATTTGAATTTTTGAACTAGGATATTTTTTTTATTAAATTATTATTTTTATAAACTACAACACTAAGATACTCGTGTCGGACAGTGTTTATCATTATTTTTATGTTGTTGCTGCTGTTTCTATTTTATTATCATTGTGCTGGTAATAATTTTATGGAAATAGGTTTCTTTTTCATGCTAAATGTCATTAGTGAATAATGTTATAACCGTCAAAGAAGTGAGATTACTGTTGAAATAGAATTAGTTGACTAAGTACGTGATATATACTATGGAGAATTATTCGTCTTTAAATGCGTTTAAGATCTAAGACATGGGATTTATTTCAATACGACTTTAGCGGTTAGGCAGAGGTTTTGAAGGCCAAACGCCGAAGTCGATTTATTAGCTTCTTGAGTCGACGCAGTGTAGCGTTCATGAAATGGCGGACGCTGGCTCGCCAGCGCGGGAGGGAGGCTTGTGTCGCTGCTGCTGCTGCGTGTGGCGGGAGAACGAAGCTTCCCAACCATGCCGTCTAGGTGGCGGGTGGAAGGGGAGGGTATGGATGGTTGTCGTGATGGAGTGGGCTTTACACAAGTGCCCATGCACTTGAATGTACGGTTATGTGCCCTCGAATATTAACGTGTTCTTATCCTGATTCTCTGATTAGTCACCTTCCATACTCGTTCTGTCCCTCTCGTTATGCCTTTCTCTCCTTGGTCTACCCCGTCAGATGTCTCCCCCCACTCTCTTTGTCTTCTTGCATCTCTCCTCTCCCCACTCTCTCTCCCTCCTACACTCCCCCACTCTCTCTCACTCCCAACCCCGCTCTCTCTCTCTTCCCCCTCTTCCTTCTCCCCCCCCTCTCTCTCTGTCGAACACATTCGATGATGCTTCGGAAAAAAATAGTCTGAACGTGGGCATTATGGATTTAATTTGGCTAACATTAGTTGCTATTCACTTCGCACTGAAGAACACTTTTGAGAGCAAGAGAATACACACATACAGAAAACATAAGCAGTCAGAAACGGAACATACACTGGGAAGGACAGTTACGGTCTTGACCTACGCTCAGGGGCGGGTAGGGAGGTTGAATGTGGTCCTAAGCGATCCCTGTCTAGACCGACCGGTCTGGCGGTCTGAACACAGACAAGACATATGCGATAGGAAATTAACGGGTATTCAGATTTATTTGTAGAATAATAAACGTAGAAGGGCCATGATATATTGTAGGGGGGATGCATATGTTTTGTTATGTTCTTATGTTGCATCACATTTTTTGTGTGTTCTCATGTTACATCAGTGCTGAAGTGCTGGGTGCGTTCATTACCACGGGATGCAACTATTGCACTTGTAGTGCGATCATCTTACACCTGTTGCCGATATGACGTCATGTTGGTGTCCTTTCTATTAACGAACACAGAAGAGTAGCCCTGCAGATATAAGGATGCGAATCCACAAGATTTTTTTTATAACATCACCACGATAGAATAATAAAAATGTATGAATATCTGAATTATACAGGATGACTTTGATAATGAAAGAAGTTCTTTTTTGTAATATATGCATCGGAATTATGATGGAGAGAAGAAAAATTGTACCGGCTACCATTGTCTGATAATTCAAACGTTAAGCCTGACGGATAATATAAATATCAAACATGAAAGGATAATATCAACGTTCAGCACGGATTTACGCTATAAACATTGAACGCGCACGTACTAGACTGAAGTGACCACATTCTGTTTAAATTAGACTGATTTATTGAGATAATTTAAGCTTGTACGTGGTGCAGACGAAGTAGAGAAAACGCTCTTTTTCAGAGGATAAGTAATTTATAATCCTCAAATCTCGTTAGTGCCCCAGTGCATAATTTCCGAGTTTTATGTTCTTCATCATTAACTTTCTTACATCGTCTAACCATACCAGTCTTGGGTAAAATAAACTTACTGAGATAGGAAACTATGAGATCACTAAAGTTCGGCAGCTGTCATCCGTTATTAACCAAGATTCAAAACGTTGCAAATAATCTCAATATATTTTAAAATGTTCCATTCTATCTACGAGTCCTATATTGTCAACGTAGATCATATTCAAAGAAAATTTGAACAAAGTAGGATAGACTTCAAGAGACGAAACGACATAAAGGTGCTGTTCGTAATTATTGCATAAATGAATATTGTTAAGTGAAGACAGGGAAAGAGAATGAAGTTTGCAAGTACATTTGAGAAAACGATTACAGGTCAAGTCAGACAGGGTGGGTAGACATCGGGCTTGATGAAGCCATTCAGTTTTCGATAATGCATCACTAATTTGTGTTTGCCACATGTTTTAGGAGCTAATAAACAAAGTGATGACTAAGGACGGAAGGTTATGTTAGTCTTCGTAGAAGATATCCTTTTTCTTTGGATTAAGTTTGTATGGATGAGTTTTAATACATTTGTTTTGGGTTAACTTTTCATGTAGTACAGTGGAATTTTGTGTAGGAACGTCGACAGTTAGTAAAGGGTATGAAATGATTACACTCACCAAGTCATCCTAACATTCAGCTCCTAAACTGACTAGTTTTTCATCTTTTTTCGTAGCTAAAGAATTCTGCAATGGCAGTTCAAGGTGAGGCAAGTTTTGTTCATCTTTGTCTTCTTTCACGTTATTTGTTTGAACAACATTCCTGGAACGGTACTTTTCAAGAGAGTTTATATAGCATAGTCTCTTTTTTATCTGGGGTGGAAATTACACAATTTAAATCATCCCTTCTTTCTACAATAGTATAAGAACCCTTATATTTTGTCTGAAGTGATTTTTCTTTGTAACGGCATATGCAGAAACACTTCATTTCGTATCTTGAAATATCTAACTTTAGTCCTTTTGTCATGTTTCATCTTGGTCTGAGTTTGTGTCAAATCTTGTCTTGCTAACCTCCAAGCTGGTTTAAAATTTCCTAACATTCTTTGAACATAAAGATTAACCTTCACAGGATTTTCTGGATTCATTCAATTTTCTGTATGCATTTTTAGAGTACTTTTTAACCTCGTGTCCAAATACGAGTCCAGCTGGAGAAGAACTTGTACTTTCTTGGATGGAATACCAAACTACAAAGAATAAGGAAAAAAGTCTTGTTTCCCAGTTTTGATCGTTTTACAAGACCTGCTTTATTAGCATGGATTTTATTGTACCATAGAATCTTTCAATAGCACCTTGATATTGGGGATTGTATGGTGTAGACACCGTTTGTTTGATTCCAAAATTTTCAAGAGACGCTTTGAAATTGTATGACGTAGAATTACCGTCATGGTAGCTCTGTATTTATCGAGGAAAACTTACAAGAGGGAAATATTTCAATGGGGCGGGAAGGTGTTGGGTCTAATGTTCTAGAAGAATAACTTCAGGGAATCGTGTGTTTAGATAGAGGATTGTGAGGAGGAATTTGTTTCCTTTCTTAGAAAGGGGAAATTGATCTACACAGTCAATTAGTATCTTAGAGAAAGGTTTTTTCTAGAGCAGGGCTAGGTTGTAAGGGTGTTTTGGTGATTGCTTGATTGGGTTTGCCTACCTTTTAACACGTAAGACAAACCTACATGTCAGAAAATCTTCCCTAATAAGAGGCCAATAGAAATGTCTTAGTATGTGTGTCATAATCTTTCTGATTCCTTGGTGATCAGCCAAAGGAGTTACATGGGCCATATATAGGATTTGTGACCGCATGGTAAAAAGGACAACAATATGGCTATTAGTTTGCCACAATTGATCCATAGGGACATTAGACGCTAACCGCTTGTGCATAAAAGTACCTTCAACCAGGTAATAACATCGAAACATGGTATCGGATTGAGTTTTAGACACAGATTGATCCTTGAGGGTCTAAAGAATTTTTGTCCCCTTTTTGCGCACTAATCAAAGACTCCCTAGATATTCTAGATATTCTAGAACTTTCAGTAAGAACAGGAGAACCGTTTTCTAAGGAAGGAATCTTGTTTCCTCCAATGCAAGGGTTCTCAGCCTTACTTGGCCCATTCACCCCTTTCACCATTTGTCTGAATGTCATTCCCCCCTCCTTTCCAAGATCGCCTGTTTCGAAAAGTGCATTCTAAATAATATGCAAATATTACTAAAAACCCTTTTATTTTTTTCCAAATTAGTATATATTTTTCCCAAATTAGTATAAATCCAGCCCAGGTGACAGGCCAGATAGGCCAAAACCTATAATTGCTTTCCTCACCGCGTAAACTGACTGTGGTCACAAATCACCCCCAGAAAACCCAAAATTCCCCCCTGGGGGTGAATTTCACCCCTAATGAGAACCTCTGTTCTAATGGATACGGGTATTAACAGATACTGGATATATAGAAAGATCGTCTTGGGAGAAGCCTTCTGTTACTGGATCTCTCTGTGACCACAGGTGACTTTACTGCCAGATAAATCATTTGACGGAAGTAACTGGATGCCCTCCAATGGCATTTTAATAATAGCAGCAACTACAACTCGCTCTACGATGTCAGTACAAAGGTATACCTTGTATAGGGTAATGGGAGACTGTAATGTTATTACACATTTGTAAATGTACACTTTAAACCCACTATCGGAGAAATAATATAAGAAGTACAGGATATCCGTATATTTCGACTACTATCTGCTGAAGAGGACTGCAGATAGTAGTCGAAATATACGGATCTCCTGTACTTCAGGTATTATTTCTCCGATAGTGGGTTTAAAGTGTGATTGTATAGGGTAAATTTTCTGATCCTCGCTACTCTATGATGTGAGTTTGTATGGCCCCTGTGTCTCTAAGGATAGAAATGGGTATTGACTTTTCACTGGAATCACTAGTTATAGTTCCCTTCATGAAGATTGGTTCAAAACGGGGGTCAGGTACTGTATATGAAAGGACCTGAGTTGAAGAATCTGTCTTAATTGGGGATGTGGAGGTAGGTTTGCTCCATGATATATTGTAGGGGGGATGTATATGTTTTGTTTTGTTCTTATGATGCATCACATTTTTTGTGTGTTCTCATGTTAGATCAGTGGCGAAGTGCTGGATGCGTTCATTACCACGGGATGCAACTATTGCACTTGTAGTGCGATCATCTTACACCTGTTGCCGATATGACGTCATGTCGGTGTCCTTTCTATTAACGGACACAGAAGAGTAGCTCTGGAGATATAAGGATGCGAATCCGTGCAAGGTAAGTCTTATTACCTTGCACGGGTCTAACTTCAGGCTTTGGGGTAATTGTTCCAGTGGTATTGTTTGAAGTAAATACTAGTTGTGAATGAGAAGAGAAACAATGTTTTCTCCTACATTCAGAAATATGATGAACAATTTTATTCCAACAAGCACACGGAATAACTTGATTCCGAGAACTACATATAGAGTAAAGGGTTTGATTTGACTTTGGTTTGTATCTATATTGATTCTTAAATTCTCCCATATTACCATACTTGACTTCTCAAGGCACATTCGATGAAGAGCCGGGCTCACTTAGACAAGGGCGTAGGTTATAAATTGTTTTAGGAATGTCGAGCTCGTTATCGACAAGTACATATGAATCAGCTACATGAGACGCTTCCTTTAGACAGGAAGAATCTCTTTCCTCTAGAAAAGTCTGAGATTGAGTGGCAGATTAGTTTTAAATTGTTCTAAAAATATGAGTTTTCTTAACTCCTGAAGTATGGGGACCTATTGTCTTAACCACGTATATGTAGACATTTGTTCCGCATATTCCATATTCTTGGGACTCTTTTAATATAATTCTTGAATTTATGTCCATGAGCTCTGGCTCTTAGTTCATAACTCTCGAGCCTTTATTCTCACATTATCGTAGCCAATTTCTGTGATCTTGAATCAGAGATGGCAAAAGAGCGATTTGAGGAAGAATGTGGAAAGGATAGCAGAAATTAAGAGTGATTCAACATTCTCCACTTACAAAAGAATGGATGATGCTGGTCCGTAGGGGTGACATGAAGTTATTCATGCGGGACTAGAAAGGCTGGACCAAGATGACGAAATAGTAGTTCTTACTTTCGAGTAGCAATGAAAGTCGGATGAGGACTGTGTTGATGGATTAATTTATCGAGGTTCAGGGGGGCGATTTTATAAAAGATCCTAACCCCTAGATCTAGACATAAATCTGGCGTATATTTGACCTAAATCCCTATGTCGGCGACATAAATGCTTATGTCTAGACATAACCTCATCATAACGCAAAGTCTAGACATAAGCGTTTAGGTCGCCGACATAGGGATTTAGGTCAAATGTCCGCCATTTTGAAGATTTATGTGTAGACTTAGGGGTATAAATTCGACCCCAGGTGCTTTATTAAAACATCTGGCGTATTACGAAGTTTCCGTTTGTTCTGAAAACCGCGATTTTATTCAGCTGAAGGGGAGACTCTTCCCACTCCGCAGTGAAATGGTGCACTTTGATCCTGCCTCGATCCAGTCTCGATCCTATTTTGATCCTACCTCGATCCTATTTTGATCCTGCCTCGATCCTATTTTGATCCTAACTCGACCTAGTCTCGATCCTATTTTGATCCTAACTCGACCCAGTCTCGATCCTATTTTGATCCTACCTCGATCCTATTTTGATCCTACCTCGATCCAGTCTCGATCCTATTTTGATCCTACCACGATCCAGTCTCTATCCTATTTTGATCCTACCTCGATCCAGTCTCGATCCTATTTTGATCCTACCTTGATCCAGACTCGATCCTATTTTGACCCTACCTCGATCCAGTCTCGATCCTATTTTGGCCCTACCTCGACCCAGCCTCGAGCCTATTTTGACCCTACCTCGATCCAGTCTCGATCCTATTTTGGCCCTACCTCGATCCAGTCTCGATCCTATTTTGATCCTACCTCGATCCAGTCTTGATCCTATTTTATCCTACCTCGATCCAGTCTCGATCCTATTTTGATCCTATCTAATCCTACCTCGATCCAGTCTCGATCCAATCTTGATCGTCCTCGATCCGGTTTCGATATTGTCTCGATCCAATCACGATCTTGATCCCACAACGATCATCTCTATCTCAGTGAAGCGCATCTCCAGCCCAACCGGATGGAATTCTTCATTTTACTACTCTTAGGCCGGCCATACACTATCATGTACACCTGACAGGTACGCCTGAACAGTCACGCCTGTCAGGTATACCTGATAGTGTATGGCGGGAAAAACTAGCCTCTCAGGCGACCTGACAACTGATGAAAATTCGATCAGTTGTCAGGTCGCCTGAGATAATAAGGAGAGAAAGTACAACTCATCTTCTCAAGAATCCATGGCGATCTGACAAACTTGACAGGTATGCATAAAGAGTGTGTGTGCTCCTCAGGTATCAGGTATACCTGACAGGCGTAACTTTTCAGGTGACTACAGGCGTTTTTATTCCATTTTCATCTCGGAGGAAAAGAATCCAGGAAAGGAAGGCTAGGGGCCAGGGAAGGGGAGGATGAAGAAGCATTGAATAACGAGTCTTTGTAGGACCAGCCCTCGTAGAACAAGTTCTTGTAGAACTTCTGAACACTCTATTTCATCACTCCTGAAGATGGTCCTAGGACAAGGACCGAAACATCAGGCAGTAGATCTTACTCATTGAGTCTAGTGTTTACACTTTTCCCAACGACAAAGATCCCAGATTCCAGATCTTCACACATATTGTAACATTATATCGACAGGTCGGAAGGACCTCTGGTGGATGAAGATCAAAGGAGAGGGAGGGGGGAGATCATAATGTGACGTCACGGCCGTTGAGTTGTAGTTTGTAGTTGTATTGTGTTGATACGTTTTCGAATAAGCTTCTAACTACTGGTGAACTGTATTTTTGCTTTGTCTTTCGTTTTAGTATTCTAGTATTTTTTGTAGTCGATGATATGAAAAATTCTAATGTTTTTTTTTATGTCATGGTGACATATCTGAGTTTGTTTACTAAACGCGGGAAAGAGAGAGTAGATAGGGATCAAGTATGTAACAGGAGAAATTTCCATTGCGTGAGATTAACGTTGCAAACAGGGATCAATTATGCAATTCAAACAGTGTCCACTTTGTCAGATAAACAACTGCAACAGTGTAACTAGATTATTTATCCCTGGCACTGTTACTGACTTCTTCGCGTTTACTATGAAGAAATGTTTGACAATGTATGTCAGTGGCAAAACAGGACATTGAATTCGTTGTAACATTATGCAATCACTTGCCTTTTGCTAAAATAAAACCAATGAAACATTGCAAAATGCTAACTATATTTAAGGTTATTCATGTGGGGAGGGATGTTGATTGGTATACGCGTGCAAAATGCGTTTGTAAATTACTGCATTGCTTACAAGGAAATTTATATTCCTGGGATAATTATCCCAGTGATCCAAAAGCATATATTCTTTTATATTGCTCGCTTTATCCATCTCCCTCCAAGACAGTAAGGCGTATTCTGAGATTAAGGTCTATATTTTTACAATAAACAAAGTAGTCCCATCTCTTGGTTTGTGATTGGTTGATGCTAAGGTTTGTTTACCAACTCAAATTTACATTGGCTGAAAATAGTATCGTTTTATACAGTTGGAATAAAGAATGTAAGGTAGATATATGGAAGTACTTTGATATATCAAAAACAAACAAACTAAAATATTTCTTAGTATTTACACAGGCTTATTGGTCTGCGGATACTAGAGCGGATGGTAAATTCAAGGTATTTTCGGTTCCCGCCTTTCTCCCTTGCGACATGACGTCACGCGGGAAGCTGGGCTGGGTTCAACGCAAACTTCACAATTTCTTCCCACAAATATATTTTATTTTTATTTAATTTTCTTCGATTGCTGTTAATATACATGTACTCCCAACGTACTCTCCAACTGTTTCATGGAATACCTCTCGATTGCAGTAGCTAATTTGATTTGTAATTTGATTTTGTCCATTGTTGGATAATCTTACCACTCGTCTGAGGGAAATCTCAGTCTTTAGAATCGTCTACAATTTCTCTCACAGCATACGGACCAACTTAAGTGTGGTACCAGAATATTTTATTCAGTTATGCGAAGCATTTGTAGCCAGAGTAACGTACTGAGTACCTTACCAGGTTAAGTTGTTTGCGTCTCAGAGGTCTTAAAATGGTCCAAAGAAAACCTTTGACACAAATGTAACATGCAACTTAGGCACCTACGAGTATAACAAATGCGCCCAGAACAAAACTTGGCGGTGTTACCTCCACAGAGAATTCAATAAAATAAATTCGGTTAGTAATTAATTTACTTTGATATAATGGTGTTATCGTAAATGATTAATATCGTTGACTTTAATTTGCCTCAAAATTCCAACCAAATTCCAGCACATGATATGTATGAATAGTGAAACTCAAATCGTATAATATTATGCAGTTAGGTGCCCCCTCTTCTTCCACCAGTTCATCAGCATTCCCTTCCTACACCCCTTCTCTAGCTTCCTTGTTCATATTAAAAAGGCAAAGATTTATTAGAGGAGAAAACTATCTTCAGCTATTAAACCAAAATTATTGGCGAAACGCGTACAAGAACGCAAGGGGTAACTAGGCAAGGAAATTATATTAGATAGATATAATTAAACAAAGGCTCGTACTCATTCTTTAGTGTCACTAGAATAGGGAAATCTCCGTCAATTTCAAAATAACAGACTTTAAGTAAAGCCAGCAACAGTGACGTCATGTCGCTCCAGGGGGACAGGTTCAGTGACGTCATGTCGTTTCTCGAGGATGATGAAGACCCAACCACGAATGTGGGGAGGGCACAGTGCCAAGAATTCGCACCTTGTACTCTTTATTCTTGTAAGGAGGTGTTCAAAACTTATCCCTTGCAGTGCAGTGACTGACATCTTCCTTACAGAACATAAGTACCATACCTAAGTTTGTGGAGTTAACCAACAGCAAGAAATAACAATGTTGCACAACAAGGCTATTCCTTAGCTTACTGTTTTTTATTTCTTTCTAATGATTGTAACAACATCTTTACACTTATATCTTATAATTTCATAATTCTGTAGACTGTATATTTTCAGCAGTAATGCTATACACAATAAACCGTATATTATTATCATTATTATTATTATTATTAATATTATTATTACTATTATTATTAATATTATTATCATTATTATTATTAATTATTATTAAGTACATAAGAACGAAGTAAACTGTTACATGTCCATTACCATCTGTCATCCACATCCATAAATTCATCTAACCTCTTATAACAATATCTTTAGTGCTCACTATATGGTTACTAAGACTAATATATTCGTTAACCACTCTATTGGTAAATGAATTCTTGTCCAATTACTTCTTAAATCTAAATTTGTCCAATTTAAATCCATTACTAGAGTCCCGGCCTGCTGTCTTAATATGGTTACCTTGTCTGCACCCTCCTTCCACAAATATTTATAATATTTATTCAAATTTGATTATCCTTTATAACGAGACACCCGACCTTCGATTTTTTCTACAAGTCAATAGACATGGGGGAGTTTCTTTATGAATTAATTGATTTTGTCAGTAATCTCACCTCCCTGCCAACTGGTTCCTGGTGAGATATTTCTCTGGTGTCACCTTATTCATTATATTCGGTGAAGTTCTATATATCTATAGGGTACCCAATGGTCCACGCCGTCATTATGACGGTAATTCATATATCTATGAAGATTCTACCTATTCGCCATCAGGGACGTGCCAGTTAGCAGTGGGTCCTGCGACTGTGTGTATGAGCTTCTTTGTCTCATCTTTCATACAAAACCTATTCGATATGGGTGACCCTGGACAGATTTTAATCTCTATCGACATAACTTTGTAGTTATTAATAAGACTCTCCAACCTATCTATCACGTCAGGGTGTCAATTCTCGGAAAGATCGTTAAAATGAAATCCTCTATGATTATATATATAATCCTATAAGCAGTCAAGAATATGAAAATCATTGTTCACACATTCTGTCCCCGTTAATTATAAAAATAATAATAAAAAAGCGGCAATCGATAATTAATTCTAGCAAATTACTATACGTGCGTCAAGGCTTTTACAATGATAAATGATATTTTAACCATTTACCTATTTAGTTAGACTTGTCAACACTGAATACAAGAAAAAGATAATAGAAAACTGGTACAGGATGTAATGAATTAAATTTGAAAAAACAAGACACGAAGCATTAAATGTTCTTTAACGGTTTTATGATCGAAACAAAGATGAAATAATCTAATCAGTTGATAAATTGAGGAAATGGAGGAAGTAACAATGAATAATACAATGAAAGAGAGATTTACGAAAAACGTTGGAAATAAAGAAGCCATGCCTATCACGCCTTACCTAATTATTCACAGCGACCCCACTATATATAATTCAATGCTATATCATTCATGGACCCCATTCCTGCTGTAATGTATTTACAATATAATTATTTTCACAGAAGAAAAGCTTTAATTAAATTGCTACGACTACTAATGAAATAAAAACAACAATAATAATAATAGTAATGGTGACTATGATGACGATGATAATAATGATGACTATGACAGTAAAATTTGTCTTATCAACACTACTGTTGTATTTTCCATTAACTAGCTTACTAAATGCAGCTAATGGTGATAAATCGGTTTCCAAGCATTTACTTGCTCGATTAGTACAGGTGTGCATAAATGCCAATGAACAGAAAATGGGAATATTCTTTATTCTCAAAAGACTGGATTGCTCATTTATTGGGAAGGAAAATATTTTTCATTGTTGTTTGATGTTGTAAGTTAAAGAAGAAAATAAGAAAAGGGTCAAGAATTTCACGCAGAACAAGTAGAAAACGATTTGCGCTAATGTGTGTCGACATCGGGATCGAAAAGTAAAAGAAAACGGAAATTTTCTGGAATTTCCAAATAAAATTAAGCAAACGACAAGCAGATCAGATATTCATTGGATTTCATAATTCTTTAAAAAGAAAATATTAATTATTAAAGTTTAAAACAGCGACAAGGAATAAGTGTATACGACTGAGTGAAAAAAGATGGAGAAATCAACCAAAGAAAACGAAAAAGAAAACATGAATTATTAAAACGAAACAAACACAACAAGCGCATAATAAATTTTCATTAAACATGGTTGTGCATCAACACAACGAAAAAAAGAAAAACTTTATTCGAAGAAGAAATAGATATAATTAGATAATCAGTGATATTCAGGGGAAAATATGTATCTTGCCAGGAATAAAAAAATACATAGAAATAAATGAAATTAAATGTGATAAAAAGAATTAAGTCTACAGTCCCTAATTTTTTCTTAAATTTGAAATACAACAACACATAATATGAACTGAGGACAACGTGTACGAAACTTTGTGTTTAAACAACGAAACGATATGAAACTACCAAGAACACATAAAAGAAATAACACTCGACATAAACTCAGGCTTTGAATTAAGAATTTCCCCAGAATCAATAATATCGAGGTAAAACAAACGAGAGAACATGATTTTATTTTTTCTTGCTTTTAGAAATTTTACTACTGATGTTCTAAAATGACAGTACTAGATGACATGAACTGGAAAAAAGGGATGAGAGTAAAGTGGTCTAATGGGACAATCCTCAGGAAAATTTTCTCCAGATATATACGAACCTAAATGTGCAAATTCTCTTCTATAATATTGTCCAAAAATAGTTCGAGTCGGCGGGGTGGGGGAGGTGAAAATGTTCGAAAGATGAAACAATTCAATCGAGGGAAAGAGGCGGGTTATTCATGTTTGGTAACGTGATTACTATAGTACAGAATGAGTGTGTTTTTGTAAATGAGGGATTGTTCCTCATAGTTGCGTGAGACTAAGAAAATTGATATTATTACACTGTACAGGTAACAGTCTGGACGCCTGTGGACGATGTGTATTTACCTAGTTATATTTTACGGGAAGAGAACTATACTCATAGTGTCCCGCTACTGTGTCTTTCAGCATCCAGTTTGATCTTAAATTCTTGTATATTTTTTGCACTCACTGTTTTCTCATTCAGTTTATTCCAGATATCTATCACTGTGTTTGTGTGTGTGTGTGTGTGTGTGTGTGTGTGTGTGTGTGTGTGTGTGTGTGTGTAGTTGAGAATGTTTACTAAATACGGGAATCCTCGGCATTTGTAATTGTTATTTCGAATCATATGTTCTTTTCATTATCTGCATTTCATGTATATTGATTCAGTGCCAAATAGAATTATCATTATTATTATTATTATTATTATTATTATTATTATTATTATTATTATTATTGTTATTATCATCATCATTATCATTATTATTATTAATTATTATTAACATTGTCATTATCATCGCATAACATAGTAGTGTCCCAGCCACCTCTAATCGGACAGCGAGACAGTAGCAGCAGCGATAGGGGGAGGGAGGGAGGGGGTGGGGGACGAATAATTGAACGTGGGAGGGTGGGTGGAGGGGGGGGTAGTGGTGCAAGAGGAGAGCAAGGGTTAAGCTATTGGCGCAAATCCATGGCAAGAAGGAAGAAAATCGAACTTAAAGAGAAACCACTATTGAGTAGGAGTCATGTGACGTAAGGGCGAGCGAGCGCGTTCTCTCTCTTCCTCTCTCTCTCTCTCTCTGTATGTACAGTATATATATATATATATAATATAATTATTTTTCTTCCTCTGTATCTCACCCCCAACCCTCTCTCTCTCTCTGTATCTCTCTCTGTATTTTTCTCCCTCTGTATCTTTCTCGCTCTCTCTCTCTCGCTCTCTCGCTCTCTCTCTCTCTCGCTCTCTCTCTTTCTCTGTCTCTCTGTACATCTCTCTCTGTGTATGTCTCTGTGTATTTTTCTCTCTGTCTCTCTGTATACTGTACATCTCTCTGTATATGTCTCTGTGTATTTTTCTCCCTCTGTACCCCCCTCCCCCCCCCTCTCTCTCTCTCTCTCTCTCTCTCTCTCTCTCTCTGTCTCTTTCTCTCTCTCTCTCAAACATACTTGATCTTTTAAAGGATGGGACAGGAAAACGATCGAAAGATATTAAAAGAAACGTAAAAGATGAGATGTTTGAGGGATGTAAGACAAATATGTAAATAAATAAATAAATAAATAAATAAACATTCTCTTAATTTGACTCAAGCTGGTTCTTGCTGTAGAGTTCCACATTTCATAGGCAGCATTTGCTATCCTTTAGTGAATTATAGTTTCGGAGATTTAATATTTTAGTTTTAGGTCTAGTTATAGTTTCAGTTTTATTTGAATTCTTAGTGTTTTATTTAGTTTTAGAAGTTATATTATGTTGTAATCCGTTGTGGCATTTGCTGTAGTCTAACAAATTGTTGTGCAGCAGGTGAGTTGAAGCATTTGATATAGTTTACCAAGCTGTGATTTGACCTGTGTTTCTCTGTCGACTTTGACATTTACCTGAACCAGCCAAAAACAGAAACAACAATTGGGTAGTGTTACCAGATCACTGTCCTTTTCTTGTTGTCCTTATTTGGTTGTCCTGTTTCAATCTATCCGGGTTATGTTTTAAGTCTGTTGGCCTAATAATTTTTTTTTCTTTATCTTTGTTATTTTGAGTTTATTGCTCTAAATCTGAACTGGTTTGTTGGTCAATTTTTACTTGTCTGAGTTTATCCCAATTCTTTTTTACCTGAATTTTTTTTGTCTTATTTTCTATTTTGTCCTTCTTCTAAGTATCCTGATCTACTTAAATTTCCTCTTGTTCTTAATGTCATTAATTTTGTCCGTAGTTTAACTAAGTTTGTGCTAATTACATTTGCGTCTCCCCATTAAGCATTTGCTCTTGTCCTTTTTTACATTTGCTTTTGTCCTTATTCATAATACAAATTTCCTAATTTATTATACCACCTGATTGTCCTTCTTTATTTATTTGTTGTTGTTGTTGTTGTCCTGGTTCCATTTTCTGTTGTCCTGGTTCTGACATTTTTTCCGTTTTTTTTTTTTCTTACGGACGATCTAGATCAGTTCATCTATGAACACAGGAATCTATTTTCTATTGCTCTTAACCTATATTTCTAATTACTCCAACATTATTGTTTGTAGTCCTGATTTTCTTTTAGATTTTCTTTGTTTAAAGAGACTGGCGTAGGACTTTGAATATTTTATTGTGTCTTTGACGCCTATATCAGTTCGCGTTGGCTGAATTGAATCGACTATACCCGTTGCACTGAGATCTGGCCGTTAGGGCGGAGCACTGGGAGTTCCCCTGTGGTGCCACATATAATTATTCTATAATTTCATTTTATTTTATAATTCTATTTTATAATTTTATAATGTTGCCTCATATGATTATATTATAATTTTTTGTCACACACCACCACTGAGGTAAAAATCAAAGCAATGTTTTCTATACAAAGGTTTCGTTTCTTTAAGTCTAGATATGGCATATGTGCATGAGAGAGCGACGTTGCCGCTACATCTAATCTCTGGCCCCGCCCCCCTCATACTGCATTCAGAAAACATTGCATCCACATGCACGTTCTCGCCATGGATGCCCACATGTGGCAACACCGGGAAATCTCCTAGCCCCGCCTTATCGGCCAATTCTCCTTGCGCTGACTATAGTAGCATTAGTGAAATATAGATGTTGAAGTGCTAAGAATATATATATAGTATATATATATATATATATATATATATATATATATATACATATGCAAAGTAGACCACTTGGTGTACTTTGCATAAGTGAACACACGTACCTGTGTTCTTATTAGCATATATATATATATATATATATATATATATATATATATACAGTATATATATATGTATA
Organism: Oratosquilla oratoria; assembly: GCF_046742065.1. NCBI lineage: Eukaryota > Metazoa > Arthropoda > Malacostraca > Stomatopoda > Squillidae > Oratosquilla > Oratosquilla oratoria. The sequence continues at coordinate 56,111,496 of NC_134802.1, read as the reverse complement.
TATATATATATATATATATATATATATATATATATATATATATATAAACTTGAATATGGAGGTATGGTCACTATTTCTATATCTATATTTGGAACATTCACATATATATTTATTGATATCTCACCCCAGTGGCCAAATTCGTAAACAAGTTAATGTCGACAATCTTGCAAGTGCACGGGGAAGCCATATTTACATTACCAAACATTACCTTATCCAGAAATTGGAAGAGTGAGCAGGTGTGTATATTGATACAATAATCCACAATTTTTAAGGTGAAGAAATCCATCGGATGTATTTATTCTTTATACATCAATTCCCTTTCCACCATACTCTACTATTCTGTCGTCAGGCTATGTCGTCATTATGTTACTAACTAAAATGTTGCAGCAAGGAATTTACAGCTTTGTGTTGTTACTCCTGAATTATCGAAATGTAATGTTTGAACACATATGATAACATAGGAAATAGTAGGTGCTTATCCAGAATATTTTAAATACATACATACATATACTTAAAATATTTTAAGTACCAAATGTGATTTAGCACTAATACTCTTGGGAAGCCTGTTACAAGTGTACACAAATATTTCAAAATTATTTTAATGTTTGTCTACTGGCGTTTGATGTCAGTGTTTCAAAAATAATCTTACAATTCCTGCATGATTATGGGTTATCTAATGATTATCTGATTGACTTCATTATTGAAAAAATCGCACTTCTTCAGATATTGACAAATTCTGTTATTTACCAGGAATGGATCGTCACGTTGCTACCTTTTATTATCTAATTTATTTATCTGTTCCTTTTATTTGTTTATAATCCAGATGCTTACAGATTGGGCATTGTGCTTGTATGCCCAATAATAGATAATTCCTATAGTACTGTGCTATCGCGCCGTTGTAGAGCACAGGGAAAGAAACCACACTAGTTGCCCGGGCGGACCAGATGCGGCCGAATGTGTTGGTGGACCGTCGGTGGCAATTTTTTCTTATTTAATCTATTCGCGTAGAGTTAGAAATATCGTACCTTGTTTTGTTTATTTAGATTGATATATCTAGATATAGTTATTAAAGCACTTTATGCAGTATAGGAATGATTTTGTGCGTGTTTTAATACTTATGCTTTCCATCTTTGAATCTCCATCCAGAAAAAGCCCGCGAAAACGAAGTAGGTGATACAGCCACAACGTTTGTGCTGTCTCTCGTTTCTATCTATATTATAAAATCAAACGAAAACCTGATTATAGGATGAAAAGTGAGATATGTAACATTTGGAAGAATGATGATTTGTCATGACTATAAGAACTATGATTTTATTACCAAACACTTGTTTTGATCACTTGTAATACATGTAGTATTGATAATGGGGCTGATTATGGCAGGGTGTACTTTTAAACAGTAATAAAAAATCAGTTAAAATACACACAAATCCTCATACACTGGCACGCTGTCTGAAGGACAAAATAGGAACACCACCTCGTTAAAGTAGTGGATATTTTTTGTAACTGAATATAGTCGGTTGGACTTGTCCAGAACCGCTTTCGTGATAGCGACGACATGCCCCATTGGAGAAATTGAAATATACTTAAACTTGTGGAAGTAAATCCCAACTGAATCAAATCATTTGTCGCTGGGCAGAATAAATATTCGAAAAAGAAACTTAGAGATTTGGTGTTCTATTGCTCGATGGAATTGGAGTTAGCAATTTTGCTCACATACAAAACTTGCCAAGTTAGCAAGATGATTTATGTATACTATCAAACGACATGTTGAATCTTGCCTCTACATACATACATACATACATATACCAAGGCTTTTCCCCCCTTACAAGGGAGGTAGCAAAAAAGGAAAAGGCATAAAATCATTCCCACCCATTCCATCCCTGAATACACTCCACACCCCTCCACCCTCCCTCTCATCTTAGCACCTCCTGCCTCTAAATATGATCAAAAGGGATAACATTGTAAAATGATCAGTAACAACCGAATGCTATGTAATATAATGAAATGAGAATTACAGTAATGTTGGATAAATGGCCAACTGTCGTATGAATAACTGTCCTACACTAGGATAGTTCTTTATTTCTCAGTAGTGTGAATAAGAAAAATGTATTTAACTGAAATATAACAAAGCATACCACAGTAACGGATAATTTATGTGTTCATTTGCTATTATTTTTGTAAATGTAAAATTGTCAATGTTTGGATGGGTTCTATGTTACTGTTGCTATATAAATATATGCTACTATTGCTATATAAAATATATATCTACATGATAATGATATATTTACAGATATAATTTTTTTAACATACGTTTTTGAATGAATTTATGTGAATTGGTTTCTTTGTGTTTATTATTCATTTGTTTATTTATGTATTTATAGTTATTTGTCCATCTATGTGCCTTCCTTCTCTCATAAGGCATACTGGTTGCAAGGGAAGAGGTGAGGTAGTGTGTAACGGAATTCCCACGCACATCGCTCGACAGCGTTGTGCGCATGCGTTATAGGAGAGCAGACAATGCCTCTCCTTTGTACAAGCGAACGGCTCTCCCGGGCTGGAGGAGGGGGGGTGGGGGTTCGAACTCGGATCCTTTCCCTGTCTGAATAGTGGGCCCAAGTTATTTCATTATGGTGATGAAAGTCACCATCTTCACTAATCTATAACATCACTCCAACTGTCATTGTTCTTATTAAGGATACCACCTCACTATGGAGATCACTATCACCAACACATATACATATATACCATCACCACGATGCGCTCCACTTACAACATTACTACTTACAAAAACACCACCACCATCCTTGTATCAATGGTGGTGTCAATACTAACTGGTGGGGAAAAGTGGTGAAGTTTGTGGTGTTGGGGAAATTAGAAAATGGAATGGGGATGGAGAACTGGAAGAAGAAGACGGGGCATTTTTTAATAAGATGGAAGAAAACGGAATGTTGTCGCAAACGATTATAGAAAATGGAAACTGGAGGAACATGGGATATTATGTGCATCTCTGTCGAAATAATCATGTTTTCATATGAAAGGACATAGGAATTGTAAATTATTAAATACTGAGTGTTTTTTTTTGTATGGAAAAGGTAAATAGGTACTTAATAATTTTTAATCAAATATATTGTGGACTGAAAGGTATTTTGTCGACATGTTCGATTATGACTTATTGTATTTACCTAGTTGTATTACATGGGAAGGGGAGCTATGCTCGTGGTGGCCCGTTTTTGTATCTCGCAAGATCAAGTTTGTATGTATTAATTTGTGGCCGAAACTGTCACACCAATTCACAAGACATTCCATGTCTTCATCTACCCTTCCCGCCACCCTTTCCCCTGTAGGTGCGGGATTCGAACCCACATCTACAGGGTGACCAAAAATGCTGAGTGGGATCATGGGGTGGAGGGGCTCGTGATCGACAGCTATTTCCCTCCAGGAAGAGAGCTCAGAGCTCGTATATGACCGATCTATGGGTAATGCTGTGACCTTACACATACACACACACCCAACTCCCCGCCCACGAGAGTTGGAGTAACGACTCGCAGCGCAGCGATACTGAAATTATTTCAGCCCTGGGAGGGATTCGAACCCGGACCGCCGTAGTGGCGGCCGGGAACTCTACCAGCTGCGCCATCGAGTGTGTGTGTGTATGTGTGTATGTGTAGTAGGGGAACTAGCTAAACGTGGGGGGAGGGGGAGGGGGAGAAAGGGGGGAGGAGGTGCAGTGGAGTGCCTGCCTAACTAGAGGGGAAACGTGGGGGAAAGAGAGGGAGGGGAGGGAGGGGAGGGAGAGGTGGCCAATGGGAGGGGGGACACGGGGAGAAATAGGATGGGAGTTGAAAGGAAGAGACTGGGAGTGTAGAGAGTGTTGGGAGATAGGGGAGTACAATATTAGTGAAGTCAACAATAACGACTGAAACAACACAAAAAATATAATAATATAGAAAATCCTATCATCCGGGAAATCATGGCAGTTGTAACCATCCCCACTTTCAAAAGGTAATTTTCACAACGTGTTCGACAACCAAATACCCCGTTCACACGTTCACACATCACTTGTAAACACGTGTCTGTCGAACCGCGTTCGACGACCCGTTCGACCGTGTGAACACCCTCAAAGACGGGAGAGGGAGGTAGAGCCGCCTTTCACAAGAGCTCTTGTGGGAACCGAACCTACCTAAACCAACAGCACAGTACAGCGGCCAAATTGAATAAAGGAGTGAGAGTCGGATGGAGGTGGAGGTATGAAGCGTGTAAAGCGACAGTTGGCTTCAACACTTTACAGTCCCGTCAAGAGCTTCCGCTTCCCTTTAGTCACGTAGGCTACCGTGCAAGGGCTGACGTAGTATTAGCTTTCGGAGCCTGCATTGTATATGTGTGCAGTGTGTTGAAAGGGGCATAGCAAACCTGACAGGCCGCAAACATACTGATTACTGATTCCCCTTAGTTATGTAGGCTTAAGGGCTAGAATAGCATGGAGTACTGGGACTCGCTTTGTGTGTATGTTGAAGTGACCTAGCAAACCTGACAGGGTGAAAACATACGTACTGATTACGTGTGAAGCCATACACCTGAGGGATTCGAACCTTGGTCACTCGAGTAAGAAGAGAGGATGCAGCCTTCTACCCACTGGTCTCCAGTGTGGGGGAAGCGAGAGATAGTAGTAGGTGGAGCTTCTTTGCTTGGGGACAATACCATACCCAAGAGGTGCCAGAGAAGCTTTGACGAGTGTAGCAGATATGAAGACAGTATAGGCCTAAAAGTAACAATTTATCCATTTATTCATTTATTTATTTTAATGAAGATAAGTCACCAGTCATGAAATAATGCTGAGTGACTTGGTCTGTAAGAAAGTCACTAAATTATTGATTATTTTAAACCAGGCAGTTCATTTCACATACTGGGAGGTGTGGGGGTTAAGAGGAGGAATAGGTACAACGGGTCTGAATAATACGTTTACATTTCAGTGGGACTTGAATTAAGGGTTGAGAGAGAGAGAGAGAGAGAGAGAGAGAGAGAGAGAGAGAGAGAGAGAGAGAGAGAGAGAGAGAGAGAGAGAGAGAGAGAGAGAGAGAGGGAGAGAGTGAGTGGGTGGATGTGGTACCATACAAACGGGAACCTGTTAATTGTATTCTCTTCTGGGTTACGTCTCTTGTTGTTTTGGTTGCTAGTGGCGACCTACCCTTTTTATTGGTTAGGTAAGGTTGTCTGTGGTAATGGGTTGTCAAGGTTACAAAGGAGATGCAAACATCAAAAGTATAGTCCTTACATGAGCTCACGATGCTGATAAATGAGTTAGATTGGGGTTGGATTTCACATATTTATCAAGGCCTTTTTTCAAGTGTCTTTTTGAACTTGCAACATGAACAGGTTATGTAAGATTGTGGGATGTTTATCCATTTAATATTTTATTCTGGCTGACGCCAGGAGATTTTATTCACTTCATAGTAACCTCCAAGGAGCCTGGGGTTAGGATTACAATAATAAATCCTTTACATTCTCCGGATGCATGTGATATTTTGTGATAATAGGACTCTTATCACAGGCTCGTCCGCTTGCGAGTCGACTACAATGCCCCGAGTGATGGTAGACTCGTTGTAGGTGAACTCCGCTTAAACGCATGTGCATATAGATAGCATACATCGTACATACCTACTATAAACACACTAGATGCTGTTCTCGTATTGTAGAGATATAGAGATATTTAAGCACCTCTTTTTTATATTTATTTATGCTAAAGATATCCTGTCACGTATTATAACTTAAGCATTTTATCCATACTATGTTGTGTATTAAAGTCTGCAGTGGTTCCTTTGTTATGGGAGCCATTCATGATATGGTTCTTAAAACTACAGATAATGATTCTTAGAATCATAGTTAATATGGTTCTTAGAACTACAAGTGATATATTCTTTAGATCTGAAAGTAATGGTTCTTAGAACTTCAAGTTAATGGTTCTTGGAACTACAAGGTATGTAGTTCTTGGAACTACAAGTGATGTGGTTCTTAAAACTACGAGCCATATGGTTCTTAGAACCACAGGTGATACGATTCTCAGAAACACAATTAAAGTGGTTCTTAGAACCATAGCTAGTGTGGTTCTTAGAACCAGAGGTGGCGTGATTCTTAGCACTACAAGTTAAAGAATTCTTAGAACAATTTATATAGTTCTTAGAATTATAACTGTCATGCTTCTTAGAAACATATATGATTTTAGATACACAAGCTTCTTAAAACACAAAGTTATACTTCTTAAGAGTTGCAAATTATACGGTTCTTAGAACCAAAGTTCTTATGACCATAACTGATAAGGTTCTCAGAGCCACAAGAGTTGTGGTTCTCAGAATCAGAAATGATATTGTTCCTAGAACTACAAGATATGTGTTTTTTCAATACTACAAATTCTATGATCCTGAGAACCACAATATTATTTGTTTTGGGACAATAAAGTACTGGTTCTAACAGGAATTGATAGAGTGCTTCTCAAAGCAATAAGAAATCTAGTTTTTCAGAGTCGTAACTACATTTCTTCTTAGAACGACTAAGTAACTGGTTCTTAGAACTGCAACTAAAATCAAACCTACAACAAACCAAGTTTTCAGAACCACAAGTAATTTCGTTCCCTGAATTAAAACTAATCTGACCTCTGAGAAAGCAAAGACTCTTTTGTAATGATTTTGTTTTATAATCTCGCTGTGCTACGTCTTGTAAGACTTGTGTTTGTTATATCTTATTTTGTTTGATTTATTATTATCACTTTTTCAGAATGGGGAGAGGACTGTTTTGCAATCCTCCCCACTTGTAGTTCCGCATCAAACCAAGACCAACAATCTGGCAACTGAAAACTAAGGTAAGATTTTTCATGCTAATAACAAACGTTTAATTTCCTGATGGCAAACGTTAAGATTACGTTGATATTACCAAACGTTAAGATTACTTTGCCAACGCTAGACGCGTAAGTTGTTTACGCCAAACGTTTAGACCAATTTGCCATTGGCAAACGTTATGGGAAAATTCTTTATGCCAAACGTTAAGATTGGGTTGTCAATTCCAAAGTTTAAGACTTAAGTTGTCAACGCCAAACATTAATGTAAAGGTGCTGTCGTCAAGCGTTAAGGTAAAGTTGCTGGTGAGACATTTTGGTGATTATTTTGTCAGCTAATGGGACCAAAGCACGAAGAAAAGGTTGTTAGAATATGTGTCAGTGTAATGTTGCTGGCTCCAAAATGTCAAGGTTAAACTGTCGCCAAAGCATTCAAGATAAGCACCCGTTGACGCCAAAATAAACCCAGTTGGCGCCAAAATAAGCCCAGTTGGCGCCGAAATATAAGATAAACTCTTTCGCTGCGAAAAGGGGAGGAGGGGAATGTTTCTTCTTGACTGAATAAAATCGCCTGACGACAGACACAATACAGGGGGGTTATCACACTGGGCTTCCACAGGCTCCACCTGCGTCGACCGTTCAGAGTTCGTTTGAGTAAAAACGACTTCGGTTACAAAATTTCGTTTTCTACAGATAACAGATTATCTCTCCGTTATATATAACAAACCTGAATAACGAACTAAGAGATTGTAAACATATACGAATGTTAGACACACTGTTGACATGTTCTTAGAGAAGTCTAGATGTATGTAAGCGAAGTCCTATTCTAGTTATTCAACTGGAAGTTGGAGGTAGGATGTTGGAGTTAAAAATAGCCTAATGTGATAACCCCTATACCGGGCAATACCGTCAACCGCTGACTAGTGTGATAGTGAGTGGCTGATAGCACGGACATCGTTTTTCGCCACACCAGCAGAAGAAACCTATCGATCCCAGAACGCGGTGTACCCCAGTACAGAAAGAACTCGCTGCTGGGGGGATAGTCCCCCCCCCCCCAGCTCGCTTTGCTGGTGTCCATTCAACCAAAGGACTCTGGAAGTTTACGATCTCTGTGTATGTCCTTCTTGCACGCACAGAGTTTGATGTCTGGGGCCTAACGAACTTGTACAGAAGGTGCAACTTTGTTTGGAAATTTTGGCGCGCCAGGAACAATGTACATAACAAGAGAGAGAGAGAGAGAGAGAGAGAGAGAGAGAGAGAGAGAGAGAGAGAGAGAGAGAGAGAGAGAGAGAGAGAGAGAGAGAGAGAGAGAGAGAGAGGGGAGAGAGAGAGCATTGCTGTGGCGCTTTAGTCCTCGACCCAGCTTGTTATATTAACCGAGTTCGAAGCCCAACGGATCTGACATCTCTACTGTTGTATTACCTGAACTTAACACGAGACGGACTCGTGTTGGGGATGGGTGGGGTGATCCATTTGTTAGCGTGTTCGGCTGGGGAAGGTTCGAATCCCCCAGTGCACTTATTAATTTCACCTAACCTAACCTCATCTCACCTAACCTCACCTCACCTGACCTAACATCACCTAACATCACCCAACCTCACCTAACAAGGAAGTGGGTAGCAAACCAATAAAGATAACGCTCTATTGTTAATACCTACAATCACACTTGTACAGGGTAGGGAAAAAGTCGTACACACAGCTATAAGGCCAGTCATATATATATATGTGTGTGTGTGTGTGTGTGTGTGTGTGTGTGTGTGTGATTTACCACGATTTCACCATGGTCTTGGATCACGTGTTGGTCTCGTGATAGACATCTATTACCCTCCCGGAAGAGAGCTTCAGAGCTCGTATATGACCAACCTATGTGTAATGATGTGACTTTACACTCACACACACCCAACTCCCTACCCACGAGAGTTGGAGTAACGACTCGCAGCGCAGCGATACTGAAATTATGTCAGCCCTGGGCGGGATTCGAACCCGTGTGTGTGTGTGTGTGTGTGTGTGTGTGTGTGTGTGTGTGTGTGTGTGTGTGTGTGTGTGTGTGCATATATTTTTTTCTGAACTACAGTCGCGGAGACATCTTAGTGATTGTCGATGACTGCCATTTGTCCCAGCTACGCGTGCCCAGCACCCTGGGTAAAGGTAAGGTCGCGTCCCCTGTGTCCGTTTCTTTGTCTCCGGGCTGCATCAATTCCCGACTCCGCTCAGCGTCGTCTAATATTTAGAATAAGACAAAGTGTAGGAAATCAGTCTATTGAGGACCACAATGGAAATAAGCTTACATACTTTTGTTGTGTTATCCTCGGCATTTGTAATTGTCATTTCGAACTAAGTGTTCTTTTCTGTATCTGCACTTCAATGCCAAATAAAATTATTATTGTTATTATTATTTTCTCTTATAAGGAATCCCCAAAATTCGGAATTTTCTAATAATAATAATAATCGGAACGAAAGTTTCCGAAATCGAGAAAAAATTCCCGATACCGGAAGCACGTTTCTCTGATATTTTCGAATATCAGGATGTATTCTAGATGTTAGAAGTTTCGAATAAGGAGATTATTTTGCTCACCGTCGTGCGATTTCGTAAGATGCGTCCTTCTGGTCCATATCGGTCCGGGAAATACTTTTAACCTGAATAAAACGGACTGGATTCAGCCAGGAAAGGTACACACAAACTACGTCATCAGACGATGGCGCCATTTTGCTAAAAGGAATTATAGGACACAAAACATTAACTAATAACCAAAGACTTATTCTTGACCGCTGGTACTGGAGTGGAGGGTGTGTGAGGGAGGAGGAGGTGGAGGAGAATCGTCTCCCCTCCCTCACTCCCCCTCTCCCTCCACCCACTCTCCCGGTTACCATGGTTACCGTCTGGCATACCGTTACCCTCCGTTGATCACGCATGACCCGCTTCGAAACTTCGAAGTTTATTGTGACGTTTCGAACCTTATGGGAAGGAAAGGATTCACAAGGTTTGAGCAGCTCACAAAGTGACAATTGGTGGCTCTCTCTCGCCTCCCCCCCCTCTCTCTCTCTCTCTTCCTCTCTCTTTCTCTCTCCCTCTCTCTCTCTCTTCGGTGCTGGATGATATTGATTTGTGGAAGGGGAGAGTGTGTGGGTGACTTTGTGTGCGTGTGTGCGTTCGTATGTGCGTGTGTATTTGTGTATGTATGTGTCTATGTGTATATGTATTCGTGTATGTATGTACTTGTGCCTAAATGTATGTTTGTGTGTTTGTATGTGTTTGTATATGTATGAGTGCCTTGATGTGTGTTTCTCTGTGTATGTGTGTGTGTTTGCGCGCGCGCGCGTGTGTATGTATTTACATTTCAATAACCACATAGTATAACATTACATGACTCTCAAGACTGCTTCATTAGTGGACACAAACTTAAGAGTGTTTGTTTTCAATCAACTCTCAAAAGGCTTTGAATATAAATGTCCCTTTCAGTGTTTAAATGTTCACACGCGCGCGCGCACACACACACACACACACACACACACACACACACACACACACACACACACACACACACACACACACACACACACACACACACACACACACACGTAACACGTAACACGCCAACAAGAAGTCGGTGAACCAGAGTTTGTACATTCAGACTCAGAAATTCAAGGCACACCTGGCCGGAAACACTGCGTTCTTTCTCCAAATGGAAATATCATGGTGATGAATGGCTGGTATGTGTGTATGCAAGGGGACCCCTTATTTCATAGAAATTTAAGCTTGTAGAATCTAATGAGGAACTATTTGTAGAGAATGATATATATATAATATATATATACATACATACATAAAAGCCAAATTTCGTATAAAATGAGAAAGGACAGAACTATTTTTCTTCCCACTCATAATTGAAATGGACATATCATAAGTAATTTAACTCCAGCTTTCATGACATATGCTATGTTTTGTTTCGTCTTCTTAATCCTTTCATTGATTATTTTCTATACATGGATCTCGCCTACATTATGACCTTTTAACGATATTCCTTCTTTGCCTCCTCCATCTTCACGCCCTTCTTCTCCAGTCACTCATCTCCTGACTGTATTTTTGGTCTTCCTATTCGTATCTTTCCATTTACTCTTAATTCGTAAACTTTACCATACTGTCTTCATCCATACATTTTACGTGACAGTACCATCTCGGTCCTTTATAGAGAGAGACAGACAGACAGGCAGATAGACGGAAAAACACACACAGACTCACACGCGCGCATATACTTTAATCGAAATTCAGAAACGAATCTGAAGGTAAGTTGGCTCTAAGGAAACAGTGAGTTGTGCTTCCTCAAAGCTCCTTTCCTGTGCATTATGAGAAGGTAAACAAAGAATAAGGTGGTTTCCAGCTGGTTTACTCCCTCATTGTTTTCTGGAGTTTATACATTTCACAACATTGGGGCTATTGTTCACGCACACACACACACACACACACACACACACACACACACACACACACACACACACACACACACACACACACACACACACACACACACACATATATATATATATATATATATATATATATATAATGTGTGTGCTCGCAGATCCACAACAGAAATCCATAGGTATGTGTCATAAGAGCATAAATGCATATCTGAGACTTTTAGAAGTAAAACGAAACCACTAAAATTTTGTCTTGTCTTTCATTTTCTCAAATTTCTCTGTCCCTTTTCATTTTCTTTGCTTGAATGCATATGGTAGTCTGTGTAGGACTTTCCTGACAAATGTGAATAAACAACACGTTGGTTGATACACGAAGTAGATGAATATCCAAACAAACAAATGTACATTTAAGTAAGGAATGATTACATTAATAACTTAATAATCAAGTGAATAAATAGATCGATAAATCCACGGGTATATAAATGGAAATCAAGTAAATAATCCAAGGAAATATATTTAAAAATACGAAATAAACAGATAAATGAATTGATATGCAAATAGATAAACGAACGCACAAATAAGTAGAAAAATAGAGACCAACAAACTAATAAACAAAGGAAGATCAACAAGCTAATAAGCAGATCAAAGAATAAATAGCTAAACAAACCCATGAGTCTATAAATTGAAAATTAATTATAATTCAAGGAGATGGTAATAAAAAAAAAAACGACGAAAGAATGCTGGAGACAATTTACTACCCATCATAGAAAATGGATGTGTTCGTCTCGCTCTTTGAGAGTCTGGGATCGCCTAAGAGACGATTAGAATCGCCTTGTATTAACCAAAATAAATTATATAAACTATCCTCCACACTAGTAAGCTCGTGTAGGTCGTCTTCAATAATCTGGTAATAGAAATCACTCTCTTAAATAGTACATCTTTAAAGTGTTTATAGAACATTTTAGTAACACCAAGAAAGATCCCTAGGTTTGTAAAATGTCATGTTTTAACTTTTTAAAGTAAATCATTAAATGTGTAAGTAAGTTCAGGTTAGCTCATTCTCGTTAATCTCAGGAAAAAGACGTATATACACCAAATATTCTTCCCCCTTTATAAGGGTATAGTCGAATCAAAGAACATAAAAACGCCATTAAAAATTATAACCAATCAAACTTCTGTTCTTAATGTGGGTAAGTATAAAGAAAAATCAGATAAACAAGAAAACGAAGTTGTTTTGGCTGAGGGGCCCGTTGCTACAGTGTCCATTACGAAGTGATCAATGGAATGGACATAGATCAAGATTAATATTCAGTGATGCATATTTTTGCTGCGCGTTCGTTTTAATTAGAAATATTTCCATACGTAACTACATTTATGACGCGCTGTTGAATGATCATTGAAAATGTGTTCCGCAGATGTCATGAACAATCTTTCAGTTTACAAATAACATGAAATATGAATAAATCGAGTAAAAATTGTGCATTACATTTGTACGTAACGTGTCAAAGCACCAGGAATCATGTTACATAACTCATCACAAAATAAATAAACAGTCAAGTGAATTACTAAGTAGATATTTAACTTACTAAATAGGTAACGTATAAGTGGTCTTGTGTATTAAAATTAATCTTATTCTCCGCAATTTACCCGAACTAGGACTCGCTGCTTTGCCTCTATTTTTGCTCTCATAACTGTGCTTGCTGAACGTTGTTTTGTTCAAATGTTTTTAATGTTCCTGGGTGTTCTGGTTCAGATGTTCCTTGAGATTTTTGTTCAAATGTTCCTAGATGTTCTTGTTCAGATGTTCACACACACATTATATATATATATATATATATATATATATATATATATATATATATATATATATATATATATATGTATATATATATATATATATATTTTTTTTTTCTTTTTCTTTTTCAAATGTTCCTGCATGGTTTGTTGACTTGTTCCTACATTTTTTGTGGGGGTTGCCACATATCCATATTCAAGTGCTTTTACGAAATATGTACCTAATCTCCACGGAGTGGGCAGACAGACCTCAGCCAGTAAAATGATCTTATTGCCCTCTTTATCGTTCCCATAATGAATCGCTCGATTTGATTTGTGTTTTGGCTATTTTCATATCGAAAAAAAAAAAAAAAAAATAATGATAATATTGTTTTGCGCCTTCAGCCGGACGGTGGGGAGGGGAGGGGGAGGGTGGATCACATGCGTTTGCGTGCGTGCGTTCGTATATACGTTCAGTATGGTTACGTAAACTAAACGTTTACCAATTCATTTCTGTGTAGAGGTGGCGGCACACTAGGCATTTCTCGCTAGCATGCTACTTGCTTTTGCTACTTCGTTTGAGTAGAAACGACTTCGGTGACAATTTTTTTTTTTTTCAAATTTAAAAATTTGTCAAATTACTCTTGCGTCATAGTGAGAAGCTGAATGACGAATTAAGAGAAATAAAATGTGTACGGATATTAAATAAATTGTTCAGATGTTCTTACGGAAGTCTACAATATTGTAATCGAAGTAGCTCCTACTCAAACGGAGTAGCGAAAGCAAGTAGCAAGCTAGCCTAGTGTGCCGTCACATTACTGTATCACGGACACAAAATATCTACTGCTGAGTGTTGTGTCTTTTGTTTGAATAAATATATATACAAACATATATTTATATATATATATATATATATATATAATATATATATATATATATATATATATATAAAATGTACAACAAATACATGTATACAAAAATAGAAATGGCTAGAATTTAAATGGGTTAGTTATTGCTATAGTGGTTCATTTAGAACAAGTGAATCCACTTGGAAAGTGCTGTTTATTCGCTGTCTTTGTTCACAAATCTAGCGCTTTTTGTGTGGCCGATTTTGCACCCTCTTGTCGATTTCAAATATCAAATAACCGTTTTTTTAACGATTTGCAGTTCCTTATTATAAATTTTTAAAAGAATTATCGTACACAAATTTATTTATTCTAACGCTGTTGATATTGACACGAGAACATAGTATACAAAGTTCTGCGTAAGTGAGGACATTTGGTAAATAAATAAAAAACAAATGAACTAAATTGGATTTAGTTGGTCTCCATCGCATCGACGTGCATTCGAATATTGAATGGAATCTAATAAATGCATCGATCATTTACTAGTGATAGATTTGACGATGCAGACGATAATGTCGACATCACTGTTTTTATACCAAAAAACCTACATTTATCTCACCGGCGTGTCTGATAAAAGGAAAACCATCTTTTCCCTCTCCTTTTTCACTGTAGATATTATACATTTAATTGTAGTAACACAGATATTTTAATACATCAGATCTGTGTATAGTAATATACACTGGAAGTGGACTTCAGCTGGCGATATGCACATCAAAACTCTTGGGCATAGAAATATCTTTAAATCGAATACAGTTTAACATTAACCTGTATAGAATGGTGAAATACGTCATCAGCGTAATGGCGAACCTTATATATATTTTTTTCTACTGATGTAAAATGATTTTAATCAGTTTTGTACCTAGGGAAGGTCCCTCTTTATGCTGTGCTATTGGGAGGTTCACCATGGTTTTGGATCACGTGTTGGACTCGTGATCGACAGATATTAATTTCCCGGATGAGAGCTCAGAGCTCGTATGACCGATCTCTGGGTAATACTGTGACCTTACACGCACACACATACCCAACTCCCCGCGCCCACGAGAGTTGGAGTAACAGCCCGCAGCACAGCGATACTGAAAATTTTCAGCCCTGGGCGGGACTCGAACCCGGACCGCCGTAGTGGCAGGCGAGAACTGTAACCACTGCGCCACGAGGAAATGTTTAAGAATTTGTTTCAGGTGTGTTGCATGTTAATACTATTCTATAGGCATTTCAGATTTTTTTTGTAATTCTCCTCTTTAAAACTATTGTGTATTATTAGTATCACAGTTCAATAGATTTTTTTGGTCATAAGGTTTAGATATTTTGTTTCTAGATATTTGGTTTCGAGCGTTTTGCTACGAGACTCAGAAGTGATCACGTGACCCAAGCGTCTTCGAAATGATCACGTGACCCAGGCGTCTTTGGTCACGTGACATCAAGGCACCAACCAATGACAGCATCACATACTATTTGTACCATCATAGACTATGATCAAGTGGTTTAGATGTAATTATAACTATCCCCCCAAAATTTGCATTTATTCATTCATTTATCTATTTATTTATTTATTTGTTTATTTTCAATATATCGCGGAAAACCAGCAACTCAAAATTTTCTCAATTTAAGAACGATGTGTTCCGAATTTTGGAAACTTCTGAATAGAGGAAACTCCGAATAAGAAGAACGATCTAAATGTATGACGGGATTATCACACTGGTCTGTGTTTCCTTCAACTTCCGATTAATCGGCGGTATCGCCAACATCCAGAACTTTTTTCCGTCGTAGAATCTTTATGGCAAACTATTTTGTTTTCTCGACAAAAATCCATAGGAAATTGATATGCTAGAGGATTTTATTCTAACTCCAGCATTCGGATTCCTTTCTGGGAGTTACGGGCTGCAAATTTGCTCCGACAGTCGGAGGAAAAATAGCCCAGGGAATCTGCCGAACGAAACCGTCTGTCGGTAAAACGAAGACGTAAATATGTCATTCCAGAATGGAGTAACAAGTATTGTCCATAGTTTCTAAATATTTCGTTCACGCCAATCAACAATG
Source organism: Oratosquilla oratoria (assembly GCF_046742065.1). Lineage (NCBI taxonomy): Eukaryota > Metazoa > Arthropoda > Malacostraca > Stomatopoda > Squillidae > Oratosquilla > Oratosquilla oratoria. The sequence continues at coordinate 56,095,536 of NC_134802.1, read as the reverse complement.
CTTGCTTCTGACCGAACCTTTCTGGAAACGGTGGCAACACTAAAGGGGTTATCATACTGGATTTCCACGGGCTTCACCAGCGACGACCGTTGAGAATTCGACTAAAAACGACTTCGCTTAAAATATTTGAATTTTTCAAATCTCCAAATATAATTTCTTTTTTTTTCGGTCATATATATATAGCAAAGCTGAACGATGAACTAAGAGATTGTTGACCTATGCGAGTGTTAGACATACTCTTGAAATGTTCTTAGAAAAATCTAGATTTCTGTTAGCGAAGTCATATTCTGGTTATTCGAATGGAGGTTGGAGGTAGGATGTCGGAGGAAAAATAGCCCAGTGTGATACCCCCTTTACCCTTCTGGACTGTGGTTACTGATGCAAAGTGGTCACTGCACAAGTAAATGGAATAATGTAAATGTAGTTTCCGTTGCTGAGTGCACTTGATTTTGTACATTAATTACTTTTTTTTTTACTTTATCAGTATGAGCATTACTTGTATCAACAGTTACTGACCTTTTTACAAAGAGTTATTCACAACTTTGTTACAAAGAGAATTACTTTTTTTACTTTATTAGTATGAGAACTACTTGTGTCAACAACTATTGATCTTTTTACTAAGAGTTGTTCACAACTTTGTTACAAAGAGAATTACTTTTTTTTATTAACTTTATCAGTATGAGCACTACTTGTATCAACAGCTACTGACCTTTTTACTAAGAGCTGTTCACAACTTTATTACAAAGAGAATTACTTTTTTTTACTTTATCAATATGAGCACCACTTGTATCAACAGTTACTGACCTTTCTACTAAGAGTTGTTCACAACTTTGTTACAAAGAGAATGATTTTTATTTTTATTTTTATCAGTATGAGTACTACTAAGAGTTGTTCACAAGTTTGTTACAAAGATAATTACTTTTACTTTATCAGTATGAGCACTACTTGTATCGATAGCTACTGACCTTTTTACAAAGAGTTTTTCACAACTTTGTTACAAAGATAATTTTTTTCACTTTATCAGTATGAGCACCCCACTAGTATCAACAGCTACTGTCCTTTATACTAAGAGTTGTTCACAGCTTTGTTACAAAGAGTAGTTCCTAACCTTTATGTAGCACTATTTAAAACCATATAGAGTAGTTCGTAATATTTCTACAAAGTGTAGTTCACATTTTTCCAATAGAAACGGTAAATTTTAATCCTTGTATAAATAGTAGTTCGTTTTACATAAAATGCTCATAACTCATGATGCCACGATTAGGAAATATTAATTTCCACTAATTAAAAGACAGACGTGGGAAATATATGTTTCTATTAATTTTATCGTTTAGTTCTGTACATACATTTGTGAAATGAATCCATGACTTAATCCCATAGGGTCATAATCCCATTGGTCATTATCCCACATCCAAAATCCCATTGGTAAAAATCCCGTACAGTGTCTCTCAAAATGAAAGTATACTTTAACATAAATATGGCGTATATTCATACTATCAACATCTTGGAATATTTAGATATGTGGGATTTTGATGATTATGCGGGGGATTATGAACAATGGGATATTGACTATGGGATTTTGATTCGTGGGATATTTATCTGTGGGATTTTGGGTGTACAGTTTGTGAAATTCCCATTTTCCCGTCTAGTTGCTCCTACGCCTCCCCCTCCTCTCCTCCCCCACTCCTTCCCACTCCATCCCACTCTCATCTCAGGTTTCTCGATCCTTTTACTTTTTTCGAATAAAAAGTCCTTTACAAAATATTTGTAACCCATAATACACTCCACATACTCTCCACACCACTCCACATACACTCCACACCACTCCACATAAACCCCACATCCTTCCTCCACATCCTCAACACTCTTCATCCACATCCTCCACAGCCTCCTTCCACATCCTCTACACCAATGGTTCTTAACCATTTTCAGTGTCCTTAGTACCCCTTGATTATCCCAGAAAAAATGTTTTCGTACTCCCATCCAATATAATTACAATGCAAACATACGAAAAGGATTAGTGATATGTACCTTGCTGAGAAATGACTAGATATATTCCATTACTGAACAAAGGTACTTTTTTATTTCAAATAAATATGCCAATTAGTAGGATACAATGAATGCACATTATGCTTTGTAGTGGTAAATATACAGTACCGTTACGCTGGCTATCATGTCTCGCACCCCTAGGTTTCGTATCCCACGGGGGGGACAGGTACTCCGGGTTACCACTGGTCTACACCCTTGATCCACAAACTCCACACTCTTCATCCACAACTCCCACATCCTTCCTTCACATCCACCCTCCACATCCTTCCTTCACATCCACCCTCCACATCCTTCCTTCACATCCACCCTCCACATTTAAATCACTGCATTTGTTCTTCCATTCAAATAACCCCCTGTCCTCTCGTTTTCCATCTCGCTGATCTCTAGTTTCTTCTTGTGAATTCCAATCGAAGAAGGGACTAAGGAATGGGGGAAGGGGGGAGGGGGGAGTCAGGTGGCCCAGTGGGTTGCATGTCACTGCCTGTCCCCACCCCCCCATGTAGCACCTTTTTTTTTTAGTTAATTTTAATTTTGGTCTTCATCGTAGCCTTATCCGTAGCTCTGTTTCAATCTTAGTTTCACTCTGTGTGTGTGTGTGTGTGTGTGTGTGTGTGTGTGTGTGTCATTCACCATGGTTTTTGGATCACGTGTGGGACTCGTGATCGACAGCCATTTCCCTCCCGGAACAGAGCTCAAAGATCGTATTATATGACCGATCTATGGGTACTTCTGTGTGTGTGTGTGTGTGTGTGTGTGTGTGTGTGTATGTATGTGTGTGTGTGTGTGTATGTGTGTGTGTGTGTGTTTACAAAACTATTGCATCATGCTGTGCAAGCCATGACGTCTCTGAATAGAGGAACTTGTTCTGGAAATATCCTTGCTACATGAAGCGTGACCCCTTCTTCCCCTCTCCCCCAAGCCTCCCCCTCTCCCCCGTGCCCTCCCCCTTTTCTCCCTCTCTCCCCGTGTCCTCCTCCCTTCCCCCTTTCCCCTCTTTCCCCCTGCCCTTCCATCTTTTACCCCATCTCCCTCGTGCCCTCCTCCATTCCTCTTCTCCCCCTCTCCCCGTGTCCTTTCCCCTTCTCCCCCTCTCTCCCGTGCCCTCCCCCTTCTCCCCCACGCCCTCCCCCTTGTCCCATTGTCGCCCGTGTCCTCTCCCCTTCCCCCCACGCCCTCCCTCTTGCCCCTTCTCCCTTCTGCCCTCCCCCTTCTCCCCCACGCCCTCCCCATTGTCCCCCTCTTCTCAATGCCCTTCCACCTTGTACCCCATTTCCCCAGTGCCCTCCCCCTTTTCCCCCTTTCCCGTGCCCTCCCCCTTCTTCAGGCCTTCCCCCTTCTCCCCCCACGCCCTCTCCCTTTTCCCTCCACGCCCTCCCCTTTTTTCCCCTTTCCCCCACGCCCACTCTCCCCCTATCCCCTTGTCCCCCTCTTTCCAGTGCCCTCCCTCCTCTTCCCCGTGCCTTCCCCCCTTCTCCCCCCCACGCCCTCTCCCCCTTTCACCTCCGTCTCCCACTCCCTGGGTTCTTCGCTGCTCTGTTGACTTGGCCCGGGTGCGGTGTTCGCTCGCAAGATGGGTCCGCCGCCGTCATTAAAGCTGATGTTATCACAGGACACACACACACACACACACACCAAGGGGTCGCCACCGCTCGAGCCCGTTTCGAACCCCCAACGCAACGCGTCGATTAGAACGTGTTAAGCCGTTATCACATTGGGGTGTTTTTCTTTCGACTTTTGGAGCAGATTCGCAGAACGTAGTTTTCGGGGAAGGAGTCTGATATGATGGAGGGAAGTATTTTTTATTTTTATTTTTCTCCAGCATATGAAATGACGTTCTTTGTAAATGGTAAAAAAAAAAAAAAAAAAAAGTATGACAGTGATTTGACGGCGGAAAAAGTGTTGGAGGTAGACGGTATACCGCCGATTAATCGGAGGTCGGGGGAAAAATGATAGAAGTCATACACGATAGGATGGGCTGGGTGACGGCACGGGAGGTCGTTCTTTGTGGGATTCTGAATGTTTTGTATCATTTTTGTACTGGTTCTCTTTTTTTTCTTATTTCATTCTGTCAAAGGTTTAACTGAAGATTTTATTTTATCATTATTATTGTTGTTGTCGTTACCAGTGTCCTCATCGGCAGTATCATCATTATCGTCCTCGTCCTTGTCGTCATCGGCATCGTTTCGTCGTCGATTTATTCTAATGTTATGATTATCATCATCATTATCGTCCTCGTCGTCGTCATCGGCATCGTTGTCGTCGTTGATTTGTTCTGATGTTATGATTATCATCATCATTATCGTCCTCGTCCTTGTCGTCATCGGCATCGTTGTCGTCGTTGATTTGTTCTGATGTTATGATTATCATCATCATCATCATCATCTTAGTCATTATATTAAGGTTATTTATTATATTGTTGACATCATTAATGAATAAAAGGTTGAATATGATAAATGCGAATGTTAAGGTCACCCCTACAACACTGAGAATAAAAAAATAGACTTCGGTAAATCATCCAAACTATAATTATAACGAATGGTGAAAAATTAAAACATAATTATTGTACATTTAAGTAAATAAATAAATAAATAAATAAATAAATAAATAAATTAATAGATAAATAAAATAAACAAATAAATAAATAAGGTGCATATCCACCCCACCTCCAGCCCACGCCTCCCCCTCCATAGCTGTTGCCACCGATTGGTCAGTTTTTTTATTCATAAACACTCGATCTCCTTGCTCAACTGATTTGTGAAATGTGGTTGTATTTGTTGTTACGAAATACTTGAGTGTTCAGTTATGCATGATCAGATTGTGTAGAAAAGACGGAGAGATAGGGAACTAGGAGACAGGACAAAAAAGGACTGATAATAATGCAAAGATGGGGTCATATACATACATTCATATATATATATATATATATATATATATATATATATATATATATATATATATATATAATCATCATAAATAAATCAATCAAATCAGCCATCCTGAGTCCACTGTTGAACAAAGGCCTCCTTCATAGCATTCCATGATTCACACGACCGCGCCATTCTCGGCCACGTCACTCCTGCAAACTTCTCTATCTCGTCTCTCCACCTGTCTGGTTTCCCTCTTCTGCGCTTCCCATCTCACGGCGTCCACTCAGTAACACACTTGCTCCATCGCTCATCAGTTGTTCGCACTAACTTACCTGCCCAATTCCACTTCCTTTCTTTTACTGCCTCTACAATATCTTCCTAGTCTGCTTTCTTACCCAATTAGCTCTCTTTCGGTCTCTCAGCGTTATTCCCATCATTGATCTCTTCATTCTCCTCTGTGCAGTCCTTAGTTTTGTTTCCATCGCCTTCGTCAGCTTCCAAGTCTCACACCCGTAGGATATTGCTGGCAGAATGCATTGATTGTAAACTTTACATTTCAGTCATAAAGGTAGAGAGCCTCTCAGTATTTTATTATACTTACCACTTTCCAACCTGTTGTAATACGTCTTTTTATTTCATTATTATGGTATTTGGTCACTTTTACCATCTGGTCTAAATAAGTATACTCTTCAACTTCTGCAAGACTCATTATCGATTATAATCTCTTTACTTTGAATTTTCGTGTTAAACATTACTTTAGTTTTATTCTTATTCATTTTTAAAATTACTTTGAGACTTTCCTTGTCCAGATTATTCAGCTTATCTTGCAAGTCTTCTGCTCTTTCTGAAATAAGAATAATATCATCCGCAAATCTTAGTTGGATAAGATATTCGCCATTAATCTTCAAATCTTTCTCTTCCCAACTCTGGTTTCTGAAAATCTCTCCCAAGCAAGCTGGAAATAATTTGGGTGAAATTGTATCGCCTTGCCGTACTCCTTTCTCGATCTTGATCTTATTTGTATCTTTATGTAGTCGAATTACAGAGGTACCTTTCGCATATTTTTTTTCTAAAACCATTACGATCTGTCCGTTTGTACCCTGCTTGCTTAGCAAGTTTATTATTGCTATTTGTTCTACAGAGTCAAAGACCTCGTAATCTACAGAATCTAAACAAAAGTATATTGTATTCTGTTGTTTTCTCGATCAGTTAGTTCATCGCCTGCAAATGATCTAAAATCGAATATCCGCCCCTAAATCCTGCCTGTTCTCTCGGTTAGTTTCCATCTAAAACTTGACTTAATCTATATGTAAGGAGCTTGGAGAATAATTTATATACATTTGATCTAATCGGTCCATAGTTAATAAGATCCTTCTGGTCTCCTTGTGAAACAAAATCACTATAGCATTGCACCAGGAATTAGGAACGCTTTCTTGATGTAAGCACCGATGTACAACTGATATAACTTGATATAAACTTCTTCCCTCGCGTCTTTCAAAAAATCTATCAATATACCATCTTCCCCAGGTGTTTTCCCTCGTTTCATATTTTTAGAGAAAATTCTACTTCTTCCTTTGTAATCTCTGGTACACTACTAATGTCTACAGATGAATTAACTGACTCAACTACGGTCTTCGACGAGTAAAGCTCTTCTACTCATTTAATTTTTAATTTCTAACTAAAAATTTGTCTTATTATCTTTAAACTTTGGAAGGCTGATTTTCTTTCTTAAAACTAGTTTATTTCTCTCGGCTCTGAAATTGAATTTAGCTGTGCAACCTACCATTCTATGGTCATTACCTATGTTGACTTTATTTATGACCATAACATTGCTAACGCTCTTGCTCTCATCTAATACGAAGTCTACTTCGTTTTTCGTTGTTCCATTTGGACTTCTCCGTGTCCATTTACGACCTACACGCTTTTGGAAGCAAGCTTCATTATCCTCATGTTGTAGTTCTCTGCTAAATTAACTAACATATCCCCTGTCATTTCTTTCACCTACTCCAAACTTCCCATTACATGACTCATCTCCCATCTTCTTCCCCACTTTAGCATTAAAGTCGCCTATTAGCAACGTGTACTTACTTTTTTCTTTATTACAAGACTTATATCATCATAGAAGAATTCAATTTCATCATCTGAAGTCTGTGAAGTTGGTGCATAAACCTGAACTATTTTAAGAGTGTACCTTTTACACAGCCTAACCACAATCCAAGGTACCCTGTCAGACAAACTACTGAATTTGACTACGTTACCACCTCTCGGTTTATCAAGACTCTTACTCCACGAGATCTTTTCTTCCTTTCCTCTATAGTAGAACAGGTGGCGATTATCTTGTAAATGTATCAGTTTTTCCTGCCGCTCTTCTGACTTCGCTCAGTCCTACGATGTCCCACTTGATATTATCTAGTTCTTCCATTAAAATCTCCAGCCTGTGGTCTTCTGAGAGGGTTCTTACGTTGTAAGTATAGATCCTTATTTTCTTTGTGTTGTTTAATGTCCACTGAGTGGACGCCTCGAGATGGGAAGCGTGGAAGAGGGAGACCAGACAGAAGGTGGAGAGACGAGATTGAGAAGTTTGCAGAAGTGACGTGGCAGAGGATAGCGCGGTCATGTGAGTCCTGGAATGCTATGAAGGCCTTTGTTCAGCGGTGGACTCAGTATGACTGATTTGATTGACTGATTGATTGATACACACCACTCCTCTCCCTTACCCGTACATCCTACTCTCACTCTACTCTCACGGGACAAAGACACCTGCGTGAACTACTCTCACAATCCCTCCCCACTCTCACGGCTTCCTTCATCTCCCCATCTCACGCCTGAAGTTAGTCTCACTGTAGGTTACTTCCACAGCCTCCTCTTCTACCCCCTTCCCTTGCAATTGACGCGTAGGAGTGGAGACTGAACTCGGGGGTGACGTCATTATTCATTGGCGAAGCTGACGACTATGAAACGAATCTCCCAACAAAGACAGTTTCTGGCCACAAGGGTAAGAGGGGGTTTACGCGGTTCGACAGACACGTGTTTAAGGTGATGTGTGAACGGGGTATTTGGTTGTCGAACACGTTGGTTAAACCCCCAAATACTCCGTTCACACGTTCACACATCACTTAAAACACGTGTCTGTCGAACCGGGTTCGACGACCCGTTGGACCGTGTGAACGCCCCTCTAAGGCAGTAACGAGGCTTGGGTGCGACGGTATTGTCGCTTTGTTTACAGCACATCGTTGCCTGGCCACGATGACTCCTGGGGAAGAACGGACAATTTCCCCCGTCTGAAGGCGGTATCACATTGGGCTATTTTTCCTCCGACTGTCGGAGCAAATGTGTAGCACGCAGCTTTGGGGAAAGGAATCTGATATGCTGGCGGAAAACAATTTTCCTTCAGCATATTTAATGACAGTCTATGTAAACTGTTGAGGAAACAAAATAGCTTGCAATAATGATTTTTGAGGTTGGAGGGAAAATGGCTCACTGTGATAACGCATTTAACCTCTATACAAGATGACCGAGTTTAAAGAAGGTCTTAAGCCTTAAACTACGATACCACAGTTCTTTACATATACTGTTTTGGTTAACGAGAATTAACCTCATCCTAATTAGTGTAAAAACGCAATTGTATACTGTACTCACTTTGTACTGTCACCTAATAAGTCAGTCACGTTGCCTGTTCAAGACTTCAGCATCACTTATCCGTGTCATCAAACTATTTTATTCATTTGAAGAGGGAACTTTGGCTTGGAAAGTGTCTCCAGTGAACAGAACACCCCCCCCTCCTCCTCCATCGCAGCTAAAGACCAGAATTAGCCCCTTAGCTGCAGAAAATCACCTTTTGAGTCGTAATCAAATATCTAAGTTGCGTCACTCTGCCAAGGAGTCCAATGATGTATGGATATGTACATATGGGGTATCGTCCCTCTCTTTTCATTACACAGTCCTCCCTTTCCAACTCTAAACACGACCGTCAAGCCGTAGCCTTCTCCCTGACATACCTCTTATCTATTAATAATAATAATAATAATAATAATAATAATAATAATAATAAAAGAATATGGTACCCCCTTCCCGAAGACATTACCCATAATTCCATGTTTGAATATTAGAATTGTATTGTTTGCATTCCATCGCCGATAACAACGCTTCTTTCCATTGGGGTAATGTCGAACCGAATATGGTAGAGTCAAGGAGTAGAAGTGTCCAGCATTCTTTTCTGTGTGGAAATTAGTTGCCAATCATATAAAACTGCCACAAGACATGTCACTGGCTCACCATCGGTTTACACATAAGATTCATAAGGAGAGATGCGTTGGTAAACAGCAGCCCATAATATAGGATGCTGATCCCTTTTAACTTCTACTCTCCATTTGTTCTACTTCTCTTCTTATCTCCCTTACCACCTGCATGACTCAACATCTTCGGTGCTATACTGTCTCAGAGGATTGAGGCGCTGATAAACAGCACCCCATAATATAGGATGCTGATCCCTTTTAACTTCTACTCTCCATACATTCTGCTTCTTTCCTTATCTCTCCTTTACCACCTCCACTACTTCATTCAACCTCTTCGGTGCTAAACTGTCTCCAGAGGATAGAGGCGCTGGTAAACAGCAGCCCATAATATAAAATCCTTCTCCATTCTGCTTTTCTCTTTATTCTCCCTTATCACATGTACAACTCCTTCTTCGGTGCTATACTGTGTCAGAGGATAGAGGCGCTGGTAAACAGCAGCCCATAATATAGGATGCTAATCTCTTTTAACTTCTAATCACCATCCATTCTGCTTCTCTCCTTATTTCCCTTACCACCTGTACAACTCCAACCTCTTCGGTGCTATACTGTGTCAGAGGATAGAGGCGCTGGTAAACAGCAGCCCATAATGTAGGATGCTGATCTCTTTTAACTTCTAATCACCATCCATTCTGCTTCTCTCCTATCTTTCCCTTACCACCTGTACAATTCCAACCTCTTCAGTATACTGTCTCAGAGGACTGAGGCGCTGGTAAACAGCAACCCATAATATAGGATGCTAATCTCTTTTAACTTCTAACCACCATCCATTCTGCTTCTCTCCTTATCTTCCCTTACCACCTGTACAATTCCAACTTCTTCAGTGCTATACTGTCTCAGAGGGTAGAGGCACTGATAAACAGCAGCCCATAATACAGGATGCTAATCCCATTTAACTTCTACTGTCTCCGTTCTGCTACTCGCCTTAAATCCCCCTTATCACCTGCACAACTACTTCTTCGGTGACTGTCTCAGAGGATAGAGGCGCTGGTAAACAGCAGCCCATAATATAGGATGCTAATCCCTTTTAACTTCTACTCTCTCTCCGTTCTGCTATTCTCCTCGACTCCAGCTCGTCGATGCGATACTGTCCCAAAGGATAGAAGCGCAGGTTATTGTTTTATAAGTAGTGTGTGTAAAGATGACAGGCGGTAAGGAACATGGAACTGCCAAGTGTAGGCCTTATGGTCTCTTGCAGTCTTCTCCATTTTTATATTCTTGAGGAGTGGGCGTTGATATTCAGCTTTTGATTGTTGATCATAACATTAAGTACAAATCACCCGTCGATATTGAAAAAAAAAGACAAGAAAGCCAAAACAAGAAATATTCGAACTTATGCGTATGCGATTCACCTGTCTTGGATCATGTGTTGGACTCCTGATTGTCTTCTCGGATGAGAGCTCATAACTCATATATGGCCAGAGCTGTGGATAATGATGCGACTTTACACACGCGCGCGCGCGCACACACCATTTTTCAGTCCTGGGTGGGATTCGAACTCAGATCGCTGAAATAGTGATCGAGATTGGTGCCACTGCACTGTCGAGCCGGTGTGTGAGCGTGTGCATGCGTGCGTGCGTGTATGTGTGTGTGTGTGCGTGTCTATCTGTGTGTGTATGTTTGTATATATGAGTGTGTGTTTTTTACAGTATACACAATTTAATTGATTTGTTAGATAGTTCCTTATAATACACTAAATATTCATTACTGAAAAGATGACCAGTGCATACTAAATCACCAGGATATTCTCACAAGTATTTCCTTCTTGCATTTCACTTTCTCTTGAATTTGTGATGAATTCTTCCTCGATAGTTTCCTCAACTGTTCCTGAGGTAGCGTCATCTGTAAACAGATTAATTCATTAGATATAACGAAATGTTTATTACACCAGTTAGTATATAAACAAAACGAATACATTAAAAATTCGCCTATGTCTTCCGTCAAAAGGATGCACGATCGACACATCAAAATTTCCAACATTCGTAGCGGCACGTTATAATTACAGGATTGTCGACATTACGTCATAGAAGCAAGGTATAACAATGAACACAAATTATATAAATGAGCGGTCGAAATCCGCTTTGGAAATTTACAGTAGACTTTGTTTGTTTATAGTGAATCTTAATCGTGGGATCTGAAGTGGTGTCATCAATCCATCAGAATATGGAAGACCAGTAAATTGGTTCTCATGCGCGCTTTGGCTTGTGTGACGTATTTGTGGGCGGGGTTTCTGGGGGTTGGATGATGCAGATACCAGTGACACGCTTGCCCATGTGTTGTGCCATGGACCTAACACACACACGCTTACACCCATATGCATATGGCTAGAATAATATTGTAAATGACAATCGGTATGAAGAGGATTAAGGAGTAATACGAGTCTAGAACTTGTTTCCTCGCTGCCTCATTGTTGTCTCGGCTGTCGGGTCAATAACCAATGTCCCACCATTGCCTCTCGCTCTCGATGCTCAAAGCTCGTGAGGGGAAAAATACCTCCCGCTCTCACAGACCATGCCATGCTGATTGACGTAAAACTCACAAAATTACTTTCCTTTTTTGCCTTATCGCTGTCGCATGAGCCAGTGAGCGAGGCTAGGCCCCGGCGCATGCGCAGTCAAGAATCGCTCTTGCATTCAAAGAATGCAGACTAAACACGTTTCTTTATTCTGTGTTAAAACAGGTCACAAACCAATTTTAGCATCATTTAATGTTTGTAAGTATGACAAAATCCAATACAGTTGCTTTCTCGATTGGTGTCAGTAGACAGTAACTTGTTGTTGATCCTATTCCTTTGTACACTAATCAAGGATTATTTTGAATCTTATAAAGTTTCCGACGATTTCCCAGAATTCAAACAGCGAGAGCAATCTTAACCTAGATCAAGGATTACTTCATCAGCTCTAACAGAATGCGAAATTTCATGGAATTCGAGAAAATATGATTAAAGAAAGGAAAATAAGTAGAATACACACGTAAATGAATAAGTAAAAACAAACGATTATATTTTTATCACGTCTTCAACCTTGAGATGTGTATAGAAAATTTCATGTATAGACCAGACATCAGATCAGTAGAGCGATTTGAAATGGTAAATGGTTCCCTAAATCTCTTTGACTCAGGGATATACTTTAGATAGGATGTTGTAGGAGAAATGTAGACAAGAAAGACGAGTGTGGGTGTAGAGGAATCAACAACAGCCTGACGATGAAACACCTGGTTGGTCTGGTAGCTCTCCCCACCCGTACCAGCTCTTGAGAATCGCCTACCCTACCTGCTGGCGCCCCCTCCTACTCCCCAACCACCTCCACTACCACCTGCCCGCTACACTTGCAAGACAACAGACTACTTCACAAAGCGAACAAGCGGGATTCATGGATTGATGATATTTTGGATGTTCCTTCTGTTGCATAACACTCGCACACCGGTTTTGTTGATGTCGTGGTTCCGATATGGACTACTAACTAAGCGGTCATGGGTAGTCTCCGCCCAGGGGTGAAAAGTATCACTACGCTGTAATATTTTCCCGCCCCTTTGGGCGTGTGTGTGTGTGTGTGTGTGTGTAAGGTCACAGCATTACCCAAAGTTCGGTCAAAATCATGACCTCTGAGCCTACATATGGGAAGGGAATAACTGTCGATCACGAGTCCAGCACGTAATCCAAGACCAAGGTGAATCTCATATAAGAGGCAGTATGTTAAAACTAATAATAGATTTCCTGGATAAGCGAGAAAATAACATGAACTTGCGAGAAAAACCTTGAGTGGGGTATGTTACAAGCGGAGTTCCACAGGGATCATTGTCAGTAGGATTGGTACGAAAAAAAAAAGCAAGTTACCAGATATACTCGTATAATCCCAAAAATACAAGATCAAATCACAACGGATGTACACAAACCCTGAAACCAGATTTAAACAAATCTCGCTAAAATGGAAAGCGACATTCCATACCAAATAAACGGAGCAGTTCATGTCTTGACTTATGACGCTGGAGGTCAAAGATCGAACCCCGATCTGGGTTTGAAAACTTCAGTAATATTGCACGCCATCACTGCCCTCCCTGAGCAAGGGGTTGAGGGTTGCACTATTGCGGCGCCACCGCATCACTCTTGATGCGAAAACAAAGCACAGGGGCACAGTTCGCGCGTAGTCACACTGTCCGGCCGCGCCGCAAGGCACTTACTCTGATTCCACTCTTTCCATCATGTTTGACGTGGGCTTACTCATTCAATGCGTACTGGAAAGGCCATAATTTTGGGGAAATATTACAAATGAATATTCTGAAAAAAGAAACAAAGAAAAATCATGGCGAGAGATGGGGGAACTGTTATAAATGATAACTGACTTGATTTGGAGTCGGCAGAGATGTGAAAGGTAAGACAATCTTTCTTCTTCTTTTTATTTCCCATAAGAAGTAACATAACACACATGTCTGCTAGATAACGTTAGCATTTAAATAAACACACTGTGCATCAAACAGAGACACATGATAGGCGATCGATGTGATGCATTGATCACCTCATATAAAAAGAATTTCTGTTTAGTACATATGATTCTTTTGGAAGGGGACAGCCCCAGGACCCATGAAATAACTGGCAAAATAGTCTCTTGTCTCTAGCCCTCGGCCACGGGGGAATGGTCCAAAATCATCCACATCCATAAATGGATACGTTTCACCATCTTCATCGTTTACTCCGTCTCTCTTTCTGACAAAGTTGTGCAGAATGCAACAAGCTTGAATTATTTCGTCAATGAAATCTGTCTGCACTAGAATCGGCGTGTGGAAAATCCTCCACTTGTTTGCAAGGACTCCGAAGGCACACTCCACATTGCGTCTGCATCTTGAAAGTCTGTAATTGAAAACTCGTCTTGTTGCGTTTAGTTCATGTGTTGGATAGGGTCTGAGAAGGTTTGTGGAAAGATTAAAAGCTTCGTCCCCAACCATCACAAAAGGTTGAGGATTTTCGCTGGTCCCTGGCAGACACCGTGGTGGTGGTAAACTTAAAGTGTCTGAGTACAGATTCCTACCAAGGGGACTCTCCCGAAACACTGAAGAATCCCCTTCGTTTCCATAAGCACTTACGTTAATGACAACAAACCGTAGGTTTGCATCCGCAACTGCCATCAGCACCACAGAATAGAAGTTTTTGTATTTCACGAACTTCGATCGCGCCGCTCTGGGGTTGATGCATCTTACATGTTTGCCGTCCACCGCACCCACGCAGTTGGGGAAGTTTGTTTTCTCATAAAACTGATTGGCAACATCCAGCCACATTTCCTCAGTTGGTTCTGGCATTTCCATCTCTTTCAGGTGAGTCCAAATAGCTTGACAGGTTTCTTTGACGATAGTTCCAATGGTAGATCTTGCTATGAAGAACTCATACTGAAGGTTAGAGAAGGTATTTCCAGTCGACAGGTACCTGCAAAAATAATTAGAAGTCTGAAAAAATAATCTTAAGTTTACATTTTCTATATCTATTGGAGGACACGCAATAGTTTTGGTTAATACTACTTAAAAGAACATTTAAAAATTGTACTCTGTTTACCTGCCTCCATTATGTACTACTTTTTATAAAGAATTAGTCCCATCAGGAGACCAGCCACCGCTCTATTTCTTTAGTGTTTGATATAATCTCATTCTTAATGTCCCATGCTTTAAAACACTTTATCATTACTTGTTTGATATTGTTTTTGCTTTTCACGGTGAAAGTCATGAGGAAGTGGCGAAACGTCAGAGACAGATTTGTGAAAATGTAAAACAGGGCAAAAGTTGTGACGCCGAAACCAGAAAGAAGAAATACATCTATACATTTTCTCAGTTTCCTTCTGCAAACTAATACAAAAACGAAAAACCTCGGGAAAGATGGAAGAAAGTGGAAATCTAGGAGAGACCAGGAAATGAAGATGGTAATGGAAAAATTCTTGCTCCAAGTGTCCGCAATAAAGTTCCACGAACTGCTCATCGTCAGCGTGCCAAGGAAGAAGAGTGGCCCCAAAACAGAACCTTGCGGGACACCACTTCTGACTCTGACTGGTATCGATTAAGCTCTGTCTAGAGAAATGATCTAATACCTGTGTGAGAGGAAGTTGAAGATCCCCCTTTCTAGGGTGAGTTACTAAAGAGGCTGACAGAGAGCTCCAAACAGTATATATATATATATATATATATATATATATATATATATATATATATATATATATATATATATATATATATATGAATCTTTGAAGAATCATGCCCGTTATAAGGAGAGCTGAGGTGGACCTCCACTCACATGAGGCACAATGTGCCCCATTCTTCTGGCTTCTTCAAGTACCGAAGACAGAGTTGTTGTTGGAACTGGTGTACCCTGGTGTTGGTGGCTGGTCTGGAATACTAGCTAGCCACTTGTCGATGTGAAACTTGAAGGTATTGATGATGGCTCCAGTTAAGTCTCTTATGTTTCCTGGAACACAGAGACGTGCGCCATTGTGGAAGAAACTGTGGTGTACGATGATTTTCATTGCGTGCATGGAGGCCTGTGGATGTTGAATAAATAAATAAATGAATAAAAATACTGTCTTCCTCTTCTAGGGATAATTCTCACTCAGCCTCACATCTGGTATAAGTTTTTTTTCAATACCTTTCACATATAATGTAGATCTCACGCCTTCTTTGGAGGTAGTAGAGGTTCAAGTTGCTTAGTCTTTTCCAGTAGTTGAAGTGGTGGAGTCCGTCTATACCATACTTGTCAGATATTTCACCTCAAACACATTCGAACTTTTCCTCTCTGCCTTTCTTAAATTACAAAACTCTGCCCCATACAAAGCCGTCGCACAATCACCCCTTCATACAATCTCCTCTTTGCATCCATTCCCAGATGCCCATTTCTCATAACACTGTAATCCCCCAAGGTATTTACTTGCTTCTTTCAATCTACAATTTACCTCAACCTCCATTCCTCCCTTCCATGCAACATATGTCCCCAAATACCTAAAGTTATCCACTTCCTCCAGCCTCTCTCCTTTAAAAATTGATTCCAACTCGTTGCCATCCTCTACCCTTGTACATCTCATCACCTTGCTTTTACCCACATTTACCTTCAAATTTCTACTATCGCATAACTTCCCAAACTCCGTCATAACCTTAATCCCCCCATTTAACCCTGTCACAAGCGCAGTGTCGCCAGCAAACAAAAAATGTCTCATCTTCCAATGTTTTTCCATTTTCTTTAAACATCTCCAGTCCCCTGCCAATTACCCTCGCCTTTATTTTCCGCACCACCCCATCCATGTATACATTGAACAGCCACGGCGACGTGACACATCCCTGGCGCAATCCCACCTTTACCTCAAAGCGCTCGCTTTCTCCATCTCCAGTTCCAACATAGGCTCTACTGCTCTCGTAAAAAATCTTAACTGCCCTTAAGAGCTCCCCCCTCAGTCCCATATATCTGTACTATCTCCAACAATGCTTTCCTGTCTACCTTGTCATAAGCCTTTTCCAAATCCATAAAGGCCCCCCAAAAATCCTTACCTTTACCAAAGTTTTCTCACATATCTGTCTTATCACAAAAATATAATTCACGTAACCCTTACCTTCCCTAAACCCACACTGTTCTTCACCAATTACTCCCTCTGTTCCTCTCCTAATCCTCTCAATCAAAACCCTCCCATAAGTCTTCCCAAATACACTCAACAAACTGATCCCTCTGAAATACATGTCACCTTTTCCCCTTGCAAAGTGGAACTATACAAGCACTCCCCCAGTCCTCTGACACTCTACCTTCCTTAGACACACATTAAACAATCTCACTGACTAGTCCACCATTACTGTACCTCCTTTCGTCAGACACTCCGCATAACGCCCATCTAACCTAGGTGCCTTATCTTCTCTCATCATTTATATAACTACTTGCACCCCAACTTTTCTTATTTCTTCTCAATTTTCCTCAGCCATCACTCATTTCCTTAGCACCGCCCACTGCCACCACCACTCCCTATTCTCCCACATTTAGCAGCTCCCTAAAATACTCTGCCCATTTTCCCCTTACCGCCTCCTCCGTTATCATCTCTCCATCTGCACCTTTTACATTTTCTTCTCTACTTGATTCGCGACCCTCTTTCTCTCTTAACTTCCTTCCGAAACATCTTTCCATCACTTTCAAACATTTCTGTCATACTCCTCCCAATTTTTCATCTACCCTCCTTTATTTTATGTTTTGCTTCTTTCTTCTTTGTACCTCTCATATTTTCTCTCGTCCCTGATACTCCATATTTCAGTTTGTGTAGGGAAAATACCATGATCCATCTTGCCACATGCCTGTTCAAAGTCTAGGTATATCACGTCTATATTTCTTCATCCTGGATACCCTTGAGGAAGTTTTCATAATGAATGAGAAGTTGTGAGGGACATGGCCTTCCTTTCCGTAATTCATGTTGTCCGTTGTTGAAGGCTTGGGAGGTTTCCATGTGATCTAGTATAGTGTATGTACCCGCAGCACTCTATCAACGATTTTTATTATGTGCGATATTAGGGTCACTGGTCTGTGATGGTGCCAGTCACTCGCCTCCTCCACTGTGTATGGGTGCAATGAATTTCACTTTGAGTGGAGCAGGTATTACTCCAGTTCTGTAATGAAGTTGTCCATGGGAGGAAGTGAATCCAGACACACCATTTTTAATTTCCCTTCTTCCTGATTACAAACAATTTAGTGCTGATGAAAAAAAATGTATTTCAGAATGCTGACTCTTCAGTTTTCCAAAACATTCCGAAAAAAACTGCAACCAGGACAACCACAACACGTATCCACCTCGGCAGTCGGTAGGAAATGCTTGTCATTCCCAGAGAAATTGAAATTATTTGGCAAACGGTAACATGCATGAACAATTCCATGTCCAGGAACCTCTTCATATGTTGGCAACATCTACAGAGCAAGCACTATGTCCTGCACAAATACCTTCTATACAAACAGCGTCTCCCATCATCCATGGCCATGCTGTCACAATTTCCTGTGCAAGATCAAACTCGTCTCTTCATGCACAACGGGCACAAGCCACACCACAGGACCTGCCCACAGTCGAAGCATATAACTCCACAACAAATACTAAATATCTTTCTGATTAAAAGATGTAGTGTTTTTTCATAAATCAAGCAACAGTAAATATTTACTGCATAAAAGGAAATTTTCTTTACGTTTGAATATCCTAGTCAAATTTGAATACTTTTGTATTTAAATGGTTTAGTTATTGTACTATTGTATAACTTTTGCAACGCAAGTAAAGCTTATCACATTTTAATTTACTCACCTGATTGTAATCGTTAATCTTTCCTCTGGAGATATTGCTCTCCTCAATTGTGTGTTCTGCTTGGAGATGTGAGGCCTCAGCACTTCCAGAAGTTCCTCAAACGAAGCCTTGGTCATTCGGTAATAGTCGAAGAACCTTTTATCACATGCCGTAACATCCTGATAGAACTTCTCAAACCTTTCACCAGTTTCTCTTTCTGAATTCATAGGATTAACCCAATGTCTCCGACGTTTTGGCTCCTTCAGCAATCCTTCAGCCTCAAGTGCACAGACGACCTTTACCTTCAACGACATGCCTGTCCTCCGTGACTGCTGTGGGTAAACTGTGCGGTGTAGCCGGACAGTGTGACATGATACTGGTGTTGGAACGATGCTGAGCGAGTTCGTAGCGGCATGGGATACTGTCAATAGCTCACCTCTCATGTTTCCACAAACCTCTCAACCCAAACGCTTTATTCATCGTCTGCTTAATCAAACGTCGACATTAAAGGTGCTGTGTCGTCTTTGACACTTTCGCTGTTTAGATATTTTCTCTTTGAGGGAAGAATCTTCTGGAAGCAAGAATAACAAGTTGTACAGATCAGTGGCTGAGAGTCGAGAATCACTCGCTATCAAGCTCTTGTCCGTGAGCTACTCGGTATGTTGCACACGCACACACACACACACACACACACACACACACACACACACACACACGCACGCACGCACGCACGCACACACACACACTAGCAAAACTTGAGCTACAGACATTAGAGCAAAGAAAGACTTGATAACTATATATAGAATCATGAAAGGCATAGAAACTATTGATAGAGTATCAAATAAAATGTGACAGTAGAGATACAAGACGACACGAAAAGAAAACCAAGTCAGTTATAGAAAAGACCTGAAAAAGAATAGCTTTCCCCACAGGGTAATAGACGTTTGGAACAAGTTAGATGAAAACGTGGTGTGTGCTAAAACGATACACGAATTTAAAAACGGTCTAGATAAAACGAGATATGAAGACGGGATACTACGAGCATAGCTCCCCTTCCCGTAAAATACAACTTGGGAAATACACACACACACTGCACTGCACTGCACTGCACTGCACCAAAACTCTTCAGATTCTCAAATACCGGTCCTACATCACCCTGTTGTATAAATAGACTAAGTGGGATGTATTGTTGGTTGTCAACTATCACTATGTGGATTATTTTCATCTCTGTGGAGTGCTATTTTTAGGATATTTGGTCCATTCGCTCAACCCTTTTTGGATGGCAACCTACAACATGTGTCTGCAGTAAGCTGTGCATTGTTCGTTTCAGTTAACACAGTGTGGAAATCAATATTACACAGTTGGTATGTGAGACAAGATCATTTGATGGTAGTGGGTTTTTTATGTGCATGAAACAAGAATACAGTGACCATGTTGAATTTTGGACATCAAACAAAGGTAACTAGTCCTAGGTTTCGAAATCAGAACCATAATGGCATGATACCTGGTTAAACTACAATGATTATTCTGTGATGATTCTATTATAGGCTTAGATCACAGAATTATAATGGAATCCGTCTTGAAGAGGCGGGAATGTGCTACCCTACACGTATAAACTTACTTCTGGTGCATATTCGGAGAATGTGACATCTTGTGCTTACTTGCACCTTTGTTGCAAGCACATAGTTTCATCTCTCATCGGTTGCAGTACCATCTTGCTGCTGTGCATGGTATTAATACTTAATATGGACAATATTAGAAACCAAAGATAGATCGTAATGAAAGATTCAGGTTCCTATCAAGCTAGGCTACGGACATATTCTAAAATTGTCCCAGCTCGAAATAAGCACCCATGACGATTGAAAATGGCAATACCAACGCAATTCATACTAGCTGTGCGTAGTGGAATGAATTTGCTAGTTAGACGTGGTTGTTCGGAGGACGGGGTGGCGGGGTCGGGTGGAATCTTGGAGGGTGAGGAGTGTACCTCGGCACACATGCGCTATGTATTGATATAAACCTCTTTCGAACTTGTCAATCTATTGACCAGTGTAACTTTAAAAACAACACATATTTTGTACATGAAAGTAATATCTTAATATGTAGTGTGTAGGTATTGAAAAACAAGAAATACCAGATTGAAAGATACAAGCCATGGGGTTGCTTTAGGGTTAGATTGAAAGAATGCAGTTGTGATGTGGCAACGTTGCAGTTCGACATGGGACGCCGAGTCTCGGTTTGGTCGTGCAGTGTTGCCAGTGGAATGATTTCTCCTTTTTGTAGACTAAAAATTATAATACTGGGCTACGAAGATTTTGTTACAGAAATCCAGTTAGTGATTGTAACTAATTTATCTATGCTGATTCGTTAAAAATAAAGTCATTTTGCTCGCCTCTAGATTTTGGGTTAAATCGGCCGTCAGTAATATGAAATTAATAAAAAGTTTTAAAATATTTTATGTTTATTTAGCCAGTTTTAAGCAATTTCAAAGTATCTATACAAATAATATTAATCCCAAGATGGCAATACTGTGAGTCGAGTCTGGTAACGATAACTTGCCTACTGGAAGTGGTACGAGGTAGTAGGCGAAACTGAACAATGGTGCACATATCAGGCTATGTAGCTTGGTTATTAGATATGTTTTTTGTACAACATGTGTATTCCATACTAGTTTCGTGCGTCCTGTTTTTTTTCAGATATCTTACGGTAATTCAAAACGACATGTACACATACTTGGTGCCAACTACACAGCTTTTGCAGTTGGTCTCGACAAAGAAACTTAGGTGAAACTTACCTGCAAATATTACTTTGACTGTAAATTAAACCTAGATAAGGTCTCGACACCACATATTTGTTGTACACGATAATGCAATCCCGTGTGGTTGAATGGTTAAAAAAAGCTGTTACCCATGGTTTGGCGTGAGCCCAAAAGTTACTTCAGTGATCATTATTTATGAATGCTAGTGTAACAAAAACACGATATCACGTACTGAGAATATGAATCTGCAAACAGAACTACATGAAAGAAAATACTATCCATCACCCACCTCCAGCTCCATCGACAACGATAACCCAACAGTGATATGAAACAGGGAAAGATAACATGTATTTCTTCTGTTCAGACAGTTCCTCACATGTCAAATCAAACTGAGTTGAACACTTGAACGACTTTGTACGTGATTTGATTATTGACTTGAGGAATTCAATTGTCTCCATCCAAACATCATAGATCTCTGTTGTGGAAAGCAGACATCAATTTATTTTGGACCTAAACATGATGGGAGATTATTGCTGTTGCCCTTAGAGATATTTTCATACGACAGACTGAAAATGAAGAGGAAACGGAGATTCGCTTAAGAATAATAATTTGATTTTCGTTCGTAGCAATGCTCAAGGTGCATATGGTGGGGTTCCTGAGAAAGGAGGAAAGACACCGACGATATGCAAGTAAACTTTGCATGAAACGTCTCTTGAACGACTGTACCAGATGAAGTTGGTAAGAGGAAATAATATTGGTAACCGATTCCATATGATCTGAAGGTGATAATTAATGTAGAAACTTTATCTGATACAATAATCACCGATTTATAAGGTCACATGTCTGTAAAAATTGTGTAATAAATTACCGCGGAAACTTATTTGTAAATTGTGAAATTCTCCTGTACATGTTTAACAGTTTGATGGACTTGTTGTTATACAGTAAACCCATGACATGAGATTGATAATTGAATTTTTAATTATGCAGAATAACATATAACTGCTTTAAATAAAGGTTAGGTTAAGTTAGCATACTTGAATACGAGGCGCTTTCGTACAAGTGTACACAGAAGGTAGAAGTACAGTGTTAGTGCGACATCTGAATGTCGACATGTGTGGTTGTTCATAATTTGTCTATGACAACTTTGCTCCATGTAAAATATTAATAAATTAATTTCGTTTCTTTTGCTTGCCGTTTTAATTCAGTTTTAAAGCTCTAGCCCACAAGGAAGTTATATGAACCAAACCAGATTATGCTCTAATACTTATTGTAGAAGACGTCAAAATGTCACTGAAATTGATTAACTTTTCAGAAGATTTTTTGTGACTTGGAGACCAATTTCCACTCATAATGTTTGCTGGTCACTCGTATATATCTAGAATCCCTCATATCTCCCACCATTCATAAGTATCTACTTCACCACTTTTGTAACTTTACATCATCGTTGCGATATTGCCCCCTAGAACAGGAACATTGGCTTTTGTTGACAAAAAATGTGACCATATGCTACGCATTCTCATAAATTTCAAGTATATTCGAATGTTCTATAAATCTAGGGTAAACTATAGTTCAAGTATATACGCACACACGACACTAAAATCGAATTAATGGCCACTTCATTATTTCATCTTATGGTTAGATTAGCATCTAGTAATCTGAAGTCTTAGTCTTTATTTCTGGTTGTGACAAGTGAAATCTAAAATACACTTTGCGTCTGTTACTTGAAGATGTGATTCACCCGTTTTCTATGATTAAGTTGCTATGGCGATAAATCTATTTCTCTGAAACACTTTATGTACTACAACTCAACCTTTGTACATCAAATAAGAATATGAAACTGTAAGTCAGTTTCGTAGGCACAAATACTTTATTTTATATGGAAGATATATATTCGCAGTTCCTCTGGTTAATTTCTCACTCTTTACATTTATGTCCCATAAAAACGGCTCTTTATGTTTTCATACGTTTCCATGTTATTCATTTTTTATCAGCCTTTTCTGTGTCAGTACTTTACCTTTCTATTGTCATTTATTTATTTTATAGTTTCTGCCTGAATTTTCATTTTCTTTGTTTCATAATGTTTTGTTATTCTGTTTGTGCCTCTTTACAGGAAACTTTATCCAATTTTCTTGTTATTCAGCCTCTCTTATATTGAATGACCCTTCATAATATTTATCTATGAAAAAAGTATTTCATTGCATTTTGAAAATGATAAAAACAATAATAGTAATAATGAATATAATATTAATGGTAATAATTTATAATAATAATAAATAGGATTTTTTTTTAAATTATGGAATGCTATGAAGGAGGCCTTTGTTCAGCAGTGGACTCAGGATGGCTGATTTGATTAACTAGAATAATATTAATAAGAATAATGATAATAATAACAAAAATTAACGACAAGGCGTTTGGGGTGGTTTTTAGGAGACTGGAGGAAGGCGCTTCCAAAACAAGTCTTGTTTTCGTCTCTTGTCGTCGTTTTTCAAGTTCCTGACTTGCAATGAACTTTTACCTTCGTGGTCTAGAATACCATTGGTGTCTTTCCAACGATCATAAAAGTCAAAGAATAAGAAGAAACAATCGAGGTATAAATACATTACCAAAATGACATACATACCGAAAAGTCCCTCTCCCTTTATAGAAGAAGGGGTGAATGAAAGCGGAAACATGACAGAACCCCCAATCTGCATAGCAGTCAAGACCCCGATATAAAAACTGGGGGGACATAACCTAACCTAACCTAACCTACCGATTGGGGTTTTGTCCGTTGAGGTATTGTCCGTTCCTTGGGTGTGTGCATCCACCCAGCCTAGTTCCTCGTGGTCATCCCTGACTCCCGTCAACCTTCTGGGGTCGGTGATAGTGCAGAGCACTTGTGAAGTTTATTCTGGGATGGGCCTTCGGTAATTCCATGCAGCTGAATGGGGTGTCTATTGATCAAAACCCACAGCGCGCGCGCGCGCACACACACACACACACACACACACACACACACACACACACACACACACACACACACACACACACACACACACACAAAGAACAACTTTCCCCCACAGGATAATAGATGTTTGGAACAGGTTAGATGGGAATGTGGTGTGTGCAAAAACGATACACGAATTGAAAAACAGTCAAGATAAAATGAGGTATGGAGGCGGGACACTACGAGCATAGCTCCCCTTCCCGTAAAATACAAGTAGGTAAACACACACACACACACACACACACACACACACACACACACACACACACACACACACACACACACGGCTCGGTGGCGGATTGGTAAAGCACTGGCCTCACAAGCCAGAGAACCGGGGTTCGATTCCCCGGTCGGGCGGAGATAAGTTGGGTTTGTCTCCTTTCACGTGTAGCCCCTGTTCACCTAGCAGCAAGTAGGTACAGGACGTTAGTCAAGGAGTTGTGACCTTGCTGTCCCGGTGTGTGGTGTGTGAGTGGTATCAGACCTACCTAGAGATCGGCTAATAAGGAGCTCTGAGCTCACTGCCGTAGGGTGGTGTCTGGCTGTCTCGACAGAGACTGCAGCAGATCCGAGGTGAATACACACACAAACACACTCGGTGGCGCGGTTGGTAGAGTCCCCGACTGTCACTACGGCGGTCCGGTTCCAATCCTGCCCAGGGGCTGAAATGATTTCAGTATCGCTGCGCTTCGAGTCGTTACTCCAACTCTCGTGGGCGGGGATTTGGGTGTGTGTGCGTGTAAGGTCACAGCATTACCTATAGATCGGTCATACGAGCTCTGAGCTCTATTCCGGGAGGGAAATAGCTGTCGATCACGAATTGAGCACGTGATCCAAAGACCAAGGTGAATACAACTTTCAGTTCTATAAGATCGTGAGGGCGAAATATGCTTGGTATATAACCAATGTTTTGCTTCTTCATTTTTTAAACAAATGTACTTCTGCACATCAAACTTGCAACATGCACACAAAGGGGAATGATTTGGTTCTATAATTTGAACACAATGAAGTGTGTGCGTGGTTGGGTGTGAGTATCCATGTTCTTGGATCACGTGTTGGACTAGTGATAGACCAATATCACTCTCCCAGTTGGAACTCAGATTTTATAGTATATGGACCGATCTGGAGGTAATGTGACTTTGTTCACTCGCCTCCTTGCCCATGAGAATTCGGTGCCTAATCGAAATGTCATGGTACTTTTTAGATCATGACACATCACCACCGAACATATATGAAAGAGTATTGTATTTTAAAATCTGTTAGTATTATGTATAAATTTAGAACTTAAAAGTAATGCGTCATTGTATGTGTGTCTGCGTGCGTGTAATGGATGATTCCAGAACATAACAAATTGCCATTTTCTGTTTAGATAATTAATTATAATTTTATTCTTGTATGCGAAAGTTGAATGAATGGGAGATAGATTAGAATATTATTAAAATTTGAATTATTATATTATATTTTGTATACGCGAGTTCATTCTATTGCGGTTAGTTGAGTATTACAGGAGTGATACGAAATCATGACTTCTTCAGTTCAACTCAAACTATGACATGTTTTGAACTCAATAAATACTCTGGTTCACTCTCAAATTGCATATAAGAATAACAACTAGAGAATATGCCCGATTTACTAGTAATTTCACTCTAATTTCGAACGTGTGGGTTTTCATCACCACACCCAGAGAGAAATTGATGTTCGCTATCTCCTCCATACGCTGATGTGTGTGCAATTGTTTCATATACAAGGACATTTGAGACATTTTTGTGATGCTATATTACAATTGTTTCAATTACTCTCTTGCATAACGCCTCATCCAAGCTATGTCATTGTCTCGTAAATAAAGTCTGTGTACGTTTTTTCACAAATTTTCAGTATATTCGTATATACAGATGCTCTGTGACGTCACGTCGTTTGTAAACATACATTGGTCATGTAAGTATTGAAAGCGCTTGGCTCATTTGAATGAAATCAGCAAACGGTAGCCAGAATAAATCTATGAAATGGCGTCGCTCTAAACAAGGGAGTGAATGGTTTTCCCTCTGGTCAATTAAATTGTTTGTGACAGCCAAAATATATGCATATAACGATGGCTGTCAAAGCAAACTATCCTTATCTTTACTGCTGTGTCACTGAATATAGAATTGTACACTGAAGACTGAGTTTAAACAGGGCTTTTGGATGTTGAATGCTTGGAATTGGAGCTCTTTGTCTATCTTTAGATTTTAATTCGTATCATCAATATAACCCAAAGCTGAAAAATCATGTCAATTAATTTGCGAATGACGTTTCTGCAGACGACCATCTATGAAGAGAATAAACTTTTTGCAAAAGATGTAAAACATTTCCATGTGTGTAGCAAGATAGACACCCAAGCAATATGATGTGATGGCTAAATTGGTTTGCGTTATTTATTTGTCTGTATGTGAATTTGTTCACTTCATTACTTTATTCGCTGTTTCTGCACCCAGTCTTGTTAAGCACCGAAAGGTGTCTTGTCTGCATGTTAAGCAATTTTAATCCACTGTAGCAGGATGAACCTTTCTTCCGGTGTCGACCGGCGCGGCATGCGGGGTGCTCATGACGGTAGGAGGAGGGTTGGCTGAGCCAAGAGAGTCCGCACCCTCCCACACCACCACCACCGCCACCGCTAGCGTTACCGCCTCAGCCGTCTCGGGTTTTTGGCGGTGGAACACCCTTTCGTATGGGATGCTGCTGTATGCCCAGGGCGGAGGTGGCCCGACTGCGCAGGGGGCTTGCTGCTGGGGCTTGGCTACAAGCACAAAAACGCAAGCGTGCGCGAACACACACAGTTCAGCAACCTACCTGGTCCGTTGATTTTGTGTGCGACATAGCCATCATTCGCTCCCAACACCCCGCTAAGGAAGAAAAAAACAACAAAACTATTTACAGACACCGAATCAGTCAAGCCACTTTAAGCAATCCCGGGCGTTCGATACGGTATTGTTCAGAATTGAAACTTTAAGATTCTAAAAACGTATTCAAACACGAAGCACCTGCTGTTTCCCGCGCTTTTGTCAAGGTGCGTTGGTTTGTCAGTCACTACAGGGGGAGATCGAGAAACGTTGACACCTTCCCCTCCACTACCACCTTCTTCCCGAGAACCATTCCCCGTGCTCGCCTACACGATCCGTTGTGGAACGTGATTTCGGGGCAATGTTCAACAGAACTGACAGTGTAGACAGGAACGTTGAACCAAATGCATATGCTGGTCATTGATGCGTGAGAGCCATGCTATGCTGCAGACAGGAGGGAAGGAGACATAGCCATTACTGGCAAGCCCGGCGAGAAACCCACAGACAGCCTCGGTGACACGGGACTAGTTTAGTAGCCATTTGTGCTAGCTAGAACTTAATAGACCCGGCAAGTAAGTGTTGACACTAGGATAGTTTGGAAGCAAGATTCAGTTGGCATTGGGCAAGTAGAGATGTATTTTACAAATAGCTAGCACAAGCGGTTACTAAAGAAGCCCCGTGTCAGTGAGGCTACATGGATCCCTTTGAGTGGACAATATAACTGACAGTACAATCAATTGAACTGTATAGGCACCGACCTGTGAACTGGAAAAAAAAAAGAAAACCGAAAGTAAAAGTTCAAAGCGTGTGAGAAGATGCATGAAATTTGTTGACCCTCCGTGCAGCCTTCAAACTGTCAAGAAAAATAACACCGAAGCAAATATAGAAAAGAGTTGAAACAATATTCACAAAGAAGTTTGGTGCCAGTGCAGACGAGATATCCGTCATAGTGTTTTAACCATCTCGGGTTCATGAGTGGTGAATCAAAGTGACCACGACCACTGAGGACCGTGTGGAGAACATAAGAACAACATAACATAAGAGCATAAGAATAAAGGAGACTGCAAGAAATCATAAGGCCTACACTAGGCAGTTTACAAAGGATTGCAAATGCGGAGCATGCCGACAGGAGACCTTTTGGTCCATATCTAGGTCGGATGCGAAAAAAAAACATAATAAATGAAAACTATAATAATGTAAATAACAAATAAAATGCATAAATAAATGCATAGGTATAGTTAAATAATAAACAAACAGGTAAATAGTAAATAATAATAAATTGACTTATAACTAATAATAAATGAAAATCACACAAATGAATGTCGTCCCCATTCATAACCCACCACCATCATCATCATTACCATTATTCCTCCCCTACCCACCCACCTATACTTACGTTGTTACACAAATTAAAAAGATAGGGGAACATGTGTTCCTAGGTGTTTGCACTTGTATCTTATTTACCAACCAAA
Organism: Oratosquilla oratoria; assembly: GCF_046742065.1. NCBI lineage: Eukaryota > Metazoa > Arthropoda > Malacostraca > Stomatopoda > Squillidae > Oratosquilla > Oratosquilla oratoria. The sequence goes on along the minus strand of NC_134802.1, from coordinate 56,067,033 downwards.
TTTGGTCTGTATATACATTTGTAAACTGGGAAAATTTCGATACAGACTAACCCTATTGCATATGTACGTACACTCAAGTACACGAGCAATATTTCAAATAAATGGCGACTATTCCATGTCGCAGCTTCGGCAAAACCGTATTAATGGACATCTAGTTTCCATTTTTTTTATGCTGCTGTGTTTATTTTCTCAACGGTGGTGTGGTTTCTAGGAAGGCGTAAACAACGGCCTCTAGCCAACCTAGATTTACTAGCGAATACTGCTCACCATGTCTCTCAAAATGGGTTAGTGCAGTGTCCTCATTAAATTATGTGTACCAACACAAACCAGGGCAATTTTCTCTGTTTTAAGTGGGTTTAATGCAATAGGACTACATAGAGTCCGGAATGTATTGGCGAGTATGCCAAATGTACCTTGAACATTTCTGATTCGTGCCAAACTGTATGAGAATATCTTTTCCTCTGAAGTCGTATGGTTTCATTATGTGTGGTGTTAATGGAAATGTATCATCAGCAACTAGGACATGCCGCGTAGCCTGTAAGTCCCGCCTCACCTAACTCACGTCCATGTGTACCAGCATCAGGATAACTGGTTGTTGACATCCACAACAACCAACGACGCAATGCTATGCGTTATTTTTCGGTTGCAAAAGTACGATCCAGATCCGGTTGGGGCCTTTGTGACAACATGCTTTCCATCCATTGCACCGGGGCAGTTAGGGAAATTTCTTATGTCTTCAAATTGCATGTCAGTGTCCAGCCATCCCTTGAAAGAGGTGAAAACATGTTGGATCGCCGTTAATACGTCATGATCGCAGTTCATTTTACTTAAACATATATGCATGTTTATATTTGTATGTGCAAGACTTTGTGTATTTATATCAAAGTTGTATATAACCCGGACAACATGTGGAGATAGAAGAAAGTACTGAATCACGCAACTATCAAATGCACCGGAAGTTTGTCAGCAACGACGATCATTGTAGGCAATGTTGGTAGAGGAATTGCGAATTAGGACTCGACAGCGTGCATATGAAAATAATAATGCTGATGGTAATAATAAATAATGATAACAACAACAATATCTGATATACTGTTCATTGCTAACATGCGGCTAACCTGTTACTGTCAAGCGACCTTGCGTTCCTTGGACATGCACATATGTGGTAGGTATGGAACAACGCCTTTCTACCCATTACAGTTTCACTTCCAAGCGGTAACGTAGATTACATTTTTCAAATTTGCGCTGGCACGGCTAAATTGTGCTTACTTCGTTTGGTACAGTAATTGGCAGCATTGTGGTGTTACGTATCTCGCCAAGTTATTTTCTGTACTGAGCACAGTACTTTATGCACACAAGTGTACAAAGTGTGCAGGTGATTTGTATACACAGCACCAGTAGAAACTGTTTTCTAGAGTCGCGACAGATTATGGGGTATAGTTGCAATACATAACAACAGAATATGATGTAACATACTTAACCCCTTTACGCTATTTTACGGACAGTAATATTTGACATTATGACTGGGGTCATGCACGCTTAAATTACTGGACGGTGTTGAACACACACACGCACGTAATTACATTAAATAAATCATATATTTATTTCTTAGTCCTCTGTACACGTCATCACATAAATCGGGAATGATTTGCTCTAGAGAACTCGTGGGGACGTGCAGACTCGTAGCATCTGTAGTTTCCACTCTGTTGGGTGTCGTTCTTCGACAGCAGTGGATGCACTTTATCTCGGAGTAGGTGGCGTCCGTTTTTGAGATCTTCTAAATGGACTGGATTCTTTTTCCCACTGCAGCTCACTGAATAATTAGTTGTATCTTCCAAGCTGTTTTTTTTTTAGCAACGTTGTAACTCATGCACTTGTCTTCTTGTTCATTGTCTTCCCCGTAGCCAGAATGTTGTAGGTAATATTGTACTTCTCTCCGTTGCCGTAGTCGCCTCATATTGAAAGACTGATCGTGTAGACAGCACCATGCTTCGACACTTCCGAAAAAAATATCGAAAGGCATACGTACCAGCTGACCGTGTATATATATATATATATATATATATATATATATATTTATATATATATATTTATATATATATATATTTATATATTTATATATATATATATATTTATATATATTTATATATATATATTTATATATATATATATATATATATATACTGTATATATATATATATATATATATAGGCGAGTCCTAAACTTCTTTGTCGGGAGGGTTTCATACAGATGAACAAAATCGCCTGGCGACAGGCAGTTTTAAAGGAAAAATACCATCCGGTTTGGAAGGGGTGCATGAAAAATAACAATATTCGCATAGCATTTGCGAAAAAAGGCAACAACAAACGCTGCTTTTGTAATGCTAGAACGTTGACTCCTAGCCTCGCCCGCATTTCGTCCCTGGCGAGACGACAGAATGGAGCTCCGGCGATTGGCGGGAAAGGAACCCCGCGCTTTGGCGGGAGAAATGGGGAAGAGACGGGTCGAGGTGTAAGGCCAGAAATTTCAAAGGAATATTATTTTCGTTTAATTGCGTTTTTTTCCCTAGAGTGTACTGTAAGCGAGTGTACTGTAGCTCCGCCCATCTGTGACGTCACTAGGACGCGTTCGGACGGAGACAAACTAGGACCATTAGTTTTAAGAGAATGGTAAAAATTGTCCCAATCAAACAAACGCCGACGGCACCACAGCACACACCATTTAGGAGACCACAACTGATAAATTACTATAAAATACACGGAATCTGATGCGCGCTGGTAGAAAAATATGACAATGAGACATAAATAAATATAAGTAAATCAGTAAATTGATAAGTAGGCCAGTTTTGTCTAGCAAAGCCAGGAACTTCAGTTTTCGTTAATTTTTCCGTTGGATCTTACTAGTTGACCTGACACTTGTTTCCCTAAATTACTTTCACAAGACTAGTGTCTACTATCTACTATCTTTTGGGGCACACAGACAAACTCAAAACAATGTGCCGTTGATATTTCTTGGTTGAATAAAACCGCCTAGTGACAGCCAGGGTAGCAGTGAGAGGGTGGATAGATTGCATTATACTTTGAACACCTCATTGGAGTTCTTTCGAATTTGCTCCTTATTCGTTCCTTCGTTTATTTAATAGTTTATTTATCCATATCTATCCGTTTATTCATCTATTAGTTCATATCATCACTCCCAGTGTGAGCTGCTTTACTCCACGTTAAACCTCCTCCACCCAAGTGTTTGGTACCACAACTCCCACGTCATCGTCGCCTCGCAAAACTCCCATAGGAGGGTTGGGTGGGTGGGAAGGGGAGTTACCGACTACTCCCTCCTTGCTGATGGACTCCCAGGTGCCATAGGAGTTGGGGAGGGGTAAGTTGTGGGTACGGTGTGGCTGGTTCAAGGATGGTGATTATTTGGTGTCTCGTGGAATACTGTGGGTGGAACGCGTAGCTACGCGCGCGCACGCCCACGCCCACACACACACACACACACACACACACACACACACACACACACACACACACACACACACACACACACACACACACACACACACACACACACACACACACACACACACACACACATTTTTGTGATGCTATATTACAATTGTTTAAATTACTATCGTGCATAACGCCTCATCTGTGCTGAGGACCAAATTTAAGACAATGACATCCTTATTTCATCGCCATATTTTTGTATATAGTTTCAGGTCAGAATAGTAATTCTGAATATCGTAACTGATGCAGATGCATGTTAGTAATGATCCTACTAAAGTGCCGTTATTACTCTACTTGTAGTAATTACATCGGGAGTGATTACCTCGGATTTAATAAACTCTGTTCTTTGTCTCGTCTTTCTTACAAAACCTGTTCGATATGGGTGACCCTGCAAAGATTTCCTCTCTATCGACATAGCTTTTGTAATCATTAAGATTCTCAAGCCTATCCACCACGTCAAGGTAGTCAGCTCTCGGATAGGGTTTAATGTATACTGTCATATATATATATATATATATATATATATATATATATATATATATATATATATATATATATATAATATATACATTGAGGATGCCGGGTTCGAGTCCTGGGCAGTACCACATTTCAATTGCAGCATGCTGGCCTTTGATGGCTTAGAATTAAAGTGCATTGTGATTGTTAAAATGTATCTCTAATCACTGGGACCCATTCAGTGTTGTACACACACACACACACACACACACACACACACACACACACACACACACACACACACACACACACACACACACACACACACACACACACACAAATATATATGTATATATATATATATATATATATATATATATATATATATGTATATATATATATATATAAAGATCATGCACCAGTATTGTGCTTTTCTTTTCCTTTACTTGAATTCTTCATTGTTTAGCTTTATCTGTTTGTTTCTTCTATGGTTCCTGTGAGCAGGCAGTCACATAATTTTTTTTTTAATATATATCTCCATTTTCTAATGAACTCGTTATTTCATGCAACCAGTCGTAACAAATCTGTGAAGCAATGACAACCTTGTTTCATTCCATTAATTGTTTATCAATGTCAATCGCCGTCGGTTTTTCATCGCTGATTAATAAAGCTTCATTCTCATTGTATATGTGTGCTGTTGTATAAATTCGGATATATTTTAATGACCAGTAGTGTTTTGATTAATTTACTCCTGTATATCCAGTTGAATGATTTCTTAGTCTAGTAATCGTACTACCAAAGTCTCGTCTCTCTCTCTCTCTCTCTCTCTCTCTCTCTCTCTCTCTCTCTCTCTCTCTCTCTCTCTCTCTCTCTCTCTATTTTTTGCTCTCTATCATTGTTTCCTTTCTTCTACAAAATTGGATTGATTCATTATAATTTCCATAATTTCCATCTTTTATTTTCTTTTTTGTGGGTAGTGTTTTTCTTTTTTGTGGGTAGTGTTTTTTATATTTGTCCATGATTTTCTAAGAAAGTTTATTGTTTTGGTATGATAGTTTTCGTCTCTTCCATTCACGCGTACGATACAGGGCCAGTGAACTTCGTGATGTGTTCTGAAGGTGAATATAAACATTTATTGTTCGAAAGTAGATAAATGAACAAAGAGGTAAATAGATAAGTAAATTGAATTAAATAAAACTGCGATGGAGTGTATACGGGTATGCATGAACATGTTCTTTGCCCCAGCGACTGGATGGTTTCCTAAGACATTAAAATTAATGTCTATACGGCATAGAAATACGCATACATACATGCATGACCTTACATGTATCAAAAGGTCTTTTTTCTTTCGTAAGTGGGAAGTCCGCCCATCTTACACCCATCCCGCGCCCACCCAAAAATCAAATTTGTCCCTTCCGTCTTAATACCCAGTAGATAAAGGGACACCCCTTTCTTACGGCACACACTTTGGGTCATAGGGAATGCAGCAAGGCCCGGCAACTGGGTTTGGTCCCCCCCCCCCCGCTTCGTTACATAACGACCTTTTCCCTTTCTCATCCTCTCGAGAATTTTACGGAACAGGCAAGAACACCATCCTTCCGGACTGCGTAGTTTTCACATCCGTTTACAACTACTCTTAATTCACTCCTACCTTTTGTCCTGTCTCTCTCCCTTGCTCGACAGACGTTCCTCTTCCATCTAGTGCTCCCCACCCCTATGCCCCATCCACTCACCTCATCCTTGTTCTCAAATTCACTCCTTTTTATGCCAAAGCAGAAGAGCTCCTAGAGTGTACCTTGACTTTTCAGAGGAGAATAATAACGAATGAGGGATCTCTAGTCACCTCGTTCCGTTCCATTAAATCACCTTCAATGACGCGCATAGAACATCTGGGCGGCATTCTTCTCCCCCACCATAGGGAGATCAGAGACGGTAGAATTATAGCAGTGACAAAGAATAGTTTCCAGAGGATAGCAGTAGTACAAAAGCATCCAATAATTCATTTCTGAGTAAATTTTTTACTCGTAGACAAATGTGGAACTCGGTACCGACTACCTGTCACAACACAAAGGAAGATCATATCGATAGGAGACCTGGTCCATAACTGGTCTGATACTACGGACGGGGCACGTACAGTACGTGCGTACATTCATGCGTCTGTGTAGGCAATGTAAGCAGTGTCTATCCCGAAAGAATGTTTTTTTTTTTGTACAAATTTGTAAGTAAACTTTCTTAATATTTCTATCTTTTTATTATGTCGACAGATATTTTGATGACATTTTATTTCATAGAATCATGAGTTACCTATTCCGAGTAATTACAGAAAACACGCGCCTGGTACATACACAAACACATACATAGATTCATACAAATGTAGAAACTTACATACATACATGCATATACATACATACAAACTAATACATACATACACATACAAACTTACATGTCTACATACATACTTGTACATGCGTACGTACAATACGCACATACATACTACATACGGGACCAATGGTTCTTGATGTATCACGTAATATCCCAGTTCAAATACATCCGGCGAAATATGATATATCGTATTTGTTATATGCGAACAAAATATATTGTTGGGTCTGAAACACAAATATGTATAGTACAAAGTGTAGTTATAGTACAAAGTGTAGTTATAGTACAAAGTGTATAAAATGTCTTTGTAGTGGGACTGCCAACACCTAAACAGCATACATCAACAGCAAATCATAAGAATATGTGGAGGTGCGGTAAATACGCCTGCCCTCTACAGACACGCAAATCTAATTTGTTTATTTACACGAGCCAATTATACGTTAGTGTTCTTGTGAGAAATATAACATGTGTCACTTGCAGTCAATATATTATGTAAAATTGAAATCATGATACCAATGTAAATAATTTTATAATAGTTACCCATAATCATACACGTTTTCTATGAAAACATTCATTGTTAGGCTTTCTATGACAGCGAGAAAGTTATTCCAAAAATATACAGTAACTAATTCTGTCGTAGAGAACTTGAGAAACTCTTATATTGGATTGGCTAATGAGGCTGTTTGATGTGTGTCTAAGGGAGGGAAGTGTTACGCAGGAATGCGGGAATGTTTGTATAGTTCCACTTTACAAAGGAGAATGGAACAAATGTGAATGAAGTAGTTTTAGAGGAAATTTGTTAAGAATAGATGAAAAGGCATGTGGGAGGGTGTTATTGAGAGGATTAGGAGAGGTATAGAGGGAGTAGTTGGTGATGAAGAGTTTGGGTTAAATGTTTGAAGTAAATCAGATTTGTGAGTTTGTGAGGAAATAAATTTTTTTGGAGCCCTTATGTACTTTAAGAAGGCCTATGACCGGGTAGACAGGAAGACACTGTGGGAGGTGTTGCAGATACATAGGAGAGGGGGAAACTGTTTAAGGTTTGTAGTAGAGCTTGCGTTAAGGTTGGTAATGACTGGAGAGAGTGGTTTGAGGTGATGGTGCGGCTACGTCAGGGCAGTGTTATGTCACCATGGCTGTTCGTTGTGTACATGGATGGGGTGGTATGGGAGATAAATGCAACGGTGATGGGCAAAGGATTGGGTATTGTTAGATAGAATCGAGGGTTGTGGAAAGTGGGCCAGTTGTTGTTTCTCTAACTCTGCGATTATGGCTGGATCAGAGGAAGGTCTAATGCAGTGAGTGACGGATTTAGGGAAGGTGTGTGATAGAGAAAAATAAAGGTGAATGTGGGTAAAAGCAAGTTTATGAGGTGTAAAGGGGAGAGGGTGGCAGTGTTGTATGAGACGAAGACTTAGGATCCAAGCGAGACAGAAAGGAGAAGTTTAAATGTGTGTAGGGAAGTATGATAGGAGTTGCCAGGATGGATAGAGTGAAAAATGGGGAGGAGAGTGGAAGTAGAAAGGGAGCTGGTAAACAAGACTGATTAAAGAATATAGGGATGATTTGGGATCATGAAAATAATGAGCGAGGGAAGATTAGAAAAAAGTATGGCACTCTTGAGGACCCTGAAGAACTGTGGGACACCTTTAAACGCGAATCTCTTGAAAGCTGCCGAGAAATGCGTTGGAGAGTGTCTGAAGTCGAGGAGTGGTGTGGCGTCACAGGGAACACTGAAAAGTATAAAGTTGGTCCGTGCTGCCAGAATGGCTGAGGACCTGGACCATTGCAGAACTAAGAGACGGCGGATTAGAGCTTTCATGAGGATGGATAAAGGGCGCTGGAAGTACGTTAGGAGAATCGCTGTAGATGTCGAGGGCCATTTTAAAAGAAATGACATCAGGCCTGCTTACCGAGCCCTAGAGAACTTCTCCAAATCTGTGACCCAAATGAGCACTGTCGGGACAGCTGACGATCAGCTAGTGTCAGGCGTGGAGGGGGTGCAGTCCATTTGCCAAGTACTTTGAGTAGTTGCTCATGGGTGACCCTCCAAAAGGGCAGCTTCCCTTTGATGGATGTTCGGCTAGCAGTTGGCGATCCACTGATAGACGAATCTCACTCCTCTTTGACAGAGATAAAAAAAATGTAAGTTGAAGGGTGGAAATGCAGCTGGCATTTGCAACATCAGTGTGGAATTGCTGAAAGCTGGAGGTGAGGCCATTATCTGCGTGTTGCATGCGGTATTGTTTCCTGTCTAGTGGTCCGGTACCATTCCATCTGACTGGAGAAAGGCTCTGGTCGTCTCTGTCTGGAAAGGAAAAAGGGGGCCAACAGGACTGTAACAACTACTGCGGTATTACACAGATCAGTGTGCCCATATAAGGTGCTTGCCCATCTGCTGCTGGTATGAGTTCGTTCACATCTACTAAAGTTTCAGAGGCTTGAGCAGTCTGGGTTCACGCCTGGTAAGTCAACAACTGATCAGATTCTAGTACTTCACATTCGTGTGGACCGCCGACGTGAACTTCAACAGGGATTTATTGTTACTTATGTTGATCTCAAGAGACGTTTGACAGTGCACCGTGAGGTGCTCTGGGATCTACGAATCCGTGGGATTCCTGTGAGAATTATTAGCTTGATGTCTGGTTTATAGTCTTGGTCAGAGAGTGCTGTAAAGTATGGAGGTGTGTCCAGCTTCTTTACTGCTAATTCTGGAGTGAGGTAAGGGTGCGTTCTCGCGCTAACACTTCTTGACTTCTCTTCCTCGACTTCTGAATATGTTTGACATCGTGCTGTTTTCTTTACGCTACAGTACTATCACAGAACCTTACTCCACCCACTCCCTGCCAAATTTGCCTCACAGGTAAGTAAAAATGGCAACACTTTTATTGTTCTGAAGAGCGTTCTCGAGAAACGTCAGCATGGACTTCCCGTTTAGCTATTCTGTCGAAATCCTGTAGAAGGCTGGCGTCTTCCAGTGTTGTAATTTCTATATGTATTCTTGTGTTCTCAGCAAAGTGGCAGAAGCGTTCTCCAATTGACTATCAGTATCACTGACATAGAGGCCCCAGAACAGATCCCCGTGGCACACCACTCTAAACTGTGCTCTCGCCCGACAGATCCCCATTTACCGACATCCACCGAGTCCTTGCTGTTAAGAAGCTGTGTATCCATCTGGCCAGGGATCCAGTGTTACTAAAGTCTTTCAACTTGTGCGGTAGAATGCCGTGGTCTACTTTGTCGAATATCTTAGCGAAATCCAAGTAGATGATGTCTACATTTTCATCTTCTTGAATGTGGTTGAGTATGTCTTGGTACTGTTGTATCATTTGGGATAAGCAAGAGCGGTCAGACATAAATCCGTGTTGTCCCATGTTGAGAATTCCGTTGGATTCTAGGAATTCCACCAGCCTATTCTTTACTATTGTCTCTTAGATGGGATTTAAGTGTGACGGGTCTGCATTTGCAAGCATCGCCTCTGTTATCTCCTTTATGTATTGGTGTGATAATTCCATTTTTTAGGAGTGCTAGTATTCTATTAATAGTTATTTTGACCAGAGGTATTTGATGTGGCCAGTTACTGACATTAGTTGTATAGTGACCGAGAATGGAAGACTTCTGTCCCAGATGCTGCATCTGATGCGATTTCTTTGATATCAGTGATTATATCCATCTCGTATACAATGACCCAGACCAGTTGGATTATATTAAGCTGTGTGTATACAAAGAAGTGTAGGGTCAAACATCGCCATCTCAATTTTTGGAGTACTATAAACACTTTCATAGTGCATTTTTAGTATATTAGCCACACACATGGCTTGAGGAAAATGGAGGAAGAAACAGTAAAACAAAAGGAACTTACAGACAAGTTAGAAACGAGTATACAAGAATCCACAGGGATGATAAAAGTAATTTTGAAAGGGGTGTTGTAGATGGATGCAGAGATGAACCGAAACTGTTTTACAATGGTACATTGAGACACAGGGAAGTACTAAGCCAGTGGTTGCCAAACTGTGGGTAAATTACCCCGGGGGGCGGGGGAGGTAACAAATTTTTGGGGGGTAATGGAGGGCTAACAAAAAATTAAAAATTAAATAGCATAAAAATGAACCAAGAAAACATTACGGTACCCGGCATTAGGACTAAGGTGAACTTAGTACGTATAGTTGTAAAACTGAAAAAAAAAGTTTGGGAACCACTGCACTAAGCTAATGGCGAGTCGTGAGGTCATTGGAGAAGCCTCGACACAGACAGAAATAATGAATGAATGTTTTCAATATGTCTTTATAATGGAGAACATTTTTATATATATATAGAGGATACTAAGGAGAACAAGAATTCTGGTTTAGAAGATGAAATGTAAATGTGAAGGAAATGCCCAATCTTTAAGTTGATAAAAGTCCCGTGACCAGCCCGGAGACATAGTGTCAGACCTCAGTGATGCACCTCCAGTAGAAGTGACGTTTTGAATGTGGACATTATCGTTGTTCATCCTAACCCACTGCATAAACTAGTGAACGTACTTTATTTTGAATAAGTGAGTTTGTAATCTTGTGAAATTACACGTTATTAGTTCATATTTTTTAGATACTAGCGTATTATTTGTTTACTTCTGCATTTTTATTTGTATGATATAAAACAGTTGTATAAAAATTTACTACAAAATGTATTTTCTTGTATTTCATATAATTTGTTGCGAGTTAATATAGTGGGTAGACAGTATATCTATCCTGTCTTGTTTAGTTAAAAAAGTAGTATAGATTAGTAACAAATAAAAACTCGTATATTTTTCGTAGACCTCAAAGATCTACAGATCAATCCGAAATCCAGAAAGTAATACTTAATGATTTTTTTTTCTTATAAGTAGTGTATTGTTACCTGGGGCAGGAGAGGTACTCAACGTCTTCTTTGTGGTGGTTGCATCTGAGGAAGTTTAATTATCTGGCCAGATCTCTTGTGTGTTGGCATTCCCTTCGTGCTGAGCGCAGTCATGTTATTGTGGTTCTTGCCTTTCCAGCAGGATACATTAAATAAGTAATGTAAGTGCCATTAAGACATTAAGTAAGTAATGTAAGTGCCATTAAGACATTAAGTAAGTAATGTAAGTGCCATTAAGACATTAAGTAAGTAATGTAAGTGCCATTAAGACATTAAGTAAGTAATGTAAGTGCCATTAAGACATTAAGTAAGTAATGTAAGTGCCATTAAGACATTAATTAAGTAATGTAAGTGTCATTAAGACATTAAGTAAGTAATGTAAGTGCCATTAAGACATTAAGTAAGTAATGTAAGTGGGATTAAGACATTAAGTAAGTAATGTAAGTGCCATTAAGACATTAAGTAAGTAATGTAAGTGCCATTAAGACATTAAGTAAGTAATGTAAGTGCCAGCACTTACATCTGGAGGAGTTTGATGAAGAAAGCATTTAGCGGTCGATCTTGGAGTGCTTACGTCATCATTTTTATGGGAATCTCTTGAGTACACCGTGTTGTGTGGGGAAGTGGATATGCTGGTATTTGAGCGATGCACTTTGATTCAGTCGTTCGTTTATCTATTTATTTCATTTGTAAATGTCAGTATTCGTTCAGTTCGTAAGTGAGCACAAGTGACTGCCACCAGATCGTCGCAACAGTATCCCATACCCCTGTCTTGATAAGCACGCCACCAACACTCGACATTATATATGCGAACACGGAATCCTTCAAAGAGAACCTCAAGCAGACACAAGAACTTGACCATAAAGACAGACATCACTCAAACATAGGCGATGCAGTTGAAGAATGGTACAAAAATATACAGGGAGAAATGGGCAAAAATATTCCAGTTTCTTATCTTGGAACAGTTTCACAAACTACGCACTTTTTCTTTTTCAAAATCAGTACGATAATATACAACACCTTGTTAAATTCACTAGATGGACAACGGCACCCTGAATTTAATGCAGAAAATTTCGGAACGTCTTGCTTCATGAGACCAAACGTCTTCATGAATTAAAGTGGGAAACGATTGTAAAGTAGATGACAGGACACACAAACATACCTTTACATTGGAAAAAAAAATTACTGGAAGCAACAGGAGCGACTACATCAAAGACTTATTCAACATATATTTAACATCAGCAAGGATGAAAACTAAGAATTCGACGTGTACCACGAAAGAGAAGTTTATTAAGAGAGAACATCCATGTTCGTTTACATTCATTGACTTGTATCAAGAAAATAAACGTTGCTCAGAAGTGTCTAAAACAAATGAACAGACGAAAGAATAGATGAAACGCAGTTATCATCGCATGTATATATAAATGTATAAGATAATTAGATTCAAGCTAGATTTACCTCAACGTAGTTATATTGGTATAGAAGAATTTAGAAAAGTAGGAATGTTACCTGTAAAATATCGTGTCCAGCAGCTGAAACTAAATCATGTTTAAACTGTTATTCATAATTCTACTCCTTCATATGTGAGCTGTAATTTTACGTTATCTGTTGAGAACCGAACCCAGAACTGCCAAGGTTCTTTTATTGTAGCTCATGCGGGTTTCTTCACCACAAACAGCTTTCACTTCACAGGTGTTCAACTATAGAACTCACTACATATGTCCATTAAGCAGTCAGATAGCAAGGTTACTTACAAGAAAAAAGTCAAGGACTACTATGTCTCAGCTATGGACCGAGAACAGCCTTGATTTTATGTACTACTAGCCTAGTGAGGAGTACCAGACTCCATGAGTAATACAATCCAAATCTGCGTTCACTCATAACTGTTCTGACCTCCCCTTTTGTCCTTCAGAGGTTTAGCTTAGTATAACAATGTTTGATGTTCAAAACTGGTTTCCACCTTTGTTTTGCTTGTCATAATATGGTATATGTCTCTGGTATGGTCCGAGAATAGTTATGATCTGATCATAATAGATCATAATACAAACCTGGTGAATCAGGGCACCAGGCAACAAGATAATTGGACCTCGATTTCCTTGTTTTACTCATACGAGTACTGGTCCCCTGTACCCTACTTCTGGTGCTTCAGGTTATAAGGTACTACTTCCTAGTGCTCATACTAATGTGTAATTGCCCACTCCGTCCTGAGGTACAGGTACATTTTTGGAATTAATTTATAGGTGACCCTAGCTGCCAAGTAGCATTCACTAAAACAATATGTTCATATTGTTGATGGCCTGCTACCCTCTATCCCGTGGTTCTTGATATTCACTCTTTCAAGTGGAATTGGGCAGGTAAGTTGGTGTGAACAACTGATGAGCGATGGAGCAAATGTGTTACTGAGTGGACGCCGCGAAATAGGAAGCGTGGTAGAGGGAGACCAGACAGAAGGTGGAGAGACAAGATCGAGAAATTTGCAGGAGTGACGTGGCAGAGGATGGCCCGGTCGTATGGTTCATGGAATGCTATGAAGGAGGCCTTTGTTCAGCAGTGGACTCAGGATGGCTGATTTGATTTGGGATGGACCCCCCCCCCTTTATTGTCTTACACTTGCTGCTACAGCTGTAGAATAATGTAGGATATCATTAATGGTACTACACTGATCTGGTATTCCCTCATACTGTTTTGGTACATTTTAGAAATATTTTGTTGTTCTTGACACATAATGCAATGTTCCTTATTGTGATGGTGCTCAAGTTTTGGTCTCAATATCCTACGTGTTACGAACATTTTAGTAGTATTAGCAAATCTATAATAATGTTTATGTGTCATATGTGTACTGATTGGTATTACTCATGACTGTCTCTGGACCCTTTAACCCCTACGTATGTTGTCTGTGTAGCTTAGTGAAGAAAATTAGTCTTATGAGGACTACAATAGAAATAAGCTTACATACTTTTTTGTGTTATCCTCGGCAATTGAAATTGTTATTTCGAACCATGTGTTCTTTTCATTATCTGCACTTTATGTATATTGATGTAATGCCAAATAAATTTATATAAATAGTGTGCCTGCAATGTAATACATTTACCACAGAAAACGTATACTATTTGAAAGAGAACGGACAAAGGGGAGACTACAAGTAAACATGATTACAAATCTCGCCTGTATTCTTCCTTTTTATCAATACTAGTGAAGATTTCGGGATGTTATCCTGAGTTACAGGCAGGGCCTCCGAGAGGAAAAAAATATGCTGATGCCAGACCTTTTCTGGGGCCTCCCTTTTGGAAAGGGAGGGGGGCAGAAAATGTCTAGATTGCAATGATTAATTTGTTAAACAAATATTTAATTCAGATGATTCATAATATTTATTATTTTATATAAAAAATGTATTTGAATGTGAAATCGCAATTTGAAGTGTTTCGTACATCGATAGATCCGTCCCGTCACTAAGGACGCGCGTATATGAATTTCCTGCACGAGGACCATCGTCTCAAGGCAATGGGACCTAATAAAAGCAAGTGCACCGTCCCCAGTGCAAGTGGGTCTGCCCCACACCTATCATAACTCTAACTTCCTTCCATTTCATTCTTTCCTTCCACTAAACGCCCAAACCCCCCCCTCCCTCTCCTCCATCTTATCTATCCTGCCCTCTAACTAACTGTGAGCCAGTTTGCACTTCGGTTGCAAACTAGCAGCGGCAGTGGCAGCTTTAAATCTAAATTGGGCCCTGACTTGGTTTTGATCTAGGGTGGACAGCAGAAATTATCTCTTCCTAGCAGCAGTGTCAATAGTGCGCTGAACGATATTTGCGAGCGTTCCTAGGTTGTGCTTATGGACAGCCGCTAGTGACTTATTATTTACTTGGCAAAATGCTTCTGAATCGAGTGATACAAACCTGAGATAGTAAAAAACTAGGAAACACAACATTTTAAAAGAAGTACTAACCACAGTCATTACTTATATTTTTATTGGAGATAGATTTATATTAGAAAAGTACTCACACAGACTTATTTTAGAGGACGATACGTCACACATAATTACCCATTTAAATTTTGAACTTTGATATTCATGGGCCCCCTAGGCTCATAATTATGTACTAGTCTTTGTAATAAAATGAGTCACTAATCGTTTATACCGCTGCCACCAAATGTTCT
Organism: Oratosquilla oratoria; assembly: GCF_046742065.1. NCBI lineage: Eukaryota > Metazoa > Arthropoda > Malacostraca > Stomatopoda > Squillidae > Oratosquilla > Oratosquilla oratoria. The sequence continues at coordinate 56,051,657 of NC_134802.1, read as the reverse complement.
GGTTGGCTAATGAAACTAAGGAGGCACAGTTTAACATATAATATAAAGACAATTGGCACGAACACAATGGACAAACGTCCGGTTGTTACAGACGTCACGAGACAACTGACGCTACTTTTTCCCGCCAATCTCTCTACCCACGCCTTGCGGGCATTTGATAAAAATAATAAATACTACTGAAATAATATAAATACATATTACAATATAAATATACAAACATCGTGCCAACACAATTATGGGCCCTGGTGCGGCGCACCGGCTGCACCCCCGTCTTGTAGGGCCTGGTTACAGGTACTTGTGCTGTATCTTCCTCGAATGTCATCACAACGTCTCTCGACCCCACAGCACCTCGACCCCGACTCCAACCTGGTGGTTGCGCCCTTATTAGAACCATTTGCACAAACCTACAGAGTATAGGATTTCATATTCCTAGACAAGAAATTGTTCACAATCCGCCCCCCTGGAAGGTTCCGCTCCCCGCCGTCACCTATACACCAACATGCAAGACTGACCTGCCCCTACTACAGAAGCAACTAGCTCTAGAAACCATCGCCAAAGTGACCTCTTCCCTCCCAGCTGTTCATACAATATACACAGACGGGTCACTGCAACCGGACGGAAACACAGGCTGTGCCATCTACTCGCCTAGTATGGTTCCACCCCATGGAGGCTGGATTGGACGCCGACTACCAGGTTTCCTCAGCTCAACTTCCTGCGAGCTCCACGGACTCCTGGATGCTGTCAATCTACTGCTACGTATTGGTAGTAATGGCCTAATTATCTGTGACTCTCAATCTGCTCTCCGTGCCTTGTCCTCCCAAAAATCAGAATCCCATAACCTAGTAACTCTCATTCTATTTCAGTTAGCCACAGCCCTTGAGCACTCCCTTGTTAATCACTTCCTGTGGATACCTTCTCACTTAGGAAATAATAGCAACGAGACAGTGGACATACACGCCAAGTCAGCCTCAGAACAGCCCTCACCTGCAACTGACGCTTCACCTGGTCCCCTCTCATTCTACAGACGCAAAATACGTGCTGCAGCTCATTTGCCTATCGTTCACCGTAGGAATATCGAACGACCTTCGAGTGTGACCATTCAGCACTATGATCACTTTGCCAATCGCCCCCACAAATATCGCCGCCGAGGACTCTTAGTTAGAAGACATAATGTGGTATCTGCTCGACTTAGATTAGGCTACAGACCAGTGTGGCAGGTGAGCGAGACAAGAGACATGCCTCAATTTTCTTACTGTAAACTGTGTGACTTGCCCAATGCAAATAACCTTCAGCATTATTGCCTTGAATGCCCTGCAGTAACAGATTTAATCCCCCATAGAGAGTCTGTCATTGATGTATGTAAATACTTGCTTGCCGATAACCATTTAGAAACACTACTCTTACGTCACCCACACTTTGGTGGGTGCTAACTATCGCTGTACGACGTAATAATTCTCATGTATGATCTTGTCCACGACTGTCTCAATTATGTCAATGTCTCTTATATCATAACTGTGATATTGTACATACTTTTGTTTTGTATATACTGTTGACTGTAATTGTTTTATACATGCTGTTATTACCACTGATTATATACCGTGTCCACCACTGTGTCCCAACCTCTGAAATTTTGTACTTAACTACGAATTGCCACCTCAGTCGAACAGCGTGCCCTATGAGTCACGATCCTCATGTAAATAGCTAATTACCTATGTACTAGGCTTGCCGCTCTTTGAGCGTAATAAAATGATTCAAACAAAGCTGTATCTTCAAATTACCTCAGCTACAGTGGTGTGAGCTGGACAAGGTCTAGTATGAGAGCGGGGGAGGTGTCTACTACCTTCTGCAGGAAGTTGTCCCGGTGTTT